>NC_090923.1:56677230-56992980 GCF_040938575.1 Ambystoma mexicanum
AGTGCATTGTATGTCCCAGTGAGCTCATCCCGGTCTCATATTCAAGGGGATAAAAAGCCAGTCGGGGCCAATTAAAAACACATTTTGTGTGAAACTATGATTCTGGCATTCTCGTAGTTATGAAGGAATAGAAAGTTGTTGGGATGATAGATAATGGAAGTAATGTTTGAATCAGCAAGGGGCAGATTTGTGATTAGTTTGGCTCAGGAGCAAATCATGAAAAAATTGTAGCTCTGCCCAGAAAGGGGGTGCCAAAATAAAATTAGTATTTTTGAACTCACCATAAAATATAAAAGTTAAAAATATATGTGTCAGCAATTATCTGAAAAATTGGGGTAGCTGTCATGTTGTTAGATTTTAAGGACACCGAAGAGGGTAAACCCACTTGTCATTTTGGGATGATGAATCTTTTTCCTCCCTCAGCCTCCATCATTCACATCCCCTGACTCTTTGTCCTATTAGCAAGCAGTGGGTGCATTGGGGGAGGGAGAGGGAGAGAGCTGGCCAATCCGTAGCGTGGGAAATATGATAATAATGGTGTCACCAACCCTCTAAGATATCCGTTTTCTATCTGGGAGGGACTTACTTGCTGATCGTTCTCTGACTTTTCTACTCTTGGGGCCTTTCTTTGGACTTTTGATTTTTCCCTTGACTGTCCCACTCTATTCTATGGCCTTCACCATTGTTTGGGAGACACCGACTGGGAAATCTAGATGCTAGCTGGGCCTGCCATTTGAGGAGCCAGACGGAGTCTGGGTGCTGGGTACTAGCCTTGTGTTAGAGCCAGTATAGACAGTAATGTACTTGGGTGACTCTACCTTTCTAAAAACCACTGCATTCTGTACCAAAGGGGGGTGTCCATAATTCCAAAATAAGTAAGCCTAAATACTGCCATTCAAGTGAATGTAAAGTGTGCAAAATGACATTTCCCATTTATTTACTTGCATCTGAAAATGATTTTCCCAAAGCCTTGTGTTTCATGTGAATAAAAAGCCCAAAACAATTTTCCCAATGAGTTCCTTTCCTGACTTTACCTTTCAAATAAAAATAAAAAAAACAATTTCATTTCATGTGTCCATTTGTCAAACCCTGCCTTTTAATAAAATGCCAAAACAATTTTGCTACTGTATTCCTACTCCCCGCACCTTGCCTTCAAATTAATATATCATTTATGCCTGGGAGTGGGGCTTGCTGGGAGAGAAGAGCATTGTGAATCACACAAGCAAACACTGAGGGTTGTTCAATTTCATAATTGTTAATGTTTAAGAAATCCTCTGTGTGTTTCTGTTGTACAGTCTATGCATTTTACCTGTGTGTTGTAGTATCTGTAAGTTCATAAGAAATATATGTCAGTCAATTGGTTCAAGTAATTTGAAATTGTGACATTGTGTTGTGCCACGTCGTTGGTGGCTGATGTTTTGGTTTCTATTAAATTTTGTTAAACCTTAAATAAATATATATTCTTACTATACACTGGCTTGGTTCTTAGCTCATTGGTGGTACAGGAACAAACTGAGGTCTCAGCGTGTCTTTATGACTGCCTAAAGGCAGTCGGGGCCTGGATGGACCAAAATTGGCTCAAGCTCAATGGCGACAAAACGGAAGTGATGTTGGTGGGTTGCCCTTCCAAACCCTCACTATTGACTCCCGCGTTTTGGCCCACGCCATTGGGTCCTTTGCCTAGTCCAGTCGACAAAGTGAAGAATCTGGGGGTTATTCTCTCTGCCTCTCTATCTATGTCAAATCAGGTCACAGCTGTTTGTCAGTCCGCCCACCACCAGATCAGGGTTCTAAAATGAGTCCTTCCTATGATTCCGTAAGTCATGCGCCCCCTCGTGGTGGCTGCATTAGTCCTCTCACGGCTGGATTATTATAACTCCCTATACCTCTCTCAACCAGTATGCCTTCTCCAGCGACTTCAACGTATGCAGAACCTGGCAGCCAGACTAGCCACTGGCTCTCCCTATGGTGCGCACATCTCGCCAGTGCTCCGCCGACTCTGCTGGCTTCCAGTGGCTCAACAAGTTAAGTTCAAGTCACTGTGTATTGTCCATCGGGCATTCCATGTCTTAGGAGCTGAATTTCTCCTCAGCCTCCAACCTACTTGTTGTGCCCAGGTATAACTGGGAAAGACTCGGCGGTAGAGCCTTTTCCATTGCCGCGGCCAAGCTTTGGAACATCCTCCCACTGCCACTCAAATCTATCTCTAACCATCTGGCTTTTAGGAAAGCTCTGAAGACTACTTTATTCTAGTTTTCCTGGCTCTCTATTGTCTTTCTTGGACAAGCAGCCCCCTCTCTAGCGCCATTAAGCCTTTGGGCGACCGTGCGCTCTACAAATTCAGGTAACATAACATAACATAACACAACATACAGAGAGTTTTTCCTGGGTTTGGTGCGAGACAGGTTGGAGGCCTCACTAAAGTTGAATCTGTATAAGTGCTTTGGGTGTGTGCCACCTTGCTTGGGGAGGAAAGGAACTCTCTGAGTTGAGAGTGACCACGTAACATGACAAAGCTGGGGGCTCGTCCGGGATTTGGTTGAGAGTCTTCACTTGTGACAGTGCATTAGCAGCAGACTATTCACTTGGGTGAAATTGTATTGCAGTGAGTGGGAAGGTATGTTGCATTGCGAAGGTGCCATTCAGACCTGCAGCCTGGGTTCCAGGGCGGTGTATAGATAGATCAGTGGTGATTTTAGTTGTTGTTGTGATTGGAAACTAATCAGGAACAGGGTTGAGACGTGTTGCCTTTGCATAGAGAGTATATAAGGTGCAGAACACATTTCAGAATGAGCACCGTAGAAATCAATATGGCCAGGAAGCACCTCCTTGTTTATTAAAGGTGAATGGGTAGAACAAGAACATGAAATGTGGCAAGCTGGAGTGGCCGCTTTGCAAACCCAGGCTGAGCTTCTGAATCAAGCCCAGAAAGAGCTAAAACAACTCCAAGTGAAAGCACAACAGAGCCAAACCTTAAAAAATATTACTGAACAGTTAAAAGATGAGTTGAAAGCACAGCAGCAAGAAAATGGAGAGCGAGAGGCTCAATTGTCTGCACCGCAAGTGGCGTATAAAGAATGTGTTGAAAATCTGAGTGCAAGTGAAAACAAATTAAATGAGCAGGCTGTTCATAATAGAGCCCACTTAGAGGACAATTTCACATTTCAAACACAGGTTAAACAACTGAAAGCTGAAAACAGCTAGATAATTATTAAGGGGGTTGATTCACAGGGTGAATTCGAACAGATGTGCCAAGATCTGAACACCTTGAAACAGCAGAGAAAGCAGTTGCGGGAAGAAAGTAACAAATTAAGTAAAGGGAATAGTGCCCTGTTTCTGGAAGTGCGTCAGTTAAGGATGGAAGTGGAGAAAAGTGAGTCCTGCTCTCAGGAACTGACTGACAGTAGTTTACAAAATGCACAATTAATGGAATGTGTAAGGCAAGCCGAGATTGACCTAGAGCAGGCAACACAGGCCAAAATTGCAATAGGGGAGTAGATTAGTCTCCTGAAAAAGAAACGCTCTGAATATGCGCAGATGATTCAGGCCTCACAGAAGGAAAACGAGTCCCCTTGTGAAGAGAAGAAGGGAATAAGACCGATTAATGACACAAAGTAAAGTGCTAAAGGCCACTTAAGAACTGGTGTCAGAATTAAAAACTCAGGTCTCTGCATACCACCAAGAGTTAGGGACTGAGAAAACAAATGTGAGAGGGTAGAAAATGAAATAGCAAAATATAAACAGGGTTTGAGTCACCCTCACCAGTGAGGGTATGAAAAAGCATCCTCCGATTAAACAGTGATGACCTCCTTACCAGGGACCCCAAGCCAACTCTCCCCCTAATATGTACAGAGTGCAGCTGACTTCATGTATACCAATTCTCAAGAACAGGGAAACATGAGGCAGCTGGAGCTAACCAGGTCTAGTCCAACTGATCCAGAAGGCCAGTCCTTTACCAACATCAATGAGGGTTCAGGGTTACCAAGTAGAAGGGAAGGTGGACGGACCAGTGGGCTCTGGGAATTTAAAAATACCCGGGCATGCCCTTCTGACCAGGAGGGATTCTATGATGAAAAGATCTGGGAGTTGGACTGGCAGAAAATGAAGTAACAAAGGGACCACCTGGCCCGCTCTGCAGAAAGAGAAGGACCAGAGTTCAGGCCTCAAAAGAGTACTTTAAAAACCTCCACACATTCAGGAAGGTGTGGGGAAATTTCCACCATCCCTGGAAGGAGGTATGAGGAGGACGAGGGGGATGAGTACTCTCCGCTGCGAAAAGAGTAGTACAAGGGAAGTGACCCTGAGAGCCTACAGCACCACACGGGAGAAGAGACCAGACCCGGTCATTCTGGGAGGGATTCCTAGTCTCATAGAGGTAGGGAGTGCCTAGAGGACAGGGAATGGACCACCAACTGTAGCAGCTCTGAGTCAGAGGGTGAGTGAGCTCGGTAGCAGTGGAAAAGAATGTCTGCCAAACAGAAGAGAGGTCTTGTGAAAGACCCAATTCGGCAGATAAAGGCCACAGAGAGCTTTATGACCACCAACCATAAGAACGCCAAAGATTCGGTATTGGAGCATCTAGAGCTTTATGACCAAATGATGACATCATTTGGTATTACGAATGATAGAAATTCCATGGAGTTTGTCAAATGGGCATTCGCCACTGAATACCAGCTTCCTTGCATGGCCGGAGGACCATGATCACCAAAAATGGTTCACCTACAAGGTGGCCATTCCAAAATTCAACATTCATAGAAATTCTCAGGGAGGCCCACAAGGCGGCGTACAACCTGCAGTATAGGGAAGACATGCACCTAGAGAGTTTGGGCAGGAGCTGAAACGAGCACTTGCAGAGACCTCTAAGTGGGTAACACCAATAGCCGGGAGTTCATCAACACATATTTTCATGCGCTCCCTAAATACATAATGATCCAACTAGTAAGGGAGTTCCATGCGCGTAGGACCTTGTATTGGCCCCCTGGATCTATGAGGTCTAAAGGCCCGCTGAAAATAAGAATAACCAGAAAAACCTAGTTCTAGTTCATAGTGGTAGGTTGATTCTAAGTGTGGCCTTTTTGCCAGTCTTTAGTTATGGAAGGATTGTGGATTTTTATAGAATGAAGTTTGGCTCTGATTCTTGTTGGGGGTCTTTCTAAAAATATCTTCTTTATTTAAATTATTATTAATGTGCTATAACTTAACATAAGTTTTTCACATTTCGTAAATTACATAGAGTAAATATTCTTATAACATCATATAAAAACAGAAGAAACATATAATAAAATAGATTTTAAAGAACAGAAGAAAATTATTAATATGAAGAGAACATTTAAAATACCTAGAGTAAAATAAAAAGACAAGTAAAAATAGATAGATAGAAAATAATATAAAAAAAGAATAACAGAGAAAAAAGAAAAGAATATTGATTAGGAAATAGGTAAATAACAAGCAAACAACCAAGGCCAACAATAGGTAATACAAAAACAAAAATATATAGTCAATACGTTGATCAATTAATAATTGCCTATATAGCATCTATCTTATGTTCTGAGAGGAAAAACAATTATTAAAAAAAGGACAGGTTACTAATACAGACAGGTCTTGGTTCATGGACGGAACTCTAGTGATGTTTAGCAAATTAGGACAGCAGGGCGACTATATAGTTATATCCAATAACGTTTCTATAGTCAACCACACATTGTACATTGCAATATAGAGTTTCAGTCCGGTAGCATTAACCGCCCTTAACCAGAAATCATTCCTGCTGATGTGATCGATTCTATGGACAAAATCCACATAGCATGTTGAATAGGTGTTTAGCATTGCTGGGCATCTGGTAAGGACATGTTTGCCAGTTTCAGTCACAGATCTGTCCGTGCACAGTCGACAGGAGCGTTCAGGTATAGTAAGATTTTTCATGATCCCGCTTATGGCCAATACCGGTAGCTGGTCAATCCTTCGCAGGATGATGAATCGTCTCAGGCGCAGCGAGGGGATGGCTTTTTAAAGGTGTTTTTCATGTGCTGGACACATTTATAGCGTTTTAGATCTTCCGAATGCGCAAAATTGTTGATCCAGTCGCGCAGTTTGGATTTCTTAGATAGCTCTCTAAATGTAGAGGCTGTGTCCCCTTGTGACCTTTGGGTCCAACCGATCATTTCTAGGTAACAATCCATCTGTTTTTTCAGCAGTGGCAATGAGGAGGATTTATTAATCTTCTGCTTTACTATGTTTTGTGTGTGGTGATGTGTGGCTTGGCGTCCTTTTCGGGTGCATGTATGCATGGGTCCTTGCTTGTGGCATGTTTATTTTTCCAATGTAGTAGTGTTGTAGGTGGACAGGTAGTGCGAGATGTATTCTGTTTATGTTCTTGTTCTGGTCCGTATCCTTGGTCCGTTTAGTGGTTTCGGCAGGGGGTTCTTGGCTGTTGCAAATTCTGGTAAGTGGTTTCCAATGTGCCGGGGTGTAGTTTCCTTCCTATCTCTGTTTTCCTTTCCTGTCTCTTCGTCTTTCTTATATCATGGCATGTTTGTGGTCTACGTATGTTGTTTTGGGTTGGGTTTGCGATATATTCCAGATGCAGGTGCCCTTCTGGGTGTCTTTCTTTACTTGGAAGTAGTGGTGGGGCCATCTCTTGTGGTGTACAGTAGTGTCTGCTTCGGTGTAGCTTTGAGTTGTAGTCTGCTTCGGAAACATATTTGAATTGTGATATATTGTATTATATTGTAGTATATATTCCAAGGGTAACTTTACAATGCAGCAAGATTTCAAACGAGAATCACAGTGCCTAGCTTCAGAGCGTGACAATGTTTAAAAAAATCGGCAATCGCACTGTTTAAGTTCGGAGCGCGGCAAGATTTGAAACAGAGGTCCCGATTTTGGGCACCTGGGTTCCATACTATATTTGGCTTTGGAGTGTAGCAAGTTTAGACCGGTGGCAAGCATGGTGTCTAATTTTGGTGCACAGCCAGATTTAGTGCTGTGGCAATCACTGTGTCTATTTCAAGAGTTGCAAAGCAAACCTTAGGTGTGTACTTGTATTCAACACAATTCCAGCTTCTGAGCGCAGCAAGATTTAAAGCAGATTCCCATTGCCTGTGTGGCAGAGCTCAACACAGTAGCAAACCTCAGAGTGCGACAGGATTCAAAAATAGTCCCAGGATTTATAGGGCAGTAGGATTCAACACAATAGCGAAAACCACAGGATCCAGAAAAGTTTAAGCAGTGGCAAAGTTACTATGTGGTAGGATTCAACACATTAGCAAAACCTCAGAGAACAGCTGGATTTCATCAGATGCAAGGTTCCTATTTGGCAGGGCTCAAAACAAAAGCAACTGAGGTTTGCAGTAGACAGCCTTTGCTAGAACGAGAGGGTGATATGCTGACATTGCGAGAATGCTCAGTGAGTTGAGTGCTTGCTGCTGAGGTCGGGTTGTGGCCTCTAAGTCGCATGCTTGAGTTTCAGCAGGCTAACTCAGCCTTTCATCCTCCTACGGTCAATCAGACTGAGTGTCATTTTGATGAGTAAATTGTGATTTACAGTCAGACGGTTGAAATTCTCTTTCTGGTGAAACGGTCTGTGTTTGATGATGGATTGTTCTGAAGATTATGTTTTGGTTTATTGGGTGGAGGGCTCCCATTAAACCCCCACATTGATTGAATTCCATCGCCTTTTCCCTATCCACACTTCTCTGTCTGCATTTCCCTTTCCTGTTTTATTTTGTTTCTGCACTTGATCCCTTCTTTGGTATTCATGGCTCTCTTGGATCTCCTTGATCTAGCCTTTTCAAGCAATAGCATCAAACCTTTGCCTGCCAGTCTCAAAGTAGTATGCCCAGAATTAATGGTTTAATTGTAGCTGTAAATGCTCTACTTGTGTAATAGAAATGTCCTACCACGTGGTGCTTTCAGCCACTTGATTTATATCTGTTCTTTGCACTGAAGTCCAGCTAAAAAAAAGCATTGACAAAGCCAATAGTTTTGGCTTACGTATAGGTATTAGAAAGCAATTTATCAACCACTATTAGCACTCGGACGGAGAGGCAACCAATCTGGTTTGCTCGGATCGCGGGCTGAAGCTGCTAATCTCAGGCACATTCCGAGCAGCCTGCTGGCTGCTTAGCCCACCCCACACCCCCATCTTACCTCCCACCCTGCACTCCTGTATGTTTTATTTTAACTTCTCACCCCCCCCCACTTACCTTTCCTTTTGTTTTGGGCACCGCCACCTCTGCTGATACCGCCACTCTCCTTCGCCATGGAAATGGAAGAGGGGCTCTGTGCAAGCCATTTTAGGACATCATTTTGTTTGAATGAACGGGACACCATGTGGCATCCCCTTCATTCAAACAAAGTACACCTCGCTCAGCACCCCGGTTTACCAGATTGGCAACTCGGGGTGCTAATAGCATTAACACCCTCTCCGACATGTCGGATCGAGCGTTATCGGCACAGGGACCCTTGTTAAACACCCTCACTACACTCAGGCTTTTAACTCGGGCCCCGGGCCAATCACACACAATCCGACCAGACAGATCGGGTGTTAACGCTATATTATCATATGCCCAGATAATCACACCATTTTACAGCTGTTGCCATTTTAGGGCTAGGTAGTACAATTATGACAGTGCCTGGCAAATGCCTACCCCATGCCTACACAAAAGCCAAACTACTAGCTTTTCCCATGCTTGTTCGTTTTACATGTCCGCCGGTCCCATCTTATCAAACAACAAAATAGTGCCATGAAGTGTGGTACAATACATTTTGGGTGCCACCGAGCGACTGTGCGCCCCCCCGGCACCTTAGGCACCAGTAAGTAATTCATGAATACAAGTTTGGCTGGAAGATCAGGTACCTTTGGTCCGATCCGCAGTGTCTTCCAGTAGCTTTGGAGAGACTCTGATTCTCATGCAGGTTCTGCCTATTCAGAGACCTCAAGGTGTCTTCTTCACTCGCACCGTCCGAGTGCTCACAAGGCCTAGTAGGCCCGTCTCTATCTTTCATTGCTGTATCTGTTTTTCATTCCCATGTTCCCTCCCCGTTGCCCTGTGGGCGCTTTGAAACACAATTTAATTGACGTCTAAGCGCCTTACAAATGCACAATAAATAAATAAATACATTTTGGCAACTGTTAGTGACTTAGCCGCGGCTGTGTTTTCTTTTAACTTACATTTAAATCCATGGGGTCCAGGATTCATATTAGGTAACAAAAAGTCTTCAACTATCAAGATGCAAAGAAAATCAGGACTGAGCAACGAGTCACACCTGGGGCCTCACTACAGAAAGCTTGCACCAATGCACGTGCCGTTCCGCCTCGGCATTAGCACAAACGTGGGCCTAGTGCATGATTGCATCTCTCAATGCCTTTTAAAATCAGTGCAATATCCTCGTGCTAATACCATGGCCTGCCAGCAACATTTCCCTGCAGCAAAAATGCAAAGAATACTGATTTGCACTAAGGCAATGGTTGCCCAAATGCTAATACCAAGGCACAGTTGAACTTGCACTAGTGCAACGTTTCTGTTAAGAGGCCCCTGATTAGCAATATCTTAAAATCTTTGAGGAAGTGTGTTTATGTATTTTGAGGATACCCCCTGGAACATATAGTCCTGTGGGAGCAGAGAGACCCCCATACTGAGTCAGGGTGGATTTTGAAGCATGCAGTTCTGCAAGGGCACCTGGCTCAAGCAAAGAAGGCTGAACTCTCAGACATATAGCTAAAGCAGTAATGAGTGGGATGGCGTGCATTCTGGGAAATGTAGTCCAGTCGGGCCAGGATCAACCCCCATACTGAGTCCGGGTGCACACTGTAGTATGCAGTTCTGTAAGTGCATCTGTCCTAAGAGAAGCCGGTTGAATACTTAGACCTGTAGACAGCAAGAGGCCTCAGTGCTTAGCAAGTCAAAGATTCTTGTGTGCCTGTGGCCTTCTGGAAAGCCTCATACTATGTAAAGTAGAGTGAATTCATAGGCATATAATCCAGTGGCTGCTTCTATGCCGAGTAAAGCATTGAGCATGCGCTGCTGCCATCTAGTGCTATGTGGGGCTGCCGCATTAGAAAAGACTGAGGCAGAGTCCATCCTCGGACATGTACTCAGTTGAGGAATCTAGTGAGGGAAGCCTAATGGTAATGCGATAATAGTCTTGTGGCCTCCTTCTCTCACTCTGGGATTCTCAGGGACTGTCCTGAATTGGTTTACCACCTACCTCTCGGACAGACACCAGGCTGTCCAGATGAACACGTTGCATTCTAACTAACTCTCAGTCTCATACAGAGTCCCCCAAGGTCCTATTCTCTCACCCATCCACTTTGATCTTTCCAACGAGCCTCTGGGGACACTCCTCAAGATCCCAAAATAGCCATCCATCAATAGGCGGGCGATACTCATCTGTACATGAAAGTAAATAGTCCATAGTATCTCAGGCGCCTCTGCGATTCCCTCTCCATCATCCAGTCCTGGATGTTGATTGCCTACCTTAAACTTAACCCATCCAAGGAGTGGATTTGTCCGCATCGATCCCCACTAAACAATAACGTGTCCGACAGTGACTTAATGATATGAGCGTGGATGGATTTGATCTGCAACTCTCGGATTCCCCAAAATCCTTAGGCTACGCCATTGACAGCAGCATGCCTTTCCAGAAACACATACCCAAGAAGGTCCTAATGGCGCCAAAGCTGTCCCCTTTACAAAATGTAACCCTTCATCCCGCCAAAGGACTTCTGAACTGTAGTGCAGACCCTTGTGGTCTCGCACATCGATGGGGGAAATGTTCTCCTGACGGGGCTCCCAGCCATTCAATTGGCTCCCGAAAAGCAGTCCACCACGCTGCAGCTTACAGGAGCACGGAAATTAGACTGAATAACCGCCTTCCTATGTGAACTACATAGGCTTTGTCTCCAGGCCAGGATACTGTTCAAGCACGCATTTACCATCTATAAAGTAGTCATGAGTAGTACACCAGTGTCCCTGGCAACCAAGCTCCACACATCGGGTAGAACACGCTCCTCGCACAGCAAATTGTCAAACTAGCTTGAATCACAACTCATCCGCAAAGAGAGGACCCACAAGCAATCCTTCTCTTGTCATGCACCCAGGCCCAGGAACTCAATCCCGATATCGGCTTGCTGTCCCCCCACAATTCTCCAGTTTCACAAATCTCTCAAAACGCAGGCTTTTTTAACAACACCTGATCAAGGACTAATCCCGATGGTTGTACAGACTGACACACAGGTCCCGATTTATGGAATGTTTTGGACGGTTCAAAGTGACTTTGCACTGCTGAAAAGTGACTTTGCACTGCCGACACAAACCCTGATTGATGGAACTGTGCAAATTGTATTTTTGTAGTGAAAGTCAGTGCATAGTCATTTTTGCAGTACAAAGTCACTTTGCACAGACTTTGCACTGCAACAATACTTTGAACAGTTCTATGAATCAAGGTTTGTGTCTGCAGTGCAAAGGCACATTTCAGCAGTGCAAAGTCACTTGGAACAGTGCAGCAAAAAATTTGATGAATCAAACCCACAGACTGTAACTCACAGTACTGCACTACTGTTGAAAGATGCCAGCCCATTCTCTAGCTATCCACACCCTGTACAGTGCTCCGCTGGAGCTAGGTCTGCGCTTTAAACAATAAAACAAAATAAAACGTTAAATGGCATCATATCTATTAAGCCACAGAGCTTTTTGCGAGTAGTATCCCCGTGAGATAATCTTCACTGACTGTGGAAGAGTGAATTCTGGGACATGTAGTTCTCAGGTGATAACTGTACTGAGGAAGACTGTATTCTGGGATATGCATTCCACTGTTGAGACCTTGAGTCATGGCGAGACGTTAATGCATTCTAGATCTTATGTCCTTTCACAGTATCAGTACTAAGAGCACCGCTAGTACTACAATAGGTCAATTCTTGGCAGGTGCCTAGGGTACCATCAGCAGATGGCCCCAGGGCCACCGTTTCACCCTTAATAGCATCCAAACTATCCCTAAAGCAAGGTAGAGGTGTGTCAAAGTGGCACCTCCCCTGAGTCACCATTAATCTTGGAATAGATGCACTGATGCCAGGTGCATTTTGGGAGTTGTAGTACTCTGTTAGACTGAGTGCACTGCATGCCATTCATTCCTCTCGGGGCATGTTTGCAGAAAGATGCAGTGTGCAATTTAGGACTTTAAATATATTCTAGAAAATGTTTAGGTTTCTGTTCTGAGTGAGACAGCGTGCATTCTGTAAATTGTCATCCTGTGGGTCCATTTCCCAAGACATGCACTGAAGGAGGGTGCATTTCACTGTGTGGCTGGGTTTCCTGGGCATATGATGGTATAAAGTGTCATGCGATGACAGTACATAGTGACCTGAAGTGGTGTTTTTGACTCTGTTTGGTGTGTACACTGTACCTGTCCTTTGATGACTATACCTGGCGTATGAGGCTGGACATGGGCATATGTTGCCATAGATAGACACATGTGGCTGAACCTGGCATGTCGTGGCATCATCTGCGCTTTGGTGGCGTCATATGTCATTCACTGAACGTACCTGACCATAGGATCTGCCCATGGCATAAGATGGTGTTGCTATGCTATGTGAGCCTGTCCTTGGCTATTGCATGGATGTGCTGAGCATATGACATAAGCAATTGAATTCAAATAATTCCAGCCTTTGCCAAGGGCTGTTCCAAGGTTCCCTGTACTCCTGCTCAGGAAGGGCTCAATGCTTTCACCAATCTTTCTATGAAACTGTTACTTATGTGCCCCCTTAATATGCCTCCTTTTCCCCAAACTACCTCTCCAGTATTGCTACGCACAGGTATTACCATAGCTTCCAGACTCTTCTGTTTTCAGTCCTGGCATAATATTTGTGGGCAGACCTTTCACCACTTTGTCGCCTCTTATCCAAATTCTCTGTTATATCAGTATCATGTCTCCCAAAGCCTTATACAGAGTGCTTAATTTGTGGGGGTGTTTGCCAGGGCTCAGCCCTGGCACTTATTTCTGAGCCCTGGCACTTATTGTCTCAGACTCAGCTTGATTATGAATTGGTGATCTCCAGAGCATCCACCAGCCCCAATAAGCAGGTGCGAGCTGTAGTTGAACCCCAAATGTGTCGACACTGTGGGAAGCAGGTCTGGGCGGTGGAAGCAATGGCGGGGGCCTTCCCACCCGCAGTGTCACAAGCGTGCTTGGAACTATTTGGGCCCTGGCACTTATTTTCTTACAGATTAAGCACTGCTTATACATCTCAACCTGCAGGAGCGCTTCTTGAAATGTTGACAGCAAGACAGCCAATCAGATTCCTCAGAATTTAGTCCATTACTACAGATTAATGTTTTCTGCAGCTTTTCTCAAAACAATTCGTCGAAAGTATTGTCAATGAGTACAGGAGGACATCTCCAGCAAGAGATAGAGAAGGCAGCACCGGGGCGAGGGGCGATGTAACTACAATAGCATTATTAACCTTGAAGCCAGTCACTAACACTATATATGCCCCTTCTGTGTGGCTCCGGTCCATAATTCGAGGACTTGGCAATCAACACCATTAGTCACAAGCACCAGGGTGAAAAATGTTTTTTTAATTGGTTTCTGTCAATTGCAAAAATGAATACAATGAAAGAATGAATAATAGACTACAATATTAGTAGCTAATTTAAAAAAACGCGTCCTCATCACAGTGACACAACATATCATTAATTCAAAGTAATTGTTTTGTCGTGCTTCTGCATAGTGACTGCAAATGATGGAGACAGCTGTTAACGTGGCTCTAAGATTTCCAAAGAACTGCAGCAGAGGCCACACAAGCGGGCGACTCTTGGCGCTGCGTAGGGCGACTGTAGGCAAGGGGTGTTCAACTTGTGGCTCTCCAGACGCTTTGGGCTACGGCGCTCATGATCCATCAACATGACTATTCTGGCAGGGGCTGATGGAAGTTGTAGTCCACAATACCTGGCTTGTCAGACGTTGCACACCGCTGCATTAGGCTCCTGATGCCCATGTATGCACTCCTCAGTTGATACGAGAGGGTAGAGGAGCGCTATAAAAGAAAAACTACAAACTTGTTCATTCAAATATAAACAATTCTGGCATTCTGGAAGCCCTCTTCTTTAGTTTCTCCTCGTTCAGTCAGATAAGTACATTTTTTAGCTTTGGCTATTAGGTGGGCAAAAGCTATTTGCATAGGAGTACGGATAGGAGGAAGATGGCTGGTGAAAAGGAACATACAGCCTAAGGGGTGTTTCTTTACTTTTTACCCATCCATTGCCACTCGTGGCCACACTAGCCTCTATGGCCATTCCTACCCAATCCCCTGCCATCCCTGCCCAATAAACATGCTGCTGGGATTTCTGTGTGATATCTTCACCGGAAATAACAGTGAGGATGACTAAATATTTCTTTAAGGGCATTTAACACCCTTCTTAACATATTTTAGGACTGGTGCAATTATATAAACTAACTCCAGTCCTAGAATATTTAGGAGAAGTGTTGGATAGTGCCTTTAAAAAAATTGAGTCATTCTCAATGTTATTTCCAGCGATTATATCACTTGATATGGCTGCTAGGATCTTTTTACGGTAGCTCTATTGAGCAATAACATTGAAATCCCCCCATCCCCGGCTCTATCGTCTCTCCCTAGCTCTTCAATGTCTATCTGGCACCTCTGGCCCACCTGATCTCCAGCTTCTCTTCTAACTTTCAGTGTTATGCGGATGACACTCAGCTCTCAATCGGGCTCCCCTCAGCCTCCTCTCCTCTCTTGCTCATTCCTGACTGTCTATCCACGATTTATAATTGGTGCCTTGTGGGGTAAAATATAGCCCCTGAATGCCAGAAATAAAGAAGCCAGGGTGATTTGTAAAGTCCCATTGAAGTCTAAAGCCACCACAGAAGTGGTGATGTCAGACATGCGGCCTATTGAACCAAAAAACAGGCATACATCTCAAAAGTGAGAAGATATGCACAGTGCATTTCAGCAAGGAAAAGAAAAACATGTGGCTGACAATGCTGTTTTACTAAATCCATGGAAAGCTACACTTTTCACTTAAAGAGAAAGATAGAAGTGTGCACAATATCTTTATGCAACATGAGATTGTAATCCAGAAATCTCAAGTGAAACCAAGCTTCTTGCATTTATAACAAATAAAATAACTTCCTTTTTGTTTTTTCTCATCCTAAATGACAGTATTCAGAGAGAAGTGCCTACTAGATTTTGAACATGGTTTTCTCATATAACTGCCCTATACATATGGACAATCCAGAAGTCATACTCAAGTCTTTTGCAACTGTGAGATTAAAGAAGTGCATTACACATGGATATAAGTCCCAGATGCCTTATAAAATGTCGTGTAAAATGCATTGTGTGTGAGTTAAAATCAATTTCTTGCAGAACTCTACATGCTGCCGGACATTTTTCCTGAAATGAAACTTTAACCTCAAAGACCTTTGCTCTGCTGGTCCTGAAGAGGGAGGTCTGGTTGTCAACCATCAATCAGGTCCATTGCTTAAAAATATAAAGAAATACACTGCCCTTGATGGAAACCACAGTGGAATAGATAAAGCCAGGCCTGTCTTTTCAGCAGAAGTGACCTTGTGGTCATGACTCCCATACAATGTGCATTAAAGCTATAGCCAGGACCATTGGGAGGCCAAGGGGGGATAGGCTAAGATAAACATGAGCCAGCATCTGGCTGGTCACATGTTTAAGGGTAAATGAAACTTAGAAGAAAAAAAGGTGGGTGCTAGAGTAAGTGAAGCATGTGAGGCTGCGGTGTGATAAATAGGAAAATACATTTTATTGCATAAAAAGGGCAGCATATAAGCAACAATGTTCATTCCAGACTTGCATTAAAGGTGACAGTAATCCTCTTTGAACCATGCCAAGATGATATTTGTGTGATAAACATAACAGAAGTTATTTAGCAAAATTTGATTTGGGCCTTCCCAGGATTCCGAGAGATTTTAAAGTTGGTGTCAGTGTAAAGGGCAAAATTAACATGGGAACTATGAAGTGGCATATTTTTCACTGGTACGGCTCCTGAGTAAACAAAAAAAACTGGATCCCTGCATAGGAAGGGCATGCCAACTTCAGATTAGCATCATCTGATTGGCCTTAAAATGTTGTTCTTAAAAATATATCCATACATGTAACATTTGAAAAATTAGGGTACTTTCCAATGTTGATAGATTTTTAGAGTTTGAACATGCCAAACCCACATGTCAGTTTGGGATGACAAAGCTTTCTCCTCCCACACCTTTCCTAACTCACACCCCTCATCTCCTTGTCCTATTAGCACACAGGGGGGAGGTGGGTAGAAAAAAACCAACCAATTTCTTTTGCAGGAATCATGACATGTGGTGATGTCATTTGCCCTATAAGTAGCCCAGTTTGCATTAGAACTGGACTTTTTCACTTATTCCGGGAGGTTACCTGCCGCTGAACTCTTGCGAGAAACATGACAGATGGTAGCCACAGTAAGGAAATGGCTAGGAGAGAGAGCCTGCAAACTAGGCATTCAAAAGAAGAGTAGGCCTGCGTAGGAATGACAGAGGCAGGAATCCACTCGTAGAAGATCAGGGCTACACCCCCTCCAGAATGGTTGGACCTGTGCGCGGAGAGGAACCTGTAGCCGTCAGGGAGATGAGTGTCAAAGCTTGTGACAGAGCTGGCTGTGAAAAACGATTTTTACACTTGAATCCTTTTTCCAAAGAGTGCATTTCTATCAGAACCCAAATTGTCTCACAAATGGCGCCCGCAACGCGGGACTTCACTAATGCTGACTGATAACATTGAACAGAGGGTTTAGTCTAATTGATGTTTGGAGGGTGGGGGTTGCTGGGAGAAAAAGTATTATAACCAAATCAGCAATCACTGTGTGTCTTGAATTGTTCTTTTTCTGGATTGGTGGGTGATTTTAATAGAAAGCTGTGGGAAATTGTGACTGTGTATCTCAGTATTACCTCTCTGTTGGTGCAATTACAGAAGTCATTTTTGTTCTTGTGTTGCCACCACATTGGTGGCTGATGTTAGTCTGTTTGTCAAATTTGTTTTAAAGAAATTAATAAATCTATATTCTTACTACACACCGGCCTGGTTCCTAGTCCATTGTGGCACCGGGTATTTGTTTGGGTTTGGTGCGAGACAGGTTGGAGGCCTTATCAAAAAGAACCTGATATCAGTCCAAGCGATTCATTGTGCACCACCTTGATTGGGGGGAAGGAACTCCCTGTGTTGAGTGTGACCGCATAATAAACAGCCCCTCCAATGATCTTTGCCTTAATGCCAGTAAGATGGAGATCCTTCTCATTGGGACCCCTGCTCCAGCTTTCCCCCTCTCACTGTGGCTGCCCTCATTGGGCCTCTACCCTGTGAGGCAAAAAACCTTGCCGTCATCTTCGACTCCACCCTTTTTTTCTCTCCTCACATCACAGACCTTGCCAAAAAGGCCCTCTTCCAGCTGCACGTCCTGAGAGGTATTCTACCTTTCCTCACTTTCCCCCAGAAGTTCACTGTCTCAAGAGCTGTGGTTCTCTCCAGGCTGGACTATTGCAACGGTCCCTTTCTCAATCTGCCTATCTCTACTCTTCGCCCCCTGCAACTCATCCAGAACAGGACTGCAAGACTTAGCCTTGGCCTCAAGCCCAGGGACCGTATCACGCAGCCCTAAATCTCTCCACTGGCTCCCAGTGGCTGCAAGAATCAAGTTTGAGACCCTCTGCATCGTCCACAAGGCTTTCAGTACATCTAACTCCCTCTTCCGAAATACCTCCCTGCTAGAGCCCTTCGCTCAGTTACCTCCAACTCTCAAGGTCAGACGCTTATCCAGGCAGAGAAGTGGGGGTAGATCTCTTGCCTCTGCCGGTGCCTCCCTCTGGAATGGCCTCCCTGCCCCTGTCACACTTGAGCCGGACCAGCTGACGATCCAGACGGAGCTCAAGATCCTCCTTTTGTCCTCCTTCTCCCTCTCACTCCCTTGCAAACTTACCTGTCGGCTGCACCAACTGGTTCCTTGGTTACCTCAGTGTCTCTCTGGGTACCAGGCTCCTCCGCGACCAGTCTACCTTGCTCTGCCTCCTGGCCTACTGTGCACTTAGGGGCTGTAACTTTAACCCCTACAGCCCCTGTGCCTCCTTCATTTACCCAGAGCCGTGCTGCCATGATCGCACTTCCCCCTTTTCCTCTCCCTTGCACTTTCCCCTCTCCTTCCCCATGGACTTCTATTATTGCACGAGAACGCTCTGAATGACACTCGGCCTAAGAGGATTGTTTGTTTTGTCCTCCCTATGTCCTCCTTCCCTTGTCTTGTGGCGCCAAGAAACACGTGTGTACCTGCGCATTATAAATGCCAAATCATATCATAACTGTGGGCTATTATTGGGGTTGTGTTGTTATTTATGAGAGCAGTGTTCTGAAAGGTAGTGGATTAACTGCAGCAGTAAATTAGCTCCTTCTGTAATAAGAATGTGTTAACTAAGTGTGCCTTCAGCCACTTAATTTATGTTTATTGACAAAGCCAACCTGCGATTGAGGAATCAATGGACGGTTGTGATGACGACACTGCATCCTGTGTCTGAGTGCGACAGATTGATGATTGTCATTTAATAAATAAAGGTTTCCAGAAGCCCATAATGTGCGCAGTATTTCTTCTATTTCAATGATTGTTTTTAGGCAAGTTTTCACCTTCCAAAACTCATGGGAGGAAGTAGTGCACTGCAATTCTCTATCCATAGGAAGCAACATTAAAGCCCGGCACTGCACAGTCTAATGTTTAGGAGAGGAGGACAAGCATCAGCCACACTCTCTGCTTCCTGATGGGTGCAGGGCTGCAGCCAATCCCAGGCATTATTACATGACTCCGCCCCCCGTGGCCAAGATGCTACCGGAACTTCCGGTTCGGAAGCCAACAGTGAATAAATGTCATTGCTTTTTATCACCCCTGAAACATCCAAAGCCCTGAATGCGGTTATTTGGTGAATCCCATTCAGTGTCACAGAAGGTGCTGGCCTTGTTTGCAGTGTCTCGCTGGGCAAAGCAGAACCAAGGCCTTGATTTACTGGCCCTAGGGCTGCCCTCAGCCGCAGTTTGGAAGCCATTTCCTGATCCTCACTCGCAACTTATTCGCGACACACTGGTCTATAAATGCCATATCTGGCCCCTCCCCCATCAGTCTATGTAATCATTATAAAATCTCACCCAGTGGGGACCATCGGCCCCCATTTGCCGAGGCTTGATTTCCCTGAGGGTGTGTGACACACTTCTGCAGTTATAGCTCCAATGTGTAATATATAGACAGATGTAGGCGCTTTTAAAAGGCACGCATCTAATGTTGTGCTTTGAAAGGTTATTAATAGTGTCTCGCTCCGTATAGTACTGTTTTGTAACAAGGACTTTAACCCTAGCCATACAATCAAAATTGAGCCTCGAGGCATAAGTCTTACTTAAATGAAAAAAAAAGTGTTGGAGGTCGAGTGGGAGGATGCAAATTATGTATTTAAATCACCAACTGTTGACTTGGTTGACTGTGGTGAGCAGGGAGCAATAGTGATTTACAACTAAAATGTAATGAAAATGATAATTACTGGACACTGGATAGCATAATTACAATGCAATAGAAATGTCAAGTGATGCTCATATCTATGTCGTGTCAGAAGGATACGTTGAGTGGATTGCCACTACTTTGGACGCGGATCATATAAGGACAAGAGATTGATGAATTGAACCTGAATATAACATTATGACTCAGTGATTAGAAAGAAGGGAAATAACAGATATTAAACCCCTGAAGAATTTCCTACATTCATTTTTAATTTAGAAGAAGGAATGAAACATGTTGGGTGAATGAGGTATGATGAGGATGATTGAGTATATTGGTTTTTAAGATTTGCTGTACTATATTGTGTATTGTTCTGTATGCATCAAGTTACATCACGCACTTTCTACCACTGGCCAATGGGTCCCCTCTGCTTGCTTTTCTTGGTATCATTCCATTTGCAAGATATCGAATTCTGGTATTTAAACTTTCATTGGGTTAGGGTCCTTGGAAGGCTTTACTTGTTGGCCTCTAGCCAGGAGAGGGGAGCTTGTGGGAGTCAGAGGGCACCACAAACCTGGGACCCAGACCGCTCATGACAACAAACATTCCGTGATATGGTGACCCGGCAGAGGGGCGTCATCACCCCGAGCCGGGGACCGCACACCATCAAGGTTTGTGTGGTGGCATTGTATGGCAAGGACTGAGCTTTCCCCGCTTACACCCCTTAGATGGAGCTACCAATCTGCGATTGGTTGAATTGCCATAACCAGAGAGTAAGCCTGGACTTAATGGCCGGTCTCAACTAGAGGCTCTGAGATGAGGCTCTGGTGAAATATGGTCTTCCCTCCGAAGCAGCCTCCTTGTAGGGGGCCAATGGTAACTGCCGAGCAGGTGCCCACTTGGATGGAAACCCAGAGCAAGGGGGAAAAAACCCTGAAGGGGAGCAAAAACCTCTGTGGAGTCTTTAAGGTGCTGTTGGGAGTAAAGCGCTCGATTCGGTTCATGCTCTCCGAAGAGAAGAGGCCACTCACCCAGGAATATAGACGGCCCAGGTGTTATTTTACATCTGGGGAGGGCTGGGGATGGGGTAGGAACCAATACCCCAGAAAGATTAGGGAGGCACCCCGGAGGTAATGCGGATACACCTAAAAAATGGGATAAGTCCATCTGGAATCCCTTTGGGGGACACCATCTTGATGGCGGTTGCATGCAGAATAACACGTATTGGGGGCTTTTCACCCCTTTCAATTTGAGTGGTTGTGGCCAATTTTAAACCTAAGCCAAGTTATAGTGTCTTTCTTTGCCTCTGAGGCAAATTAATATCTGTATGTGCCTATGATATTTTGTCTGGTTGTCTGGTTTGGCACTGACGGGGGAGGGACAGCCTGGTTGTGGGGCCTCCCCGACTCCCCCATAATAATGGAACCTGGAGTTGTTCTGTCCGGCCCACTACCAGGCATTTGGACAAGCACATTTCTTTACCTACAGGCTCCTCCCACTTATCCCACTCTTTAGTCTTTGAGATGTACTCATCCATCCCACAGAAACCTCTTCACGTTTTTTGGCTCCTCCTCCAAGATCAAGTTGTAATAAGGCACTCTTCCTCCCCACCTTCCTTCTTTTCTTTCTGTTGTCACACCCTGCGGGAGCTCTCTACATTCACATCAGACAATGTGGCGGCTGTGCCAACACTTTGATAAGCAGGAGGGTTCACCATTATTGTTTTGTCCCATCTCTGGGCCCAATGGGCGAGGGATCTAGACCAGTGCTTTAAATGGAAAAAAAAGAAGTGCATTTACTCACCAATTTAGGCTTTAAATGAGCTGGAGCTCGCCCGGGAGGGTCATAAATCAGCTGTCACGCTTGATCCCGGCCGAGGCTCATTGGCCCATTTCAAGTAATCTCACACTGCGTGTCCTTCTCCTAATCCATGCCCGTCGTTCTCCATTCGTCTCACTTCCTATGTGTCTCGCTCTTTGTGTCTCATTCTCAATGTTCATTTCTATACGTCTCACTCTCCACACACCCACTTCAGTTATGTTCTCACACCTTCTTCAACTCTCTGTGGAGTCTGGCCTTGGGTGCAGGCTCTGCTGAAACACCTCAGTATTCCAAATGAAAATCACAATATAATGGTTTACTGTTAAGTCATTACCTTTACATTTGATTCTGTTCGCTTAATCCAACAATCTCTCATAGGCGCTCATCAATCAAAGACTGATTTTGGCCTGTTTTGACACTAGTATTGTTGCTTTGAGAACTCCCAATTTTTGCAGGCACTGTGCGAATCCATGATTTGCCAAGGATCACACACCTTGGTTAAGCAGAATATCTGGAATTCTTTCCCACAAACGTCCAGTTTGTCATTATACATTGTGTTAAGAAAATTAGAATATCCAATTAAGTTGAATTTCTTTTTTCCATGTCAAACTAGCAGATATCAGAGCTGTAAACTAAGCTTTAAAAGGGGAGTTTTAATATTGCTTAATGTCATTGTCTAATAATAAGAAATTTGGTAGGTCACTGGATCTGTATATGCGTTTTCAGTCCAAAAGGTTCCATCAAAACTCTAATTATTTAAATACATATTAGCAAAGGCACTCCTGATGCACTCTGCCAGACATAACATAGATGCTCTCATCTCCTCTGACATTCCTATCGCTATCTTTCTCACCACTCGTCTCTCCTAGTCTGACCACTTCCTTCTGTCTTCCCATCTGGATCTCTTAGGTCCCCCTACTAAGCCCCTGCCTTCACTACCAGTCTCCTCCATCATTCGACTGATGAAGCGAGCGTCGGTTGCTGCCTTTTCCACCTCCTTCATTCCCCCCTCCACTCCTGCTACTGCCTCCCACACTGACTCTTCCTTTGTTTACCTTCACCTCTCCATCTCCAACAGCCTTGATAACCTTGCCCCTGCCACGAGGATCCAAATGAAGCCTGCCTCCAAGCATAACACCTGGTATGATTCTGATCTTGCCTCTCTGAAACGCAAATGTAGGGTGGCTGAGCAGAAGTTGCAGGCATCAGGCACATCCTCTCACAAACTGGCCTGACCCCTGCTCCAAAAGCACTATGACTCTCCATTTGCTTGAAGAAGAGGGCTCACATCCAATCCCGCATCTCTGGGGCCACTAATAATTTGGGCAAACTATTCAAAATCTGCCAGGAAATCGCCAATCCTTCTGCAGTCCCTACATCTCCACTTCCATCCCTGACCCTTTGTCCCTCTCTGGGCACTCATTATCTCTCTGAAACCCACGGCATTCTGTCCTCACTCTCCTCTACCCCTTCCTTTCTCCCTCCCCAGCTGTCACCCCTCCCTTGACTCCACTCTCCCCTCCCCTACTTCTATCCGCCTTCTCTCCCATCGCACCGAATGAGGTCTCTAGACAAGTTCTCTCTATGAAAGCCTCCTCCAAACAGGTGCTCCCCTGCTTCTCCAGAACTATCAAGGGCAGCATTCCCTCCCTTGCGCCTTCCCTGGTTTATTTCTGTAATCACTCCTTTGACACGGCTCCTTCCCCTAACCTCTCAAGCACTTGCTTGTGCACCCCCCACCCCTTAAAAAGCCCTCCTCTGACCCCTCCTGCCCTGCTAATTATTGTCCTATCTCCACTACCCCTTTCCTGGGTAAACTCCTTGAGAAGCTTGCCAATGCCCAACTGACCCAACATTCCGATTCTGTCGGCTGTCTCCACGGCACAGTCTGGCTTCAGAGCTGCCCTAGGCATGGAAATGACTCTCCTGAACACCCGTGATGACCTGCTCTCTGATCTTGACTCTACCTCTCCTCCCGTTCTTATCCTTCTTGATCCTTCCTCCACCTTTGATACGGTCAACCATGCCACCCTTATAAATCGGCTCTGTGACACCCTTGGCATCACAGGTTGGGCTCTAGACTGGTGGACCTCCTTCCTCTCCAACAGACATTCCCAGGTCCAATTGAGCCCTTTTCTCTCGCCTACCACACTCTCCATCTGTTGTGTCCCAAAGGGCTCTATCCTCTCACTGTGTCTACCTTGCCCCACTGGCCCTCCTTATCCCGTCTTTCCCTCCTCACTTCCAGTGTTATGCAGATAAGACTCAGCTCTCCTTCGAGCTTCCCTCTCCTTCCTCCTCTTCCTCCTCTCTCATCCCTGACTGCCTGCCTGCCATTCAGTAATGGTGTGCTGCCAATGATCTCTGCCTTAATGCAAGTATGACAGAGTCCGATAGGACTCCATGGGAATGGGGGCACTGAGGCACCGGCGCTGCCAGTAACAGTGCCGGTGCTACAGTGAAAAGTCTGCTGGTAGGGGCCTGAACTCCCAGCAGGTCAGGACTGCCTGGAGGTCCGGCAGACTCTGAGTTTGCAGGTCTGGAAAGAGTGCTGCTACGTTGCTACTGGCAACCTCAGAATGAGGCTCAATGTCTCCAGAGCGCTGGTCTTCTTTAGGCTTGACTTCCTCAATCTTCCTTTGTCCTCCTTTCGCCCCCTTTCTGCTAATCCAGAATAGGACTAATAGACGTATTCTTGACCTCAAGCACAAGGACTGCATCTCACCACCATTAACGTTTCTCCACTGGCTTCCCGTTGCTGCAAAGATCAAATTCAAGACCCTCTGCATCATCCAAAAGGCTTTCTGGGGCCTGGGAACCCACTACATCGAACTCTCTCTCCCTAATCCCTCGGTCTGCTAGCTCCCACTCTCTGCAAATCCGTTCATACTAAGCAAAGAGTGGGTGAAAGATGTCTCTCCTCCACAGGAGCCTCCCTCTGGAATGGTCTCCCTGCCCCTGTCCGGCTTGAGTCGGATCTCCTTAAATTCCGGAAGCTACTCAAGACTTTCCTTTTCTCCTTCCTCCTCCTCTTTGACTGGCTGCCTGGTCCCCGCTGAGTACTACAGGGTCCCAGGCCCCCTCCGCCCAGTCCTCCCCCGACCACCCACCCTGCCGTCCCTGTGCTTACCTGCTTTCCATGGCACTTGCCTTTGGCTTCCCAGTTTCACCTGCACTTAGCCCCGTCTCCTCCCCTTCCCACCTTAGCACTTTGTTTTTGCTCAGACCTGCACTTATCCCCCCCTCCTTCACACTTCTTGTTCTGAACTTGCACGATCCGAATGTTCCAAGACCTAGTAGGACTGTTATTGTGTTCTTTCTCCCTTGTTCCGCTCCCCTTTTTGTCTTGTGGTGCCTTGAACACCACTTGCTGTATAGGCATGTTACAAATATCCAATAAATAAAAACAAAGAAACATGGTTAAAAAAAAGTCCTTTGGCAGACTGTATGCTGCTGTTTAATCCTTACTGGACTCCGGCTCACACTGACCATCTTGTTTATTACGTCACCATTACACTTCATACATGCATTGTACGCGCCGTGTGACCCAGGACATCCCACTAGTGCCGTTCATCTGTGCTTGCTAACCCCACCTGTGTCTAATATCATTGCTAATTACACTTTGTAGATCACACTGCATTGCCTAAACTTGGTCACCAGGGGGCATCACCTGCATCGCTGATAGTACTGCCAGTCTGTGACCTATTTTGCTGGACACGGCACTTTGCGATCTAAAATGTATTTCATAACGAAACACTACATAGAGTGCTCCATTAGCAGCGTTCCTTAGCACGTTTTAGCCCTTGACGAAATGTATGGCCACTGCATTCTTTCTGCCTGAAATGTTTCTCATAATTTAAGCCATTTAGGACACCTCTCTAGAATTGTTCTTTAGTAATCTCTGCCTACTATGAAATGTTTTACCCATTGCATTGTGTTTCCTAATACCGTACTGGGTTACCCAAGCTACATGAGGCGCACCGCTAGTACTGAGTGTTAGAACATTCCAGCCTGTGACTAAGGTCGCTACAGGCTGTGCATTATCCTATCTGTATGGCAGGAGCTTTCCTATTTAGGACACACTACTAACACTGTTCTCTCAGTGCACTCAGCCCGTGTACGATCTCCTTGTCAAGACGTTCTGCTCAATGCCCAGGCCTGCTAGGATCCCTAAAATCATATTACCTAACTAATCTGACGTAGATTGTTCACTACCGACCTTCCTTACTCTCCTAGAATTGAAGGTACCTTTAGCATTATTGTAGTGTCTTTGAACTAGAGTATATAGCCTTGGGTATGTTCACCTTCTCAAACATTACTTCACACTACGGTCAGTAAGCCTGACCACCAGTGACCTAGTCGTACTAGGACCTTAGTTTCGGCGGGACAGTTTCTATTTATCTTGATACCGAATGCCTCTCTCCCTTTAGTCTGTTGGCCTGCACACCTATACTATGTATGCCATCAGCTGCATCATTGTTAATCTGATGCTTACCATGCTGGATGCCAACTACCTTGCTACAGCTTTAGATGCCGCACAGTCTGAGTATCAGCCTACTACCATGACCTCTCCTACCATTCCATCATTATGGATTAAATCCATGAAATCTTTGCCATCCCTCAAGTATTGCCTCCAACCTACAACTATCAGACCTACTAAATTCCTACCAGAGCTAAACCTAGGAATTATGTATCATAATACTGATGACGTCACCCTGACAGGTTCGGTCGATACCCTAACACCATCCCAATGGATTAACACTTCACCACCAAACCGGTACCGAATAACTATGTTCTAGTACCGTCTGAAACAACAGACTCAGTTCTACACCCCACAAACCAAACCACCTACTAACTTCAGTCCCCCACTCTCAATCCAGAACTGCCAAAACCAACCCTAGAATCAAAAACAGAGTTGGTCGGAGTAACTCACTCCTTAACCCTTCTAACTCTACTACCCCGCTTGTCAAAGGCGCCCTAATCAACACGAGATCATTGGTAGCTCATGCTTAGACTTTATAGCCATAACTGAGACTTGGTTTCACACAGCAGCGGGTCCCTCTCTACTACTTGCTATACCTGACAATTATATGATCCTGAGAGCAGATAGGGAAAACTCTAGAGGTGGTGGCGTTGCCTTCATTGCCAAGTCCACTTTTGGTCTTAGAGTATTGTCATCACCGCACGTCACGTCTTGTGAACTGGTCACAGTCAAACCACCCATTACTAAATCACGCACTTTAACTGCTCACCTAATTCATAGACCTCCTAGACGTATCGGGTCCTTTGAAGAAGAAATCACTACGATACTTTCTGTTAACACCAAACCCTCCTCGCAAATATTAGTGTTAGGAGACTTTAACCTTGTTCTCAATGACCCCAATGACCAACACGCACTGGCATTGTCGAACATCCTTACCGAACTAGGCCTTACGCAAAGAGTTAACCAGCCTACCCACAATAAAGAACCTTAGATTGGTTAGCAGATTTCAATTGTGAAACAACTATCACTTCTATTAAACCTCAGACCTGGACAGACCACTAGTTAGTTTCCTTTACTTTACTAGTTTGCATACCATCTATCAAGACCAACCCAATAGCTCCTGCATTCCTCACCAGGAATAAACGGAACATCACAGTAGACATGCTACTTCCACATCTGCTCTCTATCCTAAACCCCTTACCGGCTACTTCCGATCCTGCCGTGCTAGTGGATCTATATAACTCTACAATCACACATGCCATAGATAATTCGAGCTCTCAAAATGCGTAGAGGCAAACCTAGAGCCCACCTGAACTCATGGTTTACACCCCAAATAAAAGCCTTGCGGGCAGAAAAAAGGAAACTTGAAGTCCTATGGAAGAACCTCCCTTTCACAGAGAATAAAAATAACCTGCTGGAAATCTCAACTAAATATAAAGCTGAAATACTGATTACTAGACGCGAGACCTATAACGATAGGATTAAGAAAGCTAGCTCTAGTACTAAGGAACTCTTTGTTATCCTAAGAGAAATGGAAGCCCCTATCCCACCAGAGGATAATTGCACGAAGGATAAAGTATGGTGCACTAATATCCAAAATGCACGCTCCAACAAAATTGCCCTCCTCCAAAAGAAAATCGCTGATAAAAAATGGAACCTTACCAAAATAAGTACCCATCACAGTTCCCAAGAACAGTCCTCTAAACCTTTCCACCGGTTTAAATTCACCCAAGTCTCTACCTTAGAGGTGGAAAATATCATTGCATGACTTAAGCCCTTAAGAGGATCACACAGTTGCACCAATCAAAAGATGAACACGCTGATTGGAAGTTTGTGTTTATACTCCAGCATTGACTATATCTAATATGCAGTAGCAGTTGCTACGTTACTGGTGTCCCCAGCTCTGGTGATTATTTCACCAGCGATTCTTTTTAGTCAATGGTCACAAACATTTTAATGTTCGGGTGAGTGCTGTGAACAGTGATGTGACCACCAAGCAATGTGTCTGTATTTACTGATTCACACATAGAACCCTTTTATCCAAGGCTTGTTTATCAAATATACAGATCTTTGATCATTGTTGTATTCCTGCAATTCTCAGTGATTTTATACATAGCAGACAGGAACACACATTGGTGCTATTTGCCCCTTTCCATCTCTCATACGGGCATTTTGAGAGAGTATAATAGGAGTGTATCATACTGTCCACCTTGGAATGATAACCTTCAATCAGAAAATAATTTAAATGGTTAGTCTAGTGTTTCCCCCTGAGAAATACAAGTGAGGTGGTCCAAACAGGATTCCTGCAACAAAGGGTCAGTGGTCAGTGAGCCCTCAGATCACAGCAGCCTGTTCACACCACAGTGTGCCAGTACGGGAAGTTGGAAACTGCATTTAGGCAAGGCCTTCCCTAAGAGCAGGTGACAGAAGTTCCATTTACTTGGGGAGCAACACCTGTGTTTCCACATTAGATTGTTTTCTGTAAAGTACTTGAATTAGGATGTATTGAAACAAGCTTCATTTGTTTAGAAACGATGTATTGATATTGAGGAGGGTTTTGTTGCGGAACACAAGTGACGTGTGCCAGTCCGAGGGGTGCATTCCAGTGTTTCTGCCCAGGACACCAAGTTGTCTCGAAACTGCCCTGGTTAAAGTTGAGTACCGGTACTGTCTTTCAGGCTTTGAGAAGTTCAGGCACTCAAATGCTTAAAAAATGTAAAGTGCATGTGCTGCGGGCCACGTAGGACCGGCCAATTTAAAGCACCGATATAGACTGAGTTCCTATAGACAGTGAGCCTCAACCAGTGCTCTGTTGCCACTTGGCACCTTGCTTGCTCACCCATGTGACTATCTGCTTGGGTTCATTGACAGCAAGGATGGACTTCGTGGAAGTTACGCTCCTGCGGATGACAGGAACGCTCCAGCTTCCACGGGTGATGAATGCGCGTGCATTCTATGGCTCAGTACTACAGCTCATGCCGCAGTATGGGGATCAAAGGGTGACTGAACCCTATGTTACCCCGTTGTATGGCTCCATTGCGGGGGAGAGTTGTGACTCTCCACTGAGCAGCTGCTTTAATGAGTGAATTCCTGCATGTAAAACACACAGGTGCAGAATATGCTTGCAGATGTTTTCTTCTTCTTAAATCTAAGAGAAATATGTCTTGTCCATGGCTTATCCGCCTGCCTCCTTTCGTGCTTGACATCTATTCATTAAAAATAGCATTCTTGATCACAAGCCAACATAGACTCCCCTTTGTTTTGCACCCGAAGCTGTTCTTGCAGCATCTACTGCCTCTGCAACCCTCATATTGTTTCTGAGGGAGCTGAATTGATTATTTACACTAGCCGGCGTCCATTTTCCAATCATGGCCCTCCTTGCCATGTTATATATTCCTCTATAGCAAGCTTCCATGCATCTTTTCTACCTTCCGTTACTGCGTATTTACACTTATTGGTCAGCAGTTACTTTGTCTTCTTTTGTATTCATGATTACTTTATCGTTTTTGTACATGTTTCTCTTATCACTTCAGTTACATTGTCTCTCTTCAGTATTTTGATATCATTTCTGTACGTCCTCGTTTAGTTTCTTTATGACATCACTCTGCCCACGTCAGGTTTCACTCAGTGCTCCATGATGTCCAATGGTGCGTGCTGATATACTTCCCCACGGCATCCTTCCACACCTTCAGTGCGAGGCTACATTTGATACGGCTGTCTGAGCGCATATCGTCTCTCATACACCCAATGTGGTATAGGCATAACACATGGAGTGCCATATAGGGCCTCTCTCCTGCTGTTCCAGTATGACGGCGGTGAGAGGGCGGAAGTTAGGGAAAAAGCATCCAACCACTCCTCTACACATCTCAGGCCTCCTGTAGACCCATCATGCACCTCAGCCCCACTGGAGAATTCATCTTGCACCTCATTGTGCCATAAAAAAACTAATTATGCATCTCAGGTTTGCTTAGGACTCATCATGCATCTCAGTTCACTGGAGACTCATAGTGCATTTCAGGCCCAATGGAACTCAGATCTGCTGTAGACTCATGCATCTCAGGCTTTCTATGAGTCCCTCTAGAGTCTCAGCATGCTGTTGTCAACTCATTGTGCATTTCTGGATTTTTGGAGATTCACTGTGTATCGTGGGGTCACTGGAGAGTCACTGGGCATCTCAGGCCTCCTGTAGACCCATCATGCATCTTAGCTCCTCTGGAGACTTCTCATTCATCTCAGGTCTTCTCTAGACCCATCCTGCATCTTAGCTCCTCTGGAGACTTCTCATTCATCTCAGGTCTTCTCTAGACCCATCCTGCATCTTAGCTCCTCTGGAGACTTCTCATTCATCTCAGGTCTTCTCTAGACCCATCATGCATCTTAGCTCCTCTGGAGACTTCTCATTCATCTCAGGTCTTCTCTAGACCCATCCTGCATCTTAGCTCCTCTGGAGACCTCTCATTCATCTCAGGTCTTCTCTAGACCCATCCTGCATCTTAGCTCCTCTGGAGACTTCTCATTCATCTCAGGTCTTCTTTAGACCCATCCTGCATCTTATCTCCTCTGGAGACTTCTCATTCATCTCAGGTCTTCTCTAGACCCATCCTGCATCTTAGCTCCTCTGGAGACTTCTCATTCATCTCAGGTCTCCTCTAGACCCATCCTGCATCTTAGCTCATCTGGAGTTTTCTCATTCATCTCAGGCCATCTAGAGACTCATCATGCATCGCAGGCCTCCTGTAGACCACCCATCATGCTTATTGACTCCTCTGGAGACTTCTCATTCATCTCAGGCCATCTAGAGACTCATCATGCATCGCAGGCCTCCTGTAGACCACCCATCATGCTTATTGACTCCTCTGGAGACTTCTCATTCATCTCAGGCCATCTAGAGACTCATCATGCATCGCAGGCCTCCTGTAGACCACCCATCATGCTTATTGACTCCTCTGGAGACTTCTCATTCATCTCAGGCCATCTAGAGACTCATCATGCATCTCAGGCCTCCTGTAGACCACCCATCATGCTTATTGACTCCTCTGGAGACTTCTCATTCATCTCAGGCCATCTAAGGTGTCAGGGAGATACCTGCCCAGCCCAGATAATTAAAGAAGCAGCCAGAAACCTGGCTCCTTCATCACCAAACTGATTAATGACTCATTCCAAACTTGCAGTGTCCCCACCAACCTGGAGGATGCATGGGTCTTGACACCCCTAAAAAAAACCTTCCTTGGCCCCAACTATCCCAACGAACTACAGCCAGATCATAACAGTCCCGTTTTTACTTAAGATTATCGACAAAGCAGCTTATCTCCAGATTCAAGCGTACTTAGAGACTAATAACCTATTAGGGCTTCGGCAATCAGGTTTTAGACCACAACATAGTACAGAAACGGCTCTGATAGATCTTGAGAGTCAAATCGATGAACTTAAAGACATTAGGAAACTTGCTCTCTTGCTACTATTAGACTTATCAGACGCTTTTGATCTGGTGGATCATAAAGCGCTCTGTAAACACCTGTCCACGCGGCTCATTTCTCCCAAGAACCCACAACATGGATTCAATTGTTTCTGAATAATAAATGTACAATATCTTCACTAAGCTGCTATATGATGACTTTGACTATCTGGGTGTCACCTACACAAACTATGGAGACGACACCCAGATCCTCATACCCCTGACTGGTAACTACGAGACAGACCTGGCCCTTGTAAGCAAAATCTACCTAATCATTCAGGCATGGATAGCATCCCACGGCTGGTGCCTGAATCACGATAGGACAGAACTCCTGATCCAAGGAGCTCCGGCCAACCTCAACAAACTTAGCAACAAATACACATCCTTCAATATCGACAGCATAGACATCAAAGTGGCAAAGGAGGTAAACACATTAGGTTTCTACCTTGATTCAGCTCTTAATCTATGCAAACAAGTCAATGCTACAGACTCTGCCACAGCTTACACCTTTAAGCTGATTCAGGCCTGTAAACATTTCCTCTCCATTGACAGATGCATCACTTTAGTGAGAGCCTTAATCCTTTCAAAAATTGATTAATGTAATGCCCTATACCTTGGTGCTAGCAAATACATTATCAATAAACTTCAAATGCTCCAAAATAATTCACTTAGAACGGCCCTTAGTATTCCCAAGAGACAACACATCTCGGAGGCCAGGCGTAAGAACAAATGGCTCTCGATCAAGGACAGAATTCAGTTCAAAACAGTCTCCCTCACCTACAAATGTCTCAACAATACTGCCCCGCAATACCTAAGGGATACAATTGTCAAGAAACCATCAACACGTCCTACGAGGACCGCTAACTCCTCTTGCCTGGTAGTCCCAAGATACACATTTAAAAAGCAGGCGGTAGCAGCTTTCCTTTTATGGCCGCCCAGCTTTGGAATGCCCTACCTTCATCTCTGCCGTCAGACCAGTCTTTCTACAGTTTCAGGAAAAATACTAAAGTTGGCTGGCTAATAACGACAGCTGACACCCTTTTGGACTTCTTCGGATTTCCTAGCATGTCAATACACTGTCTTCTCCTCTGTAAATTACTGTATTGTAACTTTTCTTGTATCATAGCATCTGTTTCTGCACTGTATTATTGTACATAACTACTGTAACCATTTGTAACTGGAATACTTGAAATGTTCTTGTAATGCGCCCAGATCTCTGGGTTCGGTGCGCTGTATAAATAAATAAACAAACAAACAAATAGAGGAATGCATATTCGGAACGCAGCCTCTGAGATGCTACACACATATCACTGCATTGATTTGCCATGGACTGCAGTGGTTGGCGTGTTAAGAACAGGAAAAGTTCTTGGATGCTGGGGGAATGTATTGAGTCCATGTCCCAAAGCAGCCACTAGACCACTTAGGCAAGAAAAAGACAGGGAACCTTCCCAGGCATGCGCCTTTTGCTACTAATGAATGAAAATGCCCCACGTTCAGTTCGTATCACTGTGGTGTAAAAACAATGGCTTGTTATACATTTCCCCCACTTTAAAGGCACATATCAAATCACTACAGTGATATGTGTGATGCGTGCAGCAATGATTTGCACACTGCCCAAGTCACCATCCTGTCTGTGTAACAGCATATATGACTGTTTTGTCTGGTGTGTCCCATGTCCATACAAATGCACCCTGGAACTAACGAGTGTGCCATGCTGTCCCTACACTTAAACACATACAACAATCAAGGAAGTCCCCTCAAATTGTAAATCCACTAGGCCAAACGCCCTTTTTACACTGCCACACCATGATTTTCACTAGCTGCTGGCCAGCACTAATAAGAGATGCTAATGACAGCTCTGTTAGATAAATAATGGGCCTGCTCTTTCTTGCAAAAATGACCCCTGAGGCCTGCACAATGGTGATGAGGTAGTGGCTGGGGAACCATGGACCCTCTGCCACGTAGCAGAAGCCGGTTTTGTTTAAAATGCTTCATCAGCGTATTGCTGGTCAGGCTAACGCTTGTAAGAAGTACAGTCCTTTCTGTGCATGTTCCCTCTTTCTTGGGGGTCTCTTGTAAGGTGTCCCTTCCAGTCTATAGATATAATTCCCTAAAGATGTTTCTGTTTTGGGGGTTGGGCACACTCAGACTGAGACCCAGCCCCTCGTCATCTAAAATTCCCCCAAAACAAGAAGCACAAGAGCCCTTACACCTCATTTAAGTAGCTGATGTTGCAGCCATTTTATACTCGCATCCACTAACGTAAGCTGTCCAAATGAGTATTTATTGTTCATGGTTACAATATAAACAGACAAGGAGACTGACTGGGCACCACTCTTTTAACACAATATGTGCCAGCGTGATCATAAACTTTTAGGCATCCTCCAGACACCAGACCAACACTCAGCCGGGAAGATAGAGCCCAACACAAGCTTGTTTTCCTTGCTCAAGCAGCTATACACACTCTGGACATGTTTTAAAGCTGAAAGACAACTTATTTAATTCCTCGGCTGCAGACAATACGCGACCTGCTTCTAGGCATATTTTAAATATCTCAGCTACAGACATTAAGCGAGTTCTTACTCCTACTGATCAGATATGATTTGGTTTTTAACACTACCTTGGGTGCACCAAGTGCATAGAAAGACAGAGCCGGCCCCGAATATGGACCTTTTAGTCTGAAATGCATCAGCGTTGGCCTCTGCTGCTTTTTAATGAGGATCACACAGCTGCACCAATCAAAAGATGAACACGCAGATTGGAAGTTTGTGTTTATACTCCAGCATTGACTATATCTAATATGCAGTAGCAGTTGCTACGTTACTGGTGTCCCCAGCTCTGGTGATTATTTCACCAGCGATTCTTTTTAGTCAATGGTCACAAACATTTTAATGTTCGGGTGAGTGCTGTGAACAGTGATGTGACCACCAAGCCATGTGTCTGTTATGTATTTACTGATTCACACATAGAACCCTTTTATCCAAGGCTTGTTTATCAAATATACAGATCTTTGATCATTGTTGTATTCCTGCAATGCTCAGTGATTTTATACATAGCAGACAGGAACACACATTGGTGCTATTTGCCCCTTTCCATCTCTCATACGGGCATTTTGAGAGAGTATAATAGGAGTGTATCATACTGTCCACCTTGGAATGATAACCTTCAATCAGAAAATAATTTAAATGGTTAGTCTAGTGTTTCCCCCTGAGAAATACAAGTGAGGTGGTCCAAACAGGATTCCTGCAACAAAGGGCCAGTGGTCAGTGAGCCCTCAGATCACAGCAGCCTGTTCACACCACAGTGTGCCAGTACGGGAAGTTGGAAACTGCATTTAGGCAAGGCCTTCCCTAAGAGCAGGTGACAGAAGTTCCATTTACTTGGGGAGCAACACCTGTGTTTCCATATTAGATTGTTTTCTGTAAAGTACTTGAATTAGGATGTATTGAAACAAGCTTCATTTGTTTAGAAACGATGTATTGATATTGAGGAGGGTTTTGTTGTGGAACACAAGTGACGTGTGCCAGTCCGAGGGGTGCATTCCAGTGTTTCTGCCCAGGACACCAAGTTGTCTCGAAAATGCCCTGGTTGAAGTTGAGTACCGGTACTGTCTTTCAGCCTTTGAGAAGTTCAGGCACTCAAATGCTTAAAAAATGTAAAGTGCATGTGCTGCGGGCCACGTAGGATCGGCCAATTTAAAGCACCGATATAGACTGAGTTCCTATAGACAGTGAGCCTCAACCAGTGCTCTGTTGCCACCTGGCACCTTGCTTGCTCACCCATGTGACTATCTGCTTGGGTTCATTGACAGCAAGGATGGACTTCGTGGAAGTTACGCTCCTGTGGATGACAGGAACGCTCCAGCTTCCACGGGTGATGAATGCGCGTGCATTCTATGGCTCAGTACTACAGCTCATGCCGCAGTATGGGGATCAAAGGGTGACTGAACCCTATGTTACCCCGTTGTATGGCTCCATTGCGGGGGAGAGTTGTGACTCTCCACTGAGCAGCTGCTTGAATGAGTGAATCCCTGCATGTAAAACACACAGGTGCAGAATATGCTTGCAGATGTTTTCTTCTTCTTAAATCTAAGAGAAATATGTCTTGTCCATGGCTTATCCGCCTGCCTCCTTTCGTGCTTGACATCTATTCATTAAAAATAGCATTCTTGATCACAAGCCAACATAGACTCCCCTTTGTTTTGCACCCGAAGCTGTTCTTGCAGCATCTACTGCCTCTGCAACCCTCATATTGTTTCTGAGGGAGCTGAATTGAATATTTACACGAGCCGGCGTCCATTTTCCAATCATGGCCCTCCTTGCCATGTTATATATTCCTCTATAGCAGTGGTATTCAAACTGTGGGTCGCGACCCCCTAGGGGTCCGCGGGTGCATCCCAGGGGGGCCCTGAGAGCTCAGCATGAAAAAAGATTTTTTTTTTTTTTTTAGATTGGAAGAAATGGGCAGGGGTGGCCCACATGGGCGGGCTGAAGCATGAAACTGTCTCAGGCAACAATGAAAAAGTGGCCCACAGTTGTAAATGGATATTCATTCCTTTAGTCACAGACTGGGCCTCATTACTACTATGGCGGACCAGTAACAACGGTGCTGGTAAGCTACCGGCACCGTTGCTACCGTTCCGCCATAGTAAGAGTTGTGCTCGTGGGTGCTTGACAGCCCCCGCCAGGTCTGACCTCAGCTCGTCGGATGCACCAGCACCGTTATTAACGGTGCCGGTGCATCCGAGCTCCCCCTTCCCATTTGAGCCATATGGGGCTCAAATGGGAATGGGGATCTACCGGCACCTTCGAAAGGGCAATTATCATGTCCGCCTAACTCGGCATGACCTAGTAATTGCCCATTCGCGGGTGCCAGACCCGGATGCAACTCCAGTGGCAGCCGTGCCGGTTTTACCGGCACAGCTACCGCCAGAGTAGTTATGAAGCCCACTGTTTCAATAGTACCCAAAGGGGTGCTTTGTGTTAAAATGTAAGTAAATTGTGATATATTCAGCAACAATGGTCAACATTACTAACTGCATAGTGGCCCCTCACCCATTATGGAGGAGCTAAGGAGCCAGCCCAGTGAAACAGTGAGCACTCCCTCAGCTGCTTTATCCAGCTAATGGAGTGATCCTGGGATGGCTGAACTGTCAAAGGGAAACACTGTTTCCCTTTGACAGTTCAGTTTAGTTCCCCAGCCGCACATGCTCACTGAGCCATGCAAGTGCTGGGGCGTTTTGCTTCACCAGCATTGCATAGCTCATTGGAAATGCTGGCTGGGGCACTGCATGTCTGTATGTCCGAGGGGGAGCTCCTGCGCCTCCTCGCACATACGGACAGAGCAGCTGGAGCAGCACCCACACACAGGCCAATGCAGAAGGTACGTTTATGTTCATTGTTTTTATTTAAACATGTGTATGGATGCGTTATGAGTGAGTGTATGGTGATGGATGCTCATGTGAATGATAGAGTGATTGCTGTATGAATGTGCAGCGCCTTGCATATACACATAATCATGTTCATTGTGTTAGGACCAGTGGGGCCCAGGGGACAGGGATGGTATCTTTTTACCGGACATCTATCATTCAAAACCCTCTGCCTTGTCCACAAGGCTTTCTGGGGCCTCGGTCCAAAATACCTTCAGCTATTCCTCCGCAAATACCTCCCCTCTCGAGCTCTTCACTCCTCTACCTCCAACTCCCTCAGGGTCAGTCGTTTATCAAAGAAACGAGCTGGGGGTAGATCTCCGTCTTCGGCTGGGGCCTCCCTCTGGAACAGCGCCCTGCCACTCTAAAACTTGAGGAGAACCATCTTTCTTCCTGCACTTATCAGACCTACCCTGTCTGCTGCCTTAAACGTAGCACTTGCAAATTGCTGGCTGCACTACCACTGTTTGTTGCCTTTATTATTTATTTATTGTTATTTATCTGTTTCTCCTCTGCTTCGCACTTTCCACTTCTCCCCCCTTCCATGCACTTTTCCCCTCACACTTGCGCGTTCTCAATGTCACTGGGCCTAGTAAGATCGCTGTTTTATTCTCCTCTGTTCCCCTCCCTTGCCTTGTCACGCTCTGAAACACTTGTGTACGAGCGCGATAGAAATAAAATATCAATGCCTGCCCCCTGGACTCCCAGCAACAATTGCAAACTGTTTGGCTATTTACCCATTTTTTGTTAAAAGTATGCTCTACAATGCAACATTTTAACCTATTATTTAAAAAAAAATTCACAGGGGGAAACCCCCCCGAACCTCCCCTTAATGCCCCTCCACTTAAAAAAGATTCACCAGCCGCCACTGGCCCTCAGACTGTGTTGGGAACGGGATGGGGGAACCAAGGGACTATGGTGGGAGCACAATGGGCGGGAACCATGGGATAGTGATGGGAGCAGAGTGGGGAGAGCCCTGGGTGTGTGATGGGGTGGGGAGAGACCAGCGACTGGGTAGGAGTGGGATGAGGGAGCCCAGCGACTTTGATGGGAGCAGGTGACGGCGCGCAATATATACTGTCCATTTGGCATTTCTGGGGGGTCCCGACCTGCCCAAATTTTGCTCAGGGGGGCCCTGGCCAAAAAAGTTTGAAGACCACTGCTCTATAGCAAGCTTCCATGCATCTTTTCTACCTTCCGTTACTGCGTATTTACACTTATTGGTCAGCAGTTACTTTGTCTTCTTTTGTATTCATGATTACTTTATCGTTTTTGTACATGTTTCTTTATCACTTCAGTTACATTGTCTCTCTTCAGTATTTTTATATCATTTCTGTACGTCCTCGTTTAGTTTCTTTATGACATCACTCTGCCCACGTCAGGTTTCACTCAGTGCTCCATGATGTCCAATGGTGCGTGCTGATATACTTCCCCACGGCATCCTTCCACACCTTCAGTGCGAGGCTACATTTGATACGGCTGTCTGAGCGCATATCGTCTCTCATACACCCAATGTGGTATAGGCATAACACATGGAGTGCCATATAGGGCCTCTCTCCTGCTGTTCCAGTATGACGGCGGTGAGAGGGCGGAAGTTAGGGAAAAAGCATCCAACCACTCCTCTACACATCTCAGGCCTCCTGTAGACCCATCATGCACCTCAGCCCCACTGGAGAATTCATCTTGCACCTCATTGTGCCATAAAAAAACTAATTATGCATCTCAGGTTTGCTTAGGATTCATCATGCATCTCAGTTCACTGGAGACTCATAGTGCATTTCAGGCCCAATGGAACTCAGATCTGCTGTAGACTCATGCATCTCAGGCTTTCTGGAGCCCCATCATGCCTATGAGTCCCTCTGGAGTCTCAGCATGCTGTTGTCAACTCATTGTGCATTTCTGGATTTTTGGAGATTCACTGTGTATCGTGGGGTCACTGGAGAGTCACTGGGCATCTCAGGCCTCCTGTAGACCCATCATGCATCTTAGCTCCTCTGGAGACTTCTCATTCATCTCAGGTCTTCTCTAGACCCATCCTGCATCTTAGCTCCTCTGGAGACTTCTCATTCATCTCAGGTCTTCTCTAGACCCATCCTGCATCTTAGCTCCTCTGGAGACTTCTCATTCATCTCAGGTCTTCTCTAGACCCATCCTGCATCTTAGCTCCTCTGGAGACTTCTCATTCATCTCAGGTCTTCTCTAGACCCATCCTGCATCTTAGCTCCTCTGGAGACCTCTCATTCATCTCAGGTCTTCTCTAGACCCATCCTGCATCTTAGCTCCTCTGGAGACTTCTCATTCATCTCAGGTCTTCTTTAGACCCATCCTGCATCTTATCTCCTCTGGAGACTTCTCATTCATCTCAGGTCTTCTCTAGACCCATCCTGCATCTTAGCTCCTCTGGAGACTTCTCATTCATCTCAGGCCATCTAGAGACTCATCATGCATCTCAGGCCTCCTGTAGACCACCCATCATGCTTATTGACTCCTCTGGAGACTTCTCATTCATCTCAGGCCATCTAGAGACTCATCATGCATCTCAGGCCTCCTGTAGACCACCCATCATGCTTATTGACTCCTCTGGAGACTTCTCATTCATCTCAGGCCATCTAGAGACTCATCATGCATCTCAGGCCTCCTGTAGACCACCCATCATGCTTATTGACTCCTCTGGAGACTTCTCATTCATCTCAGGCCATCTAGAGACTCATCATGCATCTCAGGCCTCCTGTAGACCACCCATCATGCTTATTGACTCCTCTGGAGACTTCTCATTCATCTCAGGCCATCTAGAGACTCATCATGTATCTCAGGCCTCCTGTAGACCCCCCATCATGCTTATTGACTCCTCTGGAGACTTCGCATTCATCTCAGGCCATCTAGAGACTCATCATGCATCTCAGGCCTCCTGTAGACCACCCATCATGCTTATTGACTCCTCTGAAGACTTCTCATTCATCTCAGGCCATCTAGAGACTCATCATGCATCTCAGGTGCCCTGTGGACCCATCATGCCCTGGGCATGACATCACACACTTTTGTGCTTGCTTGCCAGGATCGTCAAAGGACTTGATGGTCTTGTGCAACAGTACCCTAGCAGTTTATATGGCAACAGACAAGGGACACATGGCATAGCTGTAAGTTAAGCAGGGAGTAGAGTGTAGAAGGGGGTGAACCATTGGGTACTGGTGAACAGAGGAGTTGCCAGCAAGTCTCTCTAGGGGTGATGTGGAAGGTATCTGCTACATCATGGGCTGTGCAATAAAAAGAGCTATAAGACACAGCATATTTATTTATTTGTCATTTGAATGGTGCCTACACACAAGTGTTTCCAGGCTCCACAAGACAAGTTGTGAGGTTTGGGGGGGACATAGGAAAACAACAGCAATTGGTTATATTGACCTTGTGACAATCCTACTGTGCAAGTACAAGACAAGGTGATAAGTTCAGAGGGGGGAGAGGGAGAAGTGCAGGACCTGGGGTGCCCAAAGGGAGGGGGTGGGCAAGTGCTGGTGGGGGCCAAGACAGTAAGTGCCAGGGGAAAGAGAGAGGGTAAGGGAGGGTGAGCGCAGTGGACAGGGTGGGCCAGGTTTGGTCTAGTCCGGGTGAAGGGAGCCTGAGGGCAAGTGCTGGCAGAGAATGCTGTGGAGACTGGTAGGGTGGCGGTCTGACCCCTGTGTGACCCTGAAGGGACCAGGCCCCAGTCGCAGCGGCAGAGGGAACGGTTAGCATGGGAAGGGGAGAGGGAAGTAAGAGGGTAAAAGGAAAGTCTTGAGAAATTTCCAGAACCTAAGAAGATCTGGCTCAAGTCTGAGGGGGGTAGGGAGGCCGTTCCAGTGCGAGGAACCAGCCAAGGAAAGGGATTTACTCTGGATTAGTTGAAGGAGGCGAAGGGAGGAGAGAGGCAGATTGAGCAAGAGGCTGTTGCAGTAGTCCAGCCTAGAGAGATCCAGAGGTCTGGAGATGTTGAGCTTCTGGGAGAAGGTGAGGAAAGGTACAGTGCCTATGAGAAGGTGGAGCTGAATGTTGAACTTCTTGGCAAGGTCTGTGATGTGTGGAGAGAAAGAGAGATGGGAGTCAAAGATGATCCCCATGTTTTTTGCCTCACAAGTGGGTGAAGGGCGGGGCCCCAAGGAGGCTGGCCAGAGAGTGAGGGGAAAGCAAGGAGCAGGCGTCCCAATGAGAAAGATCTCCGTCTTACTGGCATTAAGGCAGAAATCATTGACAGAGCACCATGTGGGAATAGCAGTCAAGCAGTCAGGAATGAGAGAGGAGGAAGAGGAGGTAGAGGAAGGCAGCTTGAAGGAGAGCTGTGTGTCGTCTGCATAACAGTGGAAATGATTGAAGAAGGTGGAGGTCAAGTGGGCACGAGGGACCTGGCAGATGTTGAATAGCCATGGCGATAGGATAGAGCCTTGAGCGAAGCCACAGGCAGAGAGTGAGGTGGAGGAGATAAAAGGACCCATTTGCACTTGGGAAGGTCTGTTAGAATGTAACGAGGTAAGCCACACCAGTCTGTGATGCCTAGGGATCATGGAGACGGTTTATGAGGATGGAGTGGTTGACTGTGTCAAAGGCAGAAGAAAGATCGAGAGGTTCAGGACAGAGGATGTATTTGAGTCCAGGTTGGCGAGCAAGTCTTTTTGGGTGTTAAGGAGAGCACTTTCCATGCTTCTAGATGCCCTGAAACCAGACCGGTGGTCATGGAGGCCCGCCAGCCACTTCAGTGTGCAGGGTCAGTTGGGGGATGACGAGCTTCTCCATGAGTCTGACCAAAAAAGGGGTAATAGAGATAGGGCGATAGTTAGACGGGCAAGAAGGGTCAGAAAACAGCTTTTTTAGGCGAGGGTGCACAAGAGATTGCTTAAGGAGTTATGGGAAGGAGCCAGTGGCAAATGATGGTTGCAGAGTTCAGCCAAGACTGGGTCAAGAGAGGCAATGTTGTCCTTGGTGGTTCTGGAGGAGCTGGGGAGCACCTATTTAGAGTAGACTTTTATAGAGCAAACAGCTCTAGACACCTCATCTGGTGCAATGGGAGAGAAGAAGGAGAGTATGGGGGTTTTCGAGGGGGGCCAAGGGAGGCAAGATAAGGCTGGGGTGGGGAGGGGAGCAGATGACAGAAAGGACAGGATGTCTGCGTTTTGGAGGAAAGGTGGGTGGCCAATGCAGAGGGCATGGATGGGAGGAGGAGAGGAGGAGACTGCAGTAGGATTGGCAAGTTCCTTGCAGACTTTAAAAAGTTTAGCCATGTTTTTGCTGGCTCCTGAGATGCAGGCCTGGAAACAGGGACGTCATTTCATCAAAACACCAGGGGTACCGGAAGTGACATCACACAACCCTTGACCTCTGATCACATCACAGGAAGTGATGTCGTTTGACCACACCCCAAAGTGACATCACGCGAGACATCATGATGAGAATCCAGTGGGGCTGATAAGCATAATGGGTCCACAGGACACCTGAGATGCATTATGAGTCACTAGAAGGCCTGAGATGAATGAAGAGTCTCCAGAGTGTCTAAGGTGCATGATGGGTCTACAGAGGGCCTGAGATTCATGATGGGTCTACAGAGGGCCTGAGATTCAAGATGGGTCTAGAGAGAGCCTGAGATTCATGATGGGTCTAGAGAGAGCCTGAGATTCATGATGGGTCTCCAGAGAACCTGAGATTCATGATGGGTCTAGAGAGAGCCTGAGATTCATGATGGGTCTCCAAAGAGCCTGAGATTCATGATGGGTCTACAGAGAGCCTGAGATTCATGATGGGTCTAGAGAGAGCCTGAGATTCATGATGGGTCTAGAGAGAGCCTGAGATTCATGATGGGTCTCCAGAGAGCCTGAGATTCATGATGGGTCTAGAGAGAGCCTGAGATTCATGATGGGTCTCCAGAGAGCCTGAGATTCATGATGGGTCTACAGAGAGCCTGAGATTCATGATGGGTCTACAGAGAGCCTGAGATTCATGATGGGTCTAGAGAGAGCCTGAGATTCATGATGGGCCTCCAGAGAGCCTGAGATTCATGATGGGTCTCCAGAGAGCCTGAGATTCATGATGGGTCTCCAGAGAGCCTGAGATTCATGATGGGTCTACAGAGAGCCTGAGATTCATGATGGGTCTCCAGAGAGCCTGAGATTCATGATGGGTCTAGAGAGAGCCTGAGATTCATGATGGGCCTTCAGAGAGCCTGAGATTCATGATGGGTCTCCAGAGAGCCTGAGATTCATGATGGGTCTACAGAGAGCCTGAGATTCATGATGGGTCTAGAGAGAGCCTGAGATTCATGATGGGTCTACAGAGAGCCTGAGATTCATGATGGGTCTCCAGAGAGCCTGAGATTCATGATGGGTCTAGAGAGAGCCTGAGATTCATGATGGGTCTCCAGAGAGCCTGAGATTCATGATGGGTCTAGAGAGAGCCTGAGATTCATGATGGGCCTTCAGAGAGCCTGAGATTCATGATGGGTCTCCAGAGAGCCTGAGATTCATGATGGGTCTACAGAGAGCCTGAGATTCATGATGGGTCTAGAGAGAGCCTGAGATTCATGATGGGTCTAGAGAGAGCCTGAGATTCATGATGGGTCTCCAGAGAGCCTGGGATGCATGTTGGGTCTACAGAGAGCCTGAGATTCACGATGGGTCTCCAGAGAGCCTGAGATTCATGATGGGTCTAGAGAGAGCCTGAGATTCATGATGGGTCTACAGAGAGCCTGAGATTCACGATGGGTCTCCAGAGAGCCTGAGATTCACGATGGGTCTAAAGAGAGCCTGGGATTCATGATGGGTCTGCAGAGAGCCTGAGATTCATGATGGGTCTAGAGAGAGCCTGAGATTCATGATGGGTCTAGAGAGAGCCTGAGATTCATGATCGGTCTAGAGAGAGCCTGAGATTCATGATGGGTCTCCAGAGAGCCTGAGATTCATGATGGGTCTACAGAGAGCCTGAGATTCATGATGGGTCTACAGAGAGCCTGAGATTCATGATGGGTCTCCAGAGAGCCTGAGATTCATGATGGGTCTAGAGAGAGCCTGAGATTCATGATGGGCCTTCAGAGAGCCTGAGATTCAAGATGGGTCTCCAGAGAGCCTGAGATTCATGATGGGTCTACAGAGAGCCTGAGATTCATGATGGGTCTAGAGAGAGCCTGAGATTCATGATGGGTCTACAGAGAGCCTGAGATTCATGATGGGTCTCCAGAGAGCCTGAGATTCATGATGGGTCTAGAGAGAGCCTGAGATTCATGATTGGTCTACAGAGAGCATGAGATTCATGATGGGTCTACAGAGAGCATGAGATTCATGATGGGTCTCCAGAGAGCCTGAGATTCATGATGGGTCTACAGAGAGCCTGAGATTCATGATGGGTCTCCAGAGAGCCTGAGATTCACGATGGGTCTCCAGAGAGCCTGAGATTCATAATGGGTCTACAGAGAGCCTGAGATGCATGTTGGGTCTACAGAGAGCCTGAGATTCACGATGGGTCTCCAGAGAGCCTGAGATTCACGATGGGTCTCCAGAGAGCCTGAGATTCATGATGGGTCTAGAGAGAGCCTGAGATTCACGATGGGTCTACAGAGAGCCTGAGATTCACGATGGGTCTCCAGAGAGCCTGAGATTCATGATGGGTCTACAGAGAGCCTGAGATTCACGATGGGTCTACAGAGAGCCTGAGATTCACGATGGGTCTAGAGAGAGCCTGAGATTCATGATGGGTCTAGAGAGAGCGTGAGATTCATGATGGGCCTCCAGAGAGCCTGAGATTCATGATGGGTCTCCAGAGAGCCTGAGATTCATGATGGGTCTAGAGAGAGCCTGAGATTCATGATTGGTCTACAGAGAGCATGAGATTCATGATGGGTCTACAGAGACCCTGAGATTCATGATGGGTCTCCAGAGAGCCTGAGATTCATGATGGGTCTACAGAGAGCCTGAGATTCATGATGGGTCTACAGAGAGCCTGAGATGCATGTTGGGTCTACAGAGAGCCTGAGATTCACGATGGGTCTCCAGAGAGCCTGAGATTCATGATGGGTCTAGAGAGAGCCTGAGATTCACAATGGGTCTACAGAGAGCCTGAGATTCCTGATGGGTCTCCAGAGAGCCTGAGATTCACGATGGGTCTACAGAGAGCCTGAGATTCACGATGGGTCTACAGAGAGCCTGAGATTCATGATGGGTCTAGAGAGAGCCTGAGAATCACGATCGGTCTAGAGAGAGCCTGAGATTCATGATGGGTCTACAGAGAGCCTAAGAATCATGATGGGTCTACAGAGAGCCTGAGATTCATGATCGGTCTCCAGAGAGCCTGAGATTCATGATGGGTCTACAGAGAGCCTGAGATTCATGATGGGTCTACAGAGAGCCTGAGATTCATTATGGGTCTCCAGAGAGCCTGAGAGTCATGATGGGTCTACAGAGAGCCTGAGATTCATGATGGGTCTACAGAGAGCCTGAGATTCATGATGGGTCTAGAGAGGGCCTGAGATTCATGATGGGTCTCCAGAGAGCCTGAGATTCATGATGGGTCTACAGAGAGCCTGAGATTCATGATGGGTCTCCAGAGAGCCTGAGATTCATGATGGGTCTACAGAGAGCCTGAGAATCATGATGGGTCTCCAGAGAGCCTATGATTCATGATGGGTCTCCAGAGAGCCTGAGATTCATGATGGGTCTAGAGAGTGCCTGAGATTCATGATGGGTCTCCAGAGAGCCTGTGATTCATGATGGGTCTAGAGAGAGCCTGAGATTCATGATGGGTCTAGAGAGAGCCTGAGATTCATGATGGGTCTACAGAGAGCCTGAGATTCATGATGGGTCTAGAGAGAGCCTGAGATTCATGATGGGTCTCCAGAGAGCCTGAGATTCATGATGGGTCTACAGAGAGCCTGAGATTCATGATGGGTCTACCGAGAGCCTGAGATTCATGATGGGTCTCCAGAAAGCCTGAGATTCATGAAGGGTCTACAGAGAGCCGGAGATTCATGATGGGTCTCCAGAGAGCCTGAGATTCATGATGGGTCTCCAGAGAGCCTGAGATTCATGATGGGTCTAGAGAGAGCCTGAGATGCATGATTGGTCTACAGAGAGCCTGAGATTCATGATGGGTCTACAGAGAGCCTGAGATTCATGATGGGTCTCCAGAGAGCCTGAGATTCATGATGGGTCTACAGAGAGCCTGAGATTCATGATGGGTCTCCAGAGAGCCTGAGATCCATGATGGGTCTACAGAGAGCCTGAGATTCATGATGGGTCTCCAGAGAGCCTGAGATCCATGATGGGTCTACAGAGAGCCTGAGATTCATGATGGGTCTCCAGAGAGCCTGAGATTCATGATGGGTCTACAGAGAGCCTGAGATTCATGATGGGTCTACAGAGAGCCTGAGATGCATGATGGGTCTACAGAGAGCCTGAGATTCATGATGGGTCTCCAGAGAGCCTGAGATTCATGATGGGTCTACAGAGAGCCTGAGATTCATGATGGGTCTACAGAGAGCCTGAGATTCATGATGGGTCTAGAGAGAGCCTGAGATTCATGATGGGTCTACAGAGAGCCAGAGATTCATGATGGGTCTCCAGAGAGCCTGAGATTCATGATGGGTCTAGAGAGAGCCTGAGATTCATGATGGGTCTCCAGAGAGCCTGAGATTCATGATGGGTCTACAGAGAGCCTGAGATTCATGATGGGTCTCCAGAGAGCCTGAGATGCATGATGGGTCTACAGAGAGCCTGAGATTCATGATGGGTCTCCAGAGAGCCTGAGATTCATGATGGGTCTCCAGAGAGCCTGAGATGCATGATGGGTCTAGAGAGAGCCTGAGATTCATCATGGCTCTCCAGAGAGCCTGAGATGCATGATGGGTCTACAGAGAGCCTGAGATTCATGATGGGTCTCCAGAAGGCATGAGATGCATAAGACGTCCCTAGAGGGTCTGGGATGCACAGTGACTCTCCAGTGGCCCCAAGATGCACAGTGAGTCTACACATATCCAGAGATGCACAATGATTTGGCAACAGGCCATATGCATGCTGAGAGTCCGGTGGGTCAATCATGGGAAGCAAGCATAAAAGTGTGTGATGGTCATGTCCACATCATAGGTCATTTGCATGTTCAGTGTGTTCTTTTGGTTCTTCTAATGGTAAAATTGCCTTCTGGCATTGCGTTGCACCAACAGCACATGTATGCACTCACTCTAGTACCCCAGTAATACTGAGGAATTGGGCAACATCGTAGAAACAATCTTTAGTGGTCTTAGTTGTTTGTAGTTTCTGAGGGGTCAGCGCCCAGAAGAGGAGGACCCAGGGGTGAAGCCGTCACCCAAAACGTTTGTGGAACAGAACTGTGTATTTGTTTGTTGGAACTACCTGGCCCTCGAGGGCGAGAGACTTTTTTGGAAAGAGAACCTGATAACTGGAACAGAAGTGGCGGTTCGTGCTGCGGAATGCTCCAGTGTGTGCAGTGCTCAGAGGTTCCACCTCAAGACATGGGGAAGGGAGACCCTGACTAATGCATCCTGCCATTTTATTTAAGAGCACTTGTTTCTTTATTTGAACTTCTATCCCGCACATCTTTTTGTATTTAGGGTAAGGACTTGGCAATATGTTTCTTAGTATAGGTCCTTTATTTTGACACAATGCCACTGGGACTGCCTTATTTTGATTTGATGGTTGACGCTTGCTTCCATCTTATATTTAGGTTTAGGTTAGGCGTTGTTCCACTCTGCATTCAATGTCCAGTAAACGCCCTTGAACTGTGATCACTTGTGTTTGTCTTTACTGTTGCCACCATGAGTTCCTCACAATACCAACTGTGTGCTGGAAGCTGCAGGTGGCTAGAAAATGGGGGACTGCAACTAACAAACTTCAGGACAATGGGTGGAGGATGTGTGTATGTTGACGTTGATGTGAGTGCCAACCTGAATGGGCAGAACACTGTACTTAATGGTGGCTCTGTCTAGGCGCTGTGCTTGCTTGATCTGTGAATCCATCCGGGCCCTTGGGGCAGCCTTGGCCAGGCTATTGGAGGCCTATAGAGCAGATTCTCCGGCCGGTTGCCGCATGATGAGTGAATTCCTCTGGACCTCACTCTATAGATATAACTCACCCCAGTACAGTGGTCCTGCTCCTCCAGCCTGCTGGGTAGTGTGTTTTGGGAGTGGGTGGGGATTGGGGTCTGTATCCTGAGTGGTGATTGCTAGCGCCTGGGAGTGAATTGCCTTCATGCTGTGCTAATTTACGCCTGCTAAAGGCCGCACATAGGTAGTTATAATCATGCAGTGCTAATAACGTATACGTTAACTTTAGATGCTGTCTGTCCGCTCGGTCCATGTGGGGCAAATGGATCGGAACATGGTAGAACATAATGGTAATTAACAGATGCTTCACCACTACCACCAAACTCGTAATTGGGCCCCATGTCATTATGCGCGTAACGAGGGGTCGAGTGCTAGGTAACCTTTGATACGTTCATGAGGGAAGCTCCGCGTGAAGCACTGACGTCATTGAGAGCAGAGCTCTATGGACTGTTTGCATCGATGCTGGCGGAAGAGGGGCTCTGGAAATGTCCAGAATGAGAGCTCTGAGGGATCAGAGCCAGAGATGAATGTGGCAGTGGCGGCTGGTGAGTTTGAAAGCTGGTGGGGCGTAAATTTCCCAGGGCGAATATAGTCGCGAGCGCGCGCAGCGCGCGAGCCCACCCCCCCCAAGGGGGGTGCGGGGGGGTTCTCCCCCCGCGAAAATTTTGGAAAAATGGCCTACAAAATGTGCAATTTACTGTCCAAAAAACCCACCGAAATATGAAAAAAGCATTCGGTTTTACATATTAATGGTGGTACACTATTCTTACGTGTGCAAGTGTGATGGTGTATTTTACAGCAGCTTGTACCTTCTTTACTACAGATGAACACAAACAGAGTTGGAGTGCCCTGAGCACCAAACCCTACAAAAGACTCATGCTAGCTCACCTCGTTCTGGAGAATGGTCACTGCAATGAACTCCTTCGCAGGCTATGGGAAATCCAAATCCCGGAAGGTGCACTGTGGAGGTTGAAGTCTGATGTTTTTAGTTGCACAATTGCCCTGGACTGGTTGGATTTGTTCATGTAAGGTGTTGCTGATGGTCTGTAAAGAGAAAGCGAGAGACTGATCTGAGAAAGGGCAACATAGGCTTAGAGCAGTATTAAAATGGTTTTCACACATGAAGGAGAGAGAGTTAACTGCTTGTAACATTGAAGCTGCACCAGAATAATCATTAGTACAATGTGTAAAGAAAGTACCAGCAACTACCACCATGTGCCAGTCATCAGTTGTATAACGCTGCAATATAAACATTTTTGTAATGTTTTCGTTCTGGGGCTTTAAAAGTGCGCTTTGCGGAGCTCACATTATAAAATTAATTTGCTGCAGCCCTTAAAGCACCCGATTTATAAGCACTCTACGTGTCCTTCGCTGAAGTCCTGTTAAAAACAGCATTGGCAAAGCCACTGAGATCCTGTTCAAACACAAGCATTGACAAAGCCAGCATTTTGGCCTTGTGCATACGGTGTAAGCTTCTGCCAGGCACTGCTATTAGATCATGATGCCCAGGAATTTGCACCATGTTTCTGCTTCTACAACAACAGGTAGTTAATTCTGCTACAGCTGTGCCTGGCAAGTGGCACTGTGCCTGGCAGTATAGCTGTGCTACAGCTGTGCCTAGCCACAACAAGGGATGAAGGGGTGAAGGTAGACAGATCAAGCAAGCACAACACAAGGCAGTGAGCCGAGGTCAAAGGGGAAGGCGGGTAAACAGCAAGGAGAAGCACAGGCTGACAGTTAAATACACATGCACATACAATAAAACTAAGGTAGTCTCGTTAAGTTATACCCAGAGTTAAACTTAACAAAACCGTTTGCCCTTTTATCTACTAAGGCCACATTTCGAGCCTCACCCTAGGATCCCAATGTCACTGCTGCAGTGCTGCATACATACTACAAGGGACGGGCGTGTCCACGCACAGCACACACACACACGGGACGGGACTGAATCTGGTGCAAAGGACGGGAGGTCAGGCATTCGAAGGGAATGAAGGGATATATGTGACTTTTTTTGTAGTCCCTAAATCAAGAGTTCGTCTGATTAACTCCTTTGGGTAGTTGCTCAACATTGAGGTTTGGATCAGTGGAAGGTGAGACGGGACAGACATTGCGCACGGTGAGTAGCGGGAGGTGGCTGCATTGTTGGCATTAGCCATGATTGTGGAGAGGCACATCTCGCTGTCCAGCTGGACCCCGAGGATCGAGGATTGCGGCGGCAGGTGAAATGATGCCCAACGGGAATGATGAGATGTGAGAAGAGGTGGCATGTGACACTATGGATGTGAGCACTTTAAACAGCTTTGATTTGGACGGATTGAGCATCAGTCTGCGATGCCCTTCCCGCAGTGCCAGAGGGAGTAATTTTATCATGAGGAAAGGGGGAGCAGATGTGCACTGCTACGCTCTCCTGGATGATAATGGGATTTTGCTTGTAGAATTAAGGCTGCAGAGCCAACTCAGCTATGCAGAGGGGTATCTGACCACACCTCGAGTCATTATTGGTGATAAACCCGAATGAAACACATGCCAGCAGAGCCTCTGGCGGTGTGCCCTGTGTTATCCTGCTTGTTCTCTTGCTTACATTCTTTTGCTTCCAATCGCTCAACACCGTTTTGAAAAGGTGAACTTGTGCTAAAGTTGTGGTTTATTTCTACCAAAATCAGTCGACACCAGTTGTGCACAACATGGCACTTTCTCGAAGTTGTTATGAGGGTTGACCAATTGTCGGTATTAAGATAGCTCAGCGGGTTGAGCGCTTGCTGCTGCGATCAATGTGTGATCGGCAGGTCGCAGGTACGAATCCTGGCAAGGCCAACTCAGCCTTTCATCCTTCCGAGGTCGATAAATGAGTACCAAGTTCGGCTGTGATGATATGATAAATGTATGTACATGTTCTCTGTAAAGCCCTTTGACTTAACGCGCTATATAAATAACAAATCATTATCTAGCTTAAGATTGGATGGCATGTGCCATTGTGTGCCCATTAGGGGAGAGGTAATTGGCAATGGACGGGCATCACCACTCGCTCCCCTTAAATTTCCCTTTCATGGGAGCTGACAGTAAAAGCACAGTGGCTTGCACCGCGTCAGGCATCTGGCTGTCCATTGCCTGGTAATGTGAGGCACACTGTATACATTGGCCCTCGGAGGCAGAGCCCACGTTTCCGTTAGCCGCGCGGCCCGCGACCACTCCCGGCGCATCTGCTTATTGTGCCGTTTTATATTTTCGCCATTTTTCGACAAAAAATGCCGAAAATATAAAACGGCACAAGTCACCACCAGGAAGAGCCTGGCTGGCAGGCAGAGACCCTCTCCCTGCCAGGGCTCTCCCAGTGGTGACTTGTGCCGTTTCCCGGCCGTTTTATATTTTCGGCATTTTTTGTGGAAAAATGCCGAAAATATAAAACGGCACAATTAGCAGATGCGCTGTGAGTGGTCGCGGCTGCCCGCGGCTGGGCAGCCGCAGCAGCAGCACACGCCTGCCTGCCCTGGGTTATCCCGGTCCGTGCATGGCCCACTGGGCCTTGCGCTTGCGTACCGGTCCGGCGTGGCCCAAGGCAAGGCCCTTGGGCCATGCACGGACCGGGATAAACAAAACAAGGCTAGGCCCAGGCGGCCCCCGCCGACTGCCATCAACTTGGGGCGAGCCTTGGTGGTAGCGGGTGGCCCGCTACCACCAAGGCTCGCCCCAAGTTGACGGCAGTCAGCTCGGCAGCCAGCAACACTGAACGACGTGTAGGCCTTGGCCTACACGTCGTTCAGTGTTGACTCGGCCCTGGCCCTGGGCCCAGGGCGGTGGTGGTGGTGGATCACATAGTTTGGGCTCGGGGAGGGGAGTGTAAGTAACACTCCCAGTCCCCGGGCCCAGAGAAGAAACGGGGGTACTTACCGCGGCGCCTGGTCACTGGGGCTGGGCAGCAGCACAACTTGAATGTTGATGTTGACTCGTCGTACCGGGGATGGAAAGAGAAAGTCAACAGGGTGTGAAGGCGGTGCAGGCGCGCGCACGCACACACCCTGCGCCGCCAATAGTCTGACTCATAGATACAGTAATATCATTGGCTGTTTGCCAGCCAATGATATTACTGTATCCATGGCAGGGGAGGGATTCGAGGGAATGAATAAGTGCGCTGTTTGCGCAAATTTCAGACTGGCGGGGCCACCCCTGAAGCGCCCCGCCAGGCTTCTAATGAAAGGGGCTACGTAGAGTGCGTGGTTCTACGAGCTCCACGCACTCTACTATAGAAAAAATATATACTAAATTGGGACGCGCCCCGGCGCTGGGCCGACCTAACACACTATTGTTTCCTTGCCACAGCGCCCCCGCGCTGTTGGCAAAGGAAATGCAGCAGTACTAAAGCTAAAAGAGATTCAATCAGAGAAGTTCTCTGACTGAATCTCTTTTAGCTTCTCTCTTTTTTTGGGGGGGCGGCGCCCGGCCGCCCTATCATAGCAGCCGCCACTGGAATGTGGGTCCTGCCTGCCAAATGACTATCCGTGAATCTGTGTACTACAGGGGGCGGGGGGCCTGGCTAGCTCTTGACAAAGTCAAATACTACATTTGCTATTTAAACTGCCTTTTCATAGTATCCGAAGACTATAGCTAGTCTTTCAGTATTCCATAGTATTCGTTTTAAGCAGCATACTATATGAAGACTATTCCGGGTTCTGAATACTAGTCGATTACTAATAGAATACTAAACAAATACTTGTTTCTAGTCTTTTAGTCTTCACTTAGTATTGGTGAGGGTAGTATAGCTTTTTTTTTATTATCTGAGGATTGTCAAGAACATATTATGGAGTGAAGTTGGGCATGACCACGAGTGACCTCAGAGAGAGCCTCAGTAATATCAGGGTCAGAGCTCTGCGTGAGTACATGTACTATCATGGGAACTGCTTTGGGGGACATTTTCCGAGGCACAAAACTCTGTGTGAGCCTGGCCCATGTTAGAGGGGGAGCACTGAGCGAGCCTCGGCTCTTTCTAAGAGGAGAGCTCAGAGGGGCTTTTGTTTCAGCCATCAGATGTTTTAAGGGCTAGCCTGCAAGATGTCACTTCATAAGTAAACTATTTCTATCTTTAAATTGTGAGCATTGACAGAGTTCGAAGGGGGAGGTTTCTCGCTATCATACTTCACAACCCCGTGGTGATGGGGACATTTACTTTGCGCTCACAAAATGTAAATTCCTTTCCAAAATCCATCAGAGCTCTGCAGAGTGCTGGCCACGAAGGCCTCTGCATGGGAAAACTATTCAGATTTAAGCAACCAAATAATAAAACATGCCTCCTAGCTACCACTAATGAAGGCTACTAAATCCAAACTGCAACTGTATTTTATTTAATTTTTATTTTATTGTGTTTTTGTCAAAAATGTGACTTTTCACAGAAAAAGAAGTACACTATTCATTTCATACAACAGTTAACACTGCCTTGAATTGAAAAACAATGTAACCATCACTAAACATATACATATAAGGAAAACAAATAAAAATAAAATTACAAATAATTAACAATAAAGTAAAAGAAATAAATAAAAAGAATAAAATTAAAGAAATGAAAGAAATATCCTCCATATGTGTTCATACCCTCAGATACTCATACTGGCAGTGGGTTTAATGTGTGTCACCCGTCGGTGTGCTCTATCAGTGCATTTTAGTGCAGTGGGTTTAATGTGTGTCACCCGTCGGTGTGCTCTATCAGTGCATTTTAGTGCAGTGGGTTTAATGTGTGTCACCCGTCGGTGTGCTCTATCAGTGCATTTTAGTGCACATGTGTTATACTGACTGCAGCTTGGGATGAAGGCTGCAAGAATATATGAAGTGAGGGTCTTTGTTCACGGACCTCATTTAGTTAAATTCAAAGTGTGGATTACGTGAGTTCATGGCATACTCGAGCTCTTTATGTTACATGTGCCAGAATGTGAACCCCTGGTTTTACTGCACCCCTGCCCTGCCTGCTTTAAATCCTTGTATTTTTCCATTCCTGGGTGTTTATTTATGTCTGAAATATGCACAAACTGCACATTTGGAATAATTGCCAACTGAATAAGTTTGTTTTCTGTTAGAGCGCAGAGCACAATAAGGTCTATTCATATACTTGTAGTACTAGTGCCTGCTGGAGGCGGCTGCAGTATGGCAGTACTCGTATCGATTGAGGGCCAATTAATCCAACGCTTTGGCCAGCCTGCTTTATTTTTAGCACGTACACCCCTGACGGCATGCAGTGGAGAGTCCCAGGGTGAGGACTGAGAGGTCATCAAAGTGTCTGCTGGTGCTGGGCTTTAATTTGTGAATAACGACCCTCTCGCGTGATCCATCAGTTTATATAAAGCATAACACTTGCTGGTGCGGGCAGGTTCATTGTACACAGGAGAGGTTAGAGCCAGCCCAAGCGCAACACTTCAAAGCCCGATTCATGGAGCATTTTCCTATGGGATTGCGCCATTATAAAACCACTTAAGTATTAATGTGGGATAAAGCATCATTAAGACATGGCCTTGGCCGCAAGGGCCTGTCACTGAGTAGTGGGAGGGTTTTATTTAAGCGGTGGGAGGCCAATTCACACCTCTTTTATGTACGTGGGCATGGCTGTGTGCTTGCAAAAAAACTGCACTGTTGAATGTGGAGATAAACTCACATTTGCACCAGTTATAAAAGGTGAGCAAAATCCTAGATAATACAGAATGGAGCAAACCGGTTTTGCCACAATCCATAATATTGAAATACCCTTGCCACAGTGCAAAAGGGAATCAGACTTTTTTTTAAAACTGTGCTTCCAGTTTAGGAAAAAAGAAATATGTATTTTTATTTCACGTTCTGCATCAGACATAGTAAATAAAACAGACGACTAAGTGTTTTCCCAATTATTTGGAGTTATTTGAAGAATACGGAAGTGGTTTTCGGGACGGAAATGACTTACAATAACACATGTACAGATGACGGAAAGTATTCCCGTGACAGGTGCCTGTATTAGCACAAAATGAGAACAAGTGGTGCACCAGTTTATGCAGTGCAAAAAAAAGTGGGACACATGCCAGGGGCAAATCAAAGCAAACAGAAAAATATATACGCTAGAAAACAGCTGATTTACAAAAGTAACATTAACCCGAGAGTGCAAGTGCTTCAAACTGAAGAGGAGTGCTATTAAAACATTTCAAATGACATTATTAAGCATTGTAAGAAAGGGAGAGCAGGGGGAGGTTTCTCTACAGCAAGTAAATGAAGCTTAAGCCACGTTTTGAACAGACCCACAGCCGGGCTGGCTTTAATGTTACTGGGACACGGGTTGCAATGGAGCAGGGTGAGTCGGGAGAACGAGTGGGAGCCAGAGGAGGCACATGGAAGCCATGAGACTTTGAGGCTGAGCACAGAGGAGGGTTGTAGGGAATGATGTGGTAAACATTTTAATGGGTTATTTATAACACGGTTAATACCCAGAGGTTTCTAAGCACTGAACTGGGAATCAAACCTGTGTTCCTCCACGACCTGTGTTGCTCCACGTCGTCTTGCTTCCAAGGTGAGCATGTTGCCCCTGAGCTATCCTCCCGAGACTGAGTAAACGTTATTACAATCAGACAGTTATTGAGGAGCAAGGCCATTGATAGCTTTGTAGACTAGGAGAAGGAACTGAAATATAGAGATATGTGATAACATGAACTGGGGCTATCCAGCTTTGTGCCATTCCATATTGTCCATCAGCCAAACTGGCCCTTAAATCATTTGCTAAATTTGTTTCCCAAGAGCAACGTTTTTTAAAATCTGGCCCCAGGTGTTCACGAACAGGGCCAGATTTGCAAAGGAAATCTGTGTGCGCAGTAACCCATGCTGCGTGTGCACAGTTTACATTGTTTTTGCCCATGCAGGTCAAATGCGGAAGGGTACTTCCATTAAAAATAATTTTCAAAATGAGCGTGACTGCAGGAGTGGTAACGGATAGGTGCTGCAGATGAGGGGCACGCTTACAAGTGCAGGTACGGAGTGCTGGTGCACAGAAATGGAGCACCCCACTCGCTCCTTCAAACTGGGTCTCACTCTTTCAGGTATCCTGGTGCACAGTCTTGGCCATCGCAGCCTTATATAGACATAGCAATATTGTGAAGAAGTGGAAAACAAGTTCTCATGTTATTACTTTTTGGCCCATACTATTAGCCTTTGCATTTTTACAAAATCAATCTGAGACAGTTTCCAAACAGTGGCGGGGTTAGGGATGTTTACTGACTATAGACAATATTAAGATCTACCGAATACTTTAAAAAGGTTTGTAATTGTGAATCATTGTTAACAGAATTAAAATAAATGAAACAAATACATGGGGCCAGTCTATCTTAACATCAGTCAAACAGAAGTGCCTTGTATCTTAATTATGTTAGTACCATAGTCATTTCTTCGGTTCAGTTCAGCTTTATTTTGATAAAATATGTTACCATAAAAGCAACAAAATATCAAAACAGATCACAGTATAAACAATCTTAACAGAGTAATTTCTGTGGCATTACTTTTTCCAAATGACAACATTCACTTAGTGATAATGAGTACACCATTTCTTCTTTTTAAGATATCATTGATAAAGGTTGTTTCGACCTCTTTAGAGCTAACTTGATTGATCAGTCATTATAGAGACCTTCATCAGGACAGTCTCTATTCATACACAACAAATGTGTGCCCTTGTGAATCATAATCCATTCCTACTTCCCTTTTTGCAATAACAATAATCACTGTCAGAAGTGTACCCAATTCTACGCTATTAGTACTACCAATTCAAAAGTGAAAAATCTATTCATCTCCCCCCATCTATATGTACAATTTAGGAAACATATTATTTGGATCTCTTGGCCCATAATTTATATCTGCGCCAACTCGGGTTAACCAGGAATTTGGACCCAGGCAGCTGTGAAAGGAGAACTATAACTTTTTTTTCTCAGAAACAGCTTTTCTTCCCCACTGTTTGACACCACTGTTGGTAAGAAATGTGCCCTTTGTTCTTTCTTCACTTTTTACCGTCCTAAGTGAAACTTCCCTTGCAGGGAACTGATCCTTTTTGGACTGGGGTGCATTTATCCTTGCAAATTGCTAAAAGGCCGCATAAAGATCTACGCACCAGGTGAATAAATCCACTCCCCCTTCCTTCCCGAACAGTACTGTCGCGTGTTGGCTAGCGATCAGTCACAGCGCGTGAGAACTTCTAAGAACTAGCGTTCTTCTAATGCGATGGAGGAAGCTATCAGCCTCTCGACAACAGAGGACCTCTCCCCTCGCTCCAGCTACAATGATTAGATTTATAAAACTTGCAAGCCTCAAAGCTTGTCTCACTTTCCTGCTCATGATCACACCAATGTATAACCTTTCAAACCTGAAGGTTTACTCACAGGTTCTGCAACACTTCTGCGTCGATTCATCGTGCTCCTCATGCGCACATAGGACAGAGAGATTGACAGCACGGAAATACTTGTGAGAGAGGCAAAATGCAACATGACGCAGTGCTGTTGATAAGCATTTCACTGTACCAATATATAGCAGAGACAAGAACGTCTAACGCTGTATTAAAGGAAGTATTTTATTTACATTTATAATCCCTCTTTTCATCTCACTAGTTCACCACATTGGTTAAAACACATTTTTAATTTTCAGTACACACTCAACGCTTCTAACTACTCCATCATAACATTCAAAGACATCTGTTTGGTAGGTTATGAGTCAATCAATTAACATCAATTCTCTCCTCTTGGGGCGCCATTCACAACTGACAAACAAAAAACCCTGTATGTCGCAACATAGGGCTGAATTCACATGTTCTTGCTTCAAGAAAAGGGCCAAAACTCCTAAAGTCAAATCGCAATGCTCAATTCACTAAAGCAATATTGTCTGTTGCACTATTGTATAAAGGTACACAAACCTAAACTACGTCAAACCAAATTAAACCAAAAGCTTAAATCCATAAAGCAATTATTGCATTTCAATATATATGATAATATTCAATGCAAAGCACACAATCACGCAGCTTCACTGGGCTACAGGACCAACATTGTTACACTTGAATCATTCACGCTCAAGCCCCTTGCATCTCATTCTGGAGCATGACTGTAAGGTGCAGCTGTGAGCTAGCACCCCATGACACCTCTGACATGCCACCAGCATAAGCAGCACCCCTAATATGTGGGCTTGCAGCATATCCATAGGGTCTCTTGCTTGGGATAGGCTCATCACTTGGTGGGCAACCCCCCCGGCTTCTGACTCTAATTTGGACTTGTAAGCTGCTCCCCTCATTTGTATGATGTAGGTATACAATGTGGCGAGTATCGCCCCTTTGCTTGCAGCCGAATTATCAAGCCCCAACTTCTTGCTGATATATCTCTAAGGCCTCAGGCGTAACTATCTATACGCCCTAAGGCAAGGACTCAACGTCATGGGGGGTTTTGTCTTCACTCTTAAGCAAAATGCTGTTCATTCCTTTAACATGGAAAAGGCGGTAGATGTGCTATATGTAAGCATATGGGGTACATGTACTGGCCTGCTCCAAACTCCTAAGCGTGTTTGCGTGCATATGTGTATGATTCAATCAAACTGCTTAGCGTTCTGCTATAATAAATGGTAACACAGCAACGCACCTCTGCCTACATGCTTGTGGCGCTACTGCTAAAACTCTCTGGCCATGTAGCTACTATTCAATACAATGCTGATATAGGCCTCTGGGAGCCTCTGGAGCATTAAAGCGCTTTGAGTACATGTTAGCTGTTTTTAGCACTACTGTTGCTATAATAAGTATTGCAGTCTTGACTGCCCTTCAGCACCTTTCACCCTACTTCTCTGTCTCTTCAAGGCACCACAGAATGGGGTGACATACCATGACAGCACTACACAGCTGCATACAATGCCCCGCCCATTGATGGCACCCTCCTGTTGTAAAGCGCTCTTCTGCTCTCGAGCTAGGCGCGCTCTACAAGCAATGCAATCAAAGAAATGTAGAAATGCTCCTGCCAAGCTACCCTGGCACCAAAAAAGACCTAAGGGCTACTTAAATTATTTTCTTTGAGCTTAGTAAATGTAGTCTTACTTAAGCTACTTATTTAGCTTAGTAAATCAGACCCCGTAGCTGGAAGAGCCGCGGCGATACACGTTATTGCTGTTAAATGTGTGCGCGCGGTCTGCGATTCGGGCGCGCCTCGCTTTGGGTGTGTGGATGTGTCGTCTGCGCCTCTTCCCTCGCACCGCGCTGCCACAGGTTCCCCAGCAGCAGCCAGTAATTGCATGTCTCGTGCACAGAGAAGGCCCCAGACCTCAATCTGTCATCCTTTCTGGGTCTTTCTAACAAAGCAGGAGGGAGAGGCACCTGTTGCTGTTTGATGGATGGTCACATCTCCTTTTTTTCTCTCTCTCGCAGGGGAATCCCGGGAAAGAAATGCGGGACCATTATCCTGTCTGCTGAAGAGCTGAGCAACTGTCGGGTTCGTATAAAAAGACTTCCTCTCTCCTCCCCTCGACCCACTTCCTCCCCACGTGCCTGAAGCTGTCATTGTTTCGCCCTGGTTGGTTTCTGCACTTCCTGTAGGTGCTTTGAATGCTGTTTCCTACAGAGATCACACAGCCTTTTATCCTAATGCAGTCGATAAAATGAGTACCTCTGACCCCACTCTCTGGAAACAAGGCCACTCTGGATTTTCACCCAGGAAAATTGATTTGTATCACCATATGGGGGCGGGGGGGGGGGGGGACGGGGTTCCAGGCATCATATGAAATGATTCAGGAAAGAGTGCATGGGAGGATGTGAATTTCAGGGGAATGTTTTATTTGAACATTTATATAGCGTACAAAATCCAGAGGTATCTAGGCGCTTAGAACTTAAGAGGTTGGTTACAGGCATGAATTTCAACTTGATCAATCTATCTGAATGGAATAAGAGCTGATGGCGCTAATAGTGACTAAATGTGTTATGTTCTAACAAATGCCGTGCCATAGCTCTGGCAGGAAGATGGCACGTGTTCGCTGATAGTGTGATGCATTCGTAACACACACAACACCATAACCCGTGCGCTCACAAGCCAGTATTGTGGAAAATCTTTAAGCTTTGGCTTATTAAAATAGCCGAGCCAGAAAATGTCAAAATGGCCTGCTTATTGCCCCGTGTATGTGCACCATGAGCTGAGACCAACCCCTATGGAAAGTTCTTTAAGAACATATGAGAAGGTTAACGTCTAGATATGTAGCACTTTTGAATGTTCATATTCTGACTGCCAGTGAACAAAAACACCTGGCCTACATACGTCAGTGAACAAAACCAAGTGGCCCAGATATGTGATGTCATCAGTGTTACATTTGTCACATCATCTTTGGGGTCCTGGGTGCAAGTCTTAGCAGTGCACGGTGGTGGCGTGAGTTATAGTTACTGAGCTGACTATAACTCTTGAATTTATGGGGGATTTCGGTTTTACTTGTAACCATAACGTCCCTTTAACAAAGCTTTTTCAATGAATTTCATAGATTTCTATTAGTGCAACTTATCCATAACGTCCCTTTAACAAAGCTTTTTCAATGAATTTCATAGATTTCTATTAGTGCAACTTATCCATAACGTCCCTTTAACAAAGCTTTTTCAATGAATTTCATAGATTTCTATTAGTGCAACTTATCCATAACGTCCCTTTAAAACAGTTTTTTCTGTGAATTTCATAGATTTCTATTAGTGCAACTTATCCATAACGTCCCTTTAAAACAGTTTTTTCTGTGAATTTCATGATGTTACATCACCGTATATGAGTTATTTATAATTCCTGCTTTAACATATATGAAAAAACTGTAAAAACCTCCTTTAACAAACATATTTTTTTCAATGCATACTGATGTGTGTTGTTATCAGCAGTGCATGCTGGGAAGTCAAGTCACTGTTGAATTGCCTGGGGCATGAGGCTCGACCATGACCCCAGCCCCACCAAACCACCCCCGTTATCCACTGCACTTACTCTGCATCAATGTTCAGTGTCCACTATACCTTCATAATGTGACCACTAGCCAGTTGCAGCCATGGCCAGTCTCCACAATCCATGGGGCATGGGGCATTTTCTGTCATGTTGCATTTCCCAATAGGCAAATCAGAGTAGACATTTGACCTTATCGAGGGCCACGGCCACTGCTCAGGCAACATTGTTATATCAGTATTTTTTGTACTTACTTTTTGACACTTTCGAAAAAGTAAAACACAGGACAGATTTGCAAAAGCATGCTTTCAGGTCCTTGCTAATGCTCCTTGTGCAAGTTTATTGTAATCCCGTGCAGCACTTCGGTATGCAGCCACAAGCAGAATATCTTTTCCCATTTGAACCTAGAGCTTTGCCCATGCCGCAGGCCCCAATAAGTAAATCAGAGTAGGCTTTTGTCCTTGCCGATGGCCAGGTCCACTGGGCATGCACCAAAGTTATAGCACTATTTTTTGTACTTACATTTTGATACTTTGGAAAAATAAAACACAAGACAGATTTGCAAAAGCATGCTTCCAGGTCCTTGCTGATGCTCTTCGCGTAGGTTTGTTGTAATCCAGTCCAGCATTTCAGGTTGTAGCTACAAGAAGAATATTTTTCCCATTCAAACCTAGGTCTTTGCCCATGCTTCACGCCCCAATGAGCAAATCAGAGTACACATATTTCCTTGCTCAGGGCCAGGCCAATTGCCCAGGCACCAAAGTTATTTCACTATGTTTTGTACTTACTTTTTGACACTTTCAAAAAAGTAAAACACAGGACAGATTTGCAAAACCATGCTTTGAGGTCCTTACTGATACTTCCCACAAATGTTTACTGCAATCCTGTCCAGCACTTTGTGCTGCAGCCACGAGCAGAATGTATTTTCCCATTCAAACATGTCCTGATTTCGAAATACTTTACCACACAGTCGGTCCCTGGTGACCATGCCCACTGTAACCCCATTGTAGGTCCCTCATGGTCATGGCCAGTAGCCAGATTGTCCGGGTCATGCATGACCTGGATAATCTAGCCACTGCCCATGGCCAAAGGCTATCCCTCAGTCACCAAAGGTAAATCACTATTTTTTGTACTTACGTGACACTTTCGTATGACACGTTTCAAAAAAGAAAACACGGACACATTTGCAAAATCATGCTGTCCGGTGCTTGCACAAGTTTGCAGCAAATCCAGCCATGTTTTATTTTTTGACAAAATCCAGTCACTTTGCAAAAACATTCAAGGCTGGGTCTAAAATCTTTTTGCGAACCTTTGTGCTCATTCGTCACATGGCACTAAATGTATAAGCCTTTTAAATATATTGGGACCACCCCTCTAATTTTTCTCCCTCTTGGCAAAACAGCACCCAACTTTGCAGAACCATTAGGCGCAGGTCTAAAATGATATTGCAAAATTTCATGCAGTATCATTTAGTGGCGTCAAAAACTGCTTTTTACCGACCCTGTAATGCAGAAATATGCATGGATATCCCCTTACATCTGAGATGTTTTGGGACTTTGTAGGAGAAATAACACCAGATTTTAGGATTTTTTTGGCCATATACCATCCCAACCTCATCATCCCTCATGTTCCCAGAGATTGTTTAATTAGTTTCACAAGTGCAATGTTGGGTTATTGAATATGCTTTTACCGCGATGTCTGCTGATAACAGGCGCAGTTCGCAAATCCAACATGGTGTCCATTTCAAAACCTTTGACACACCTCACATTTTAAATTGACCAATCAGCCGGCGTGTAGGATGTTTGCGAACGTCACGCTGCTCTCTAGTTCGTCTAGAGGCATCTGCGGACTCCAAATCAGGAAATGAGACCACAGTCCGGACTCCGATATCACACATTTTTTTTAACCTATTTTTTTGGCCACTTTTAAGAAATACTGGATGGATTTACACCAGCAGGCTTACGGGACCAAGCCGCCACTCCTCGTGCAAGTTTGGTGCAAATCCATCCAGCGGATTTGGCTGTAGACACGAGCAACATTTATTTTCCATTGTGTCTATGACATTTCAAACATTTTGGGAACCCCCTATAACTTTGCCCCCCCCTCCCCTTGACGAGACTGCCCCAAACATAGCAAAATTATTCCGAGGTGGCCATATACTTTTTCTGCAAAGTTAGGTGAGGATTCGTAAAACGGCGCCAAAGTTATAAGCCACCCAAAAAGTTGACCAACTTAACCATAACTACAGGGCTGCTACCGCAGGCCCTGTAATATGTATATTGTATATACGTATATGTACAGCGACCCTGTGATTATGGTTAAATTGGCTTTCCCATAGGATGATCAGTTTTTGGGTGGCTTGTAACTTCGTGATATTTGACAAATCCACACAAAACATTGCACACAAAAATGTACAACCAACTGAATGATTCTGGAAAGTTGGGTGCGGTTTCATCGAGGGGGGGGCAAAGTCAAATGGAGTTCTCAAAATATTTGAAATCCGGTTAGTGTTGAATGGGAAAAAACAAGGTACCAGAGCAGCTGGACTTATTAGCACCAACCTCGTTTGAGAAGCAGTGGCCTGGTCCTGAAATTGTGCTTTTTCAAATTTGGTGTTAATGCGTCCAGCAGATTTATAAAAAATGCTCAAAGAGTAGGTACAAAAATTGATTAGTGATAGCTTGGTTCACGCACACTTCTGGACCAATCAGGAAGCCGGACAAAGGTTGCGTGCATGATAGGTCAATTGAAAAAGGTGAGGTGTGTCAAAACGTATTTAAGGGACGCCATGTTGGATTTGCGAAATGCACCCAACCCAAAGTGTGAAAACAGCGCAGTGAGAATATTACAAATAAAACAACATTCTACTTGTTTTCCCAATTACTCAGCCATGGGTGGTGTTTCTTTTCCGATGTCCGCAAAAATCTCAAATGCTCGGGGACTTTGATGATGTTTGCGAACCTGACAAATGTTCGAGAACATTCATGCATATGTATAAATATCATATGCCGAGTTATGGTTCAGTTGCATTCTTCATAGAATGAGCACTTTTTTGGTAGCATACAACATTTGTGCCGTTTGACAAATCTGTAAAAAACATACAAAATAATATATAGACTCGACTGAATCTTTTTGGAAAGTTTTGTGGGGCGCAAGGTTATAGGAGGAGCTACAACATTTTCAAAATTTGGATTGACTTGAATAGGAAAGAAATGTCCATAGTGGCCACTGTGCTACGCCATGGGCCAACCCCAATATTTACTGCGGGGAGCTTTGTGGGGCTGGTAACATGGCTGAAGCCTTTGCCCCAGGGTTTGGAGCCACTGGCCATGGCCACAAGCCCTGGACAGTGGCCCACAGACCCATTCTGGTATAGTGGGCACTACGTCCAGTGGGTATTGTGTGTGGCTTGGTGGGGCTGGGCAGGCTGAACCTCATGCCCCTGGCACTTCAGCTATAACTTGCATCCCCATTATGCACTGCTCAAAGTGCCAGACAGTAATGTGTGCTGCAAAATATATGGTAAAGGAACTTTATAGTTTTTGATTATGTTGAAAGATGGATTTTATATTTACTTACATGCGGTGTTGGAGCACAATTAAACATCTTTAGTTGTAAAAAAGCATTGAAATTCACTGTAAAAACATTGTTAAAGGCTCATTATGGTTAAGTTGCCCAGCACAATTTCTACTGTTGATTGTTTGCCGGTGCCCGCAATATGGCAGAAGCCCATGCCATATGGATGCAACCACTGGCTATGGCCACAAGCCATGTACAGTGACCCCCGATCCCATTTTGGGTTTGGAAAATAGTGATATAACTTTTGTGCCTGGGGCATATCCTTTGGCCAGATTGTCCAGGACCATGTTTCGAAGGCCATGCCCGAGGCAATATGTCCGCTGGCCCTGGCCACCATGAACCACGAGTGTACTATGTGATGCTTAGCAGGGCCTGCAACATGCCTGAGGCTCATGCCCCAGAGAATGTTGCCGCTGATCCCATGGTGGGGCTATAGTGGACATTGGACCAGGCTGCAGACTAAGTCCAGTGGATATTGAGGGTGGTTTGGTGGGGCTGGAGTCATGGTTAAGCCACATGCCTCAGGCAGTTCAACCATGAATTGCTTCCCAGCATGTGCTTCTCATAGCAACATTATGAGCTGCAGAAAATATGCTTGATAAAGACGCGTTATAATTCCTTCATATATGGATTGTTAATAACTTACATACAGTGCAGGAGCATCATGAAACATCTTCAGTTACGAAAAACATTGAAATTCAGAGATAAAACATTGTTAGAGGAATGGATTCTGTGTGAGTAGACCTCATTTTAAAGGTCTCAAGAGAAAAAGACCGATTTCCAATGCCCGATGAAAGTAAAAATAGCATTGTGAAGGGCTTTTTCTCTTGAGACCTTTATAATGTGTTATTTTAATTTATGTTTTAAATATTCGTGGGGTTTCAGCCCCCAAGCTGCTCATTGTGCCTCCCCGCCCCCACCCCCACGATCTCCAACAGGATTTCAGCCACATCCCTCACCCAATCCAAAACACACACATACACTCAACACACACACCAACACACATACACCCACACACTTATCCGTGCTCCTCGCCCTGTGCTTCCAGGTTGTGACGTGCCGGTCAGACCATGCGCGCACCCGTGTGGCGCAGTTGCGTGACAGTTCCATTTAGAAAGACCATTCCGTGCGGTCACTGGGCGGTCTTTCTAAATCGATATTTTAGTGAAAAGATCTTTTTAAAAAGATCTTTTCACTTAGAACGAAGGAATGTTAGGGTTAAGATGCCTTAATAAAGAGCTGTGAAATTCAAGTGAAAACCCTTGTTATGGTTAAGTTGCTCTGTTAACAACCTTTGAATTTCAGGGAAAAAGCTTGATTAAAGGGACATTATGGTTTCGGCGTAAAATGGAAAAACAAAATAAATCCACCAGCTATGGTATGCTATGCAAACATCACTCACGCCCACGCCATGCACTGCTCAGTCTAACACCCAGAACATCAGAGATTACATAACAAGTGGTATTATCAAAATTACTTTTAGTGTTCAATTATTGTACTTGGAAAAATTGCACAAATGTAACTATTTTATACACATTTTTTCCTGCAAGAATTTTTTCCTAACACATTTGGTGCAGTCCGAATTGAGCAAATGAATGAATCATGTTTCTATATCATTACATTAAAGGCATGATGGAGCATTATTATTCTTGGCAGGTGTGCTTTAAGGGACTGGTAGCAATCGTCAGAGGGAGCTACGGGGGGTCAAGAGGTGGCATCTTGAGAAGGCCCTGGTACATATTCCTTTTGACAATGCTTTTCTGATCTTTTCTGGGACAAGTAGAGTTCTCAACTCGACAGGGAAGTCATTACACATTGTTAGGTCTATGACAGCAAGTCTTCTTCCTATGGTCTGACACAAAGTTACACAACTTGTTCATATGTGTTTATGTATGTATGTGTTTATTTAATTATTTATTCTTTTATTTATATACCTTGTTATGGCATAGGGTTTGAACACACTGACCAGATATTTGGGGCCAGTAACCCCCAAATATTGTTATTAGTATAATAATTATTATTATTATTCATTTTGTATTATTACTATTTCGTATGTATAGTCCACACCTAGCTCGCTCGGGCAGCAGAGCGCTCGTAGCGTTAAAGATTGGTAGCCAGAATTTAAGAAGTCATCAAGTAAACATTAGTAATAATGATCACAGGACAGTATGTGGATGGGGCTGTGACATGCTCTGTGGACAAATCAACGAGTCTTGAAGCTGATGCTTTGTTCCGGGTGTGCCAATGGAACAACGAGTCTTGAAGATGATGCTTTGTTCCGCTTGTGTCAATGGATCAACAAGCCTTCAAGCTGATGCTTTTTTCCGGTTGTGTCAATGGATCAACGAGTCTTGAAGATGATGCTTTGTTCCGCTTGTGTCAATGGATCAACAAGCCTTAAAGATGATGCTTTGTTCTGCTTGTGTCAATGGATCAATGAGTCTTGAAGATGATGCTTTGCTCCGCTTGTGTCAATGGATCAACAAGCCTTGAAGCTGATGCTTTGTTCCAGTTGTGTCAATGGATCAATGAGTCTTGAAGATGATGCTTTGTTTCGCTTGTGTCAATGGATCAATGGGCCTCATTACACGGTAGGCGGTAAGGGAATACCGTTACCGGTAACGAAATACCGGTAACTGTATTTTCCCAAGCCGATCACGACCCAGACCCACCGCTATTAGTGGACCCGTAAAGTACGGCGCCACCAATAGCGGCGTGGCCGCTTGCGCGCGACCCCCACACCGTAAATAGCGCCATGGCGCTAATAGCACGCAATCACAACCCATGCGTACACGGCAATACCGGCATCCCAAAGACCCAAAAAGCATTTACCGGCATGGCGCTAATAACAGCATCGAAAACCACACGTTAAGAGACCTGAGCAGTGTTCCCATCTGCCCCAGGTGGACACAACCAGCACAGGTGGAGTCAATGGAGACAGCCAGCACTAAAGAGCACACCACACTCCTTCCCACACCCCTTTCCACACCCCTTCCCACAGCAAGATGGTCCCAACACCAGCAGCATGACATGGGCCTGTGTACATGACTGCAGTGCAGCACCAACAACAACAGGCAGCACCGAAGAGACGTAGGAGTAGGAGGAGGAGGTCGAGACTGGCGCAGCAAGCACCACCGGGGCACCCAGAAACACCACAAGGGCAGCCAACAAACCCCTGGAATCAAGGCGAAGATGACCATGGTATGTGTAAGGCACAACTAAATGTGCATCTGATAGAATGTGCCCATGGCACCATGCAAACACCAGATGAGCATGATGTGGATGTGGATGAGTATTGTCGAAATGCCCAGCCCGGACATGCAAGAGGCGATGGCATGGCGGGACAGGATCCGCGTCAGCATCGGAATCAGGAATAGCATCAGGAACAAAGGTGGAATATCATGCATGGAGAGACGTGCATTGTTGCCCTTGTGGCCGTCTTGAGGCCCACAAAGGGCCGTCTCCCAAAGAAAATCACACGTACACAATGATGGAGACCATGCCTGTTTTTCAACTGCAGAAGAGTGTATTTTGAACATAACGTGAACAGAAAGTGCATAACCCCAACTGTGCAAACACCCTCACCCCCCCCAACAACACCCCCGAATACACCCTCCCCCCATCCCCCCACAACACTCCCACGTGAGTCTCAAGGCGTGAACATGTCCTTCCCCAAATGTGTCCGATATTCTTTGATGGCCCTATTTGTCGGCTCCTTCTTCGGGTGTTTGCGATGTTGTGCGCCTGAGGTTGCGCATAGAGCGGCGTAGGGGGCTTGTTTGCCGTGAACTCCCAGAGGAGGCTGGGCCTGTTTCCTCCTGGGTAGGGAGTGGACATCTGCGCTCAATAGCCTCTGCAATGCGGTTCATGGCCTGCCTGAGTTGCCCCATCTCATTGCAGATGCGGTTGGTGCATGCCTCCATGCCCTCCCTCGTCTGCCGTGCGAATGCACCAATGTCCTCCCTCAGGTGCCCTGTCTCAGCCACATGTTGACCTACCAGACCAGCCATTTCGGTCTGCCTCTGGAAGATGGCTGATAGGTCAAGTTCCACGGTGTCTGCCGGTGGAATGGCTGATGCGGCTGGATCAATAGCACTGGCATCAGGTGTGGATTCCCGGGGGCTCCATGACACATCATGTGTGTGGGTGGGCGATCCGCCTTGGCTAAACGGACCTGGTGAAAACATTGGGGATGTGAGTAAGTGGCGTGTCGGGATGGGGCTCTGACTCAGATCCTTAATCACCGGTGCTTCCTCCGCATCGGAAAGTGGGGCAGTGGCTGCTGCCTCACATGTAGAGCTGGTGGCAGCAGAGTGCACTCCCTCCATGCTGCCTTCAATTGATGGGAGACACACTCCCGTGGTTACCACAACAGCGGCAGGCATGGTCTCTGGCTGCGTGGTACTGCTGCTCCTGCTGCCTTTGTCCCGGTCACTACTCTTTGGTCCCCTAGAGGATGTTGCGTGGTCCCCGGTGGCATCCCTCCTGGCTTTTTTCATGGGTGTGGGAGTGGGTGCTGACGTGCGTGGCTCCTCATTTTCCGTGTGTGATCCTGCAGGGGTGATAAAAAGGGTAAATCATCATCTATGGGTCTACCTGCATCATGGCAGATGTGTACGTCATGCAGTTTGATGCATTTTGGGGTCATCATTGTGGAGGCATGGAATGGGGATGTTGGCTGGCTCATGCATGATTGGCCCTGTGTTGGCGGGTATGTGATGATGCATACATGTCTGTTTGTGGCTGGATCCACGGCATTCATATGGACACATGATTGTGGGACCCCTCACCCTTCACTGCGCATTTTTGGGTGCATACACTCACCTCCATCCGATGAAACGGCCACGCCATGCTCCATATCGCCGACCCCCTCTATCGACTCGACTCCAATTGTGGAGGCACATATCTCCTCCCACTCCTTCATCTTCAAGGGGGACTCTGCGCCACCTCCTGTGGCCATTGCCATGTTGCGGTTCACAGATAAAATATTGCGCACACGCACCCGGGGGTCGTCCCACCTCTTGCGGCATTCCCTGACACTCCGGGTGGTGGTGCCCACCGCACTGACTTTTAGCGAGACTTCGGCCCAGATGGCCTTCTTCTTAAGGAGGGCCTCCCGCTGCATATCGTTCACAAATACTACTTCTGCATTTGCAGCAAGTGTGGTGGTCAGCATCATAAGTTCCTCATTAGAAAACTTTTCTTTGCACTGGCGATCAGCAGTTTTTTTAAGCGCCTTCGGCATCCTCGAGCTATCCGGTATGGTTCCTGGTCGGAGTTGCCTGGATATATGTCCTGGATGCAGAGGATGGCAATGGATTGTGTTTTTAAAGATGGCCGCTGTGCTCTTTCCCGTTCCTGTGCGATGACGTAATTTGCGGTTCCGCCTTTTAACGGTGACCGGTAATAGCGGTGTCCGCTATTTACAGGTAGCGGGAGGGCGGAGGCGCTATCGGCGGTTTTGCGGGCGCCGGTAAGGGGCTTTTTGTGGTATTTAGCGGCAGGGCGGAACGGTCATTTACGGCATGGCGCTATGCTCGTGTCCGCGTACTCGTGATGGGACGCTATTAGCGGCCTCTTGCGAGGGCGGACACGCTAATGGCGCCATGCCGTAAAATTCCGATTTTTACCGCCTACCGTGTAATGAGGCCCAATGAGTCTTGAAGATGATGCTTTGCTCCGCTTGTGTCAATGGATCAACAAGCCTTGAAGCTGATGCTTTGTTCCGGTTGTGTCAATGGATCAATGAGTCTTGAAGATGATACTTTGTTCCGCATGTGTCAATGGAAGAATGGAAGTGCCGGGCTGGTAAATTTTCTCTACTTAATGCTGAGATTGAGTCTGGCTGTTCAGCTCTGAATGGCCTCAATGGTTTTCCTTTGGGCTCCAATGAGTAAGCTATTGCAGTGGTTCCTTAGTAAGTGGAGTTGCAAATGGATCTCTTTGGCTGTTGCAATAGTGTGAGGTCCAAAGATGAGGACTGAGTTGGCGGTCATGGCCAGCTTCCTGGAAAGCCTGGTTGGTCGCAGTGGAGGACCCAGTGCTGGAGGCCAAGTCAAGTGCAGAGTCTTAGTGAGGGTGAAACCAAAAAGCATTACCTCTTTCTTCTCTCCATATGGTTATAACCCAGGAAAGCCATCTTGTTTTTTTCTCCATAAGGAATCAGGCGTGTGCTGTTATCGGGTCCCCAATTCCCTTCCACGAAAACAAAAGGGGATGCTGTTTTAGCGGGTAATAGCCCCAAGCCCTCAATGCACCCCCTTTCTGGATGTTTAGCGCTATATCTGAAACGTCCAGCTCAGTGCTTCAGTGAACTCATCATTTAGTGCTGTGAGATTTCAAACCATGGCTCTGAGGTTTGAGCACAGCTCATGCTGACTCAGCATTTTCCTTACGTTGAGTACCAATACATTTGATAACAATGATATGATATGATAGTTTATTTGTATAGCGCCTATACACAATGTGTTTCGAAGCGCTTCAAGGCAAGGGAGGGAACACAGGAAAAATACAAACACTGAACATTCTTACAAGGCCTTGAACAATAAGAATGTGAAATGTATTATCGTGCTCGGCCTGGCGGCATTTCAGGTAGTGCAAGAGCTCCGACACAGATAAGGGGGGGAGGGGGTGGGCGGGAAGGGAATGGGAAAAGACAAGCGTCTAACGTACAAGGCCTGATGACATTTCTGATAGAGCCGGAGGTTTACAAGAGGAGTGTGTGAGGGGGAGGAGAAAGGAAGGAGAGGAACAAAACAAGCGACTATCATACTAGCCCTGACGACATTTCAGATAGTGCTGGAGAGGAAGGGGTAGCAAGAGAAATGAGAGGGTAGTCAGAGACAAATAATGTTGCTATCATACTATGTCAGAGGACAATGCAGAGTAAGAATGTATTATTCACAGCACTAAGAAATGATATAGTAGGGACTATGCAAAGCAAGAAAATGATGACCTATGAATAGTTCTCTTAGTATATCTGTGCCTCTTGGGAACTGAGCATTTGCACATCCATCTCGGGAGGATAGCTCAGGGGCGACGCGGAGCAACCCAGGTTTGATCCCCGGGTCCGTGCTTATAAACCTATGGGTATAAGAACTGGCTAAATTCTGCCCAGGAAACGGAAACATGGTCTTCCTGGATAGCCCTTCGACCTCATTAGAGTGACTGAGGCTCCAGCCATTATTCACTTACATGCTGATCCTAAGGCGACCGGAATCCGTATATATGGCTCAATATAGCAAACAATGAGTGTTGAGAGAAAGGTAAGGAGCTGCACCAGTAAGGCATTATGAGATGGAGAGATGAGGAGAGTGAGGGTGCAGGACCAGTACATGATATGCAGAGTCCAGCTGGTTCTTAGGACTTGCCCAGTGTCCTGTGGCCATCTTAACCCTTCATTTCGGATGATAGGTTATTTTTATTTCTTTACATAATCTTATGTTTTATTCTTAATTTTCAAAACTTTATTAAACATGTTTGTGTTTATGTACAATTTCAAGGCCCTTGAACTCTTATAGTGAAATATCATAGCTTATATTATTTCTTCAGGTCTCTTTTCTCATCGGCCTCTCATTTGGTGCTCTGTGTTTGCCACCCGTTTTGGATCCGCCTTTTTTGGCAGAAGTGGTGGAGCTACCACATAAGTTAAAGACATTGCATCAATGCCTGCCCCTCTCTAATGTAATCAATATCAGTGCCTTGTTGTTGCTCTCCTCGTGCCAGTAATCAGTATTGTAATCTGCACTCTTTAGTAAGTAATTCTAAGAGTGGAGCACTTCTGATATCTTAATTGAAGTGCTCTTGTCCAACCTTTTTTTACTAGAATAGGTATTTTGGAAGATATATCTAATTCAGCAAATTCATTAAAACATTTCTCATATGCTCCCTACCACACCTATCTTAGAAATTATTGAGGGTCTCATTGTTTCCTTCGTATCTCAACAGTAGCTCTTCAAAGGTAATATCTCAAGGATAAGGTCCGGTAACTCCACGTCTTTCTTGAATGAGCAATTGGGACTTATTAGTGCTATTTTATAACATCCTTTGTTTACCTATTGTTGGTGTTAAGCCGTCCTAGGAAAGTCCCAAATTACCCAGAGGACTCTGAGTCAGTCCAAACCAGACTAAAAAACGGAATAGAAAAAGTACAAGGCAAAATCCAGCTTTATTATCATCCAACTCAAGCAGGGATAGCATAGAAACATTAAAATCTTGTGGCTTTCAGGGGATACATAGAGAACATTTGGTTAAATATGACATAATCGACATTACGAACGTCATAACATAATTCTAGTTGCAAAGACCTACAGGAATGGGGATTGGCCAATGGTGGGAGCTACATATAGACTCTAAGTACAAAACATTTCATTTGGTTAAAACAATCTGTTGGCTCCACCTGGGGTCACCCCTATATTGATCAGGGTAAAAACACCTCATTTTTCTACAATAGGAGATTGGTTGCCATACTACTTCTTGGGCAGCCTAACATTTTTTGTTTTTTTAATTTCTTTTTTATTGGCTTTCGCAAACAAAAGAACAAGAACACACATTCTGCGGCATCTATAGGCCTACAGTAACTATCCCTAACAATCCTGTACATCAATAAAGGTCCTGTATCTGACAGGGCGGGTCTACAGGTTCCATGCAACCAGGCCGCTGCTTGATGGTTGCTTTAGGTAATACGCGCATGCCCAGCGTATTATGTCAATCTGCCTTTAGTGGTGGGTCATGTATCCTCAGTGTGATCTTTCAATTACCTCCTGAGACTGATTCAACAGGAAATGAACGTATTGACCCCACATGTCCCATAGGTCTGAACGATGGATCAATCATCCCTTGTACCCCATTTCCATATCCTTACAATACATGACATCCGAGTGCCAATCCTCTATTTTGGGGGTACTGGCCCTTCCACAGCATCACCACCCAGCAGAAGCAGCCCAGTTAATCACCTCCTGCCGTGGGGGATCGATTTGGTGTATTTCAGGAGTGCCATCATCGGGTTTGGATCTAGTCTCTCCCCAATAATGTCCCCAATAGTTTGCAACACAGCTTCCCAGAATACAAACACAAATGGGCACCACCAGGCCACGTGTATAAAATCAGCCACATCTGATACTTCTGGTCGGTGCCCCTGCGAAATAAACGTGGAGTTGGGCATCAGTATAGTAAAACTGGTGCAAGTATTTCAAGTGACTTAGTTTAAATCTAGTATTTATGGCCATCCTCCTCGTCTCTTCACAGCAATATCTCCATTCCTCACTTGATATCTCAGTCCCCAGAGACAGTACCCACTTTTCCCTAGGGCACGTTTGTTCCACTTTGGAGTTGAGACACATGGCATACATAACTGAGACCATCCTCCTATTCTGCCCCCCTAAGATTATCTTGTCCAGTATAGGGATAACTTTGAGTTGTTCAGGGAATGACAGGAACACCTGCTGCAATGGTGTTCTCAACCTATAGTATCGAAACACCTCCAAAGTGTTTAGTATCCCCCTGATTTTCAGTTATTCCAATGTTATGAACCTTCCACTGGGGAAAAGATCCTGGTAACAGTTCACCTCTCGTCTCCGCATAAGATTGACAAAGCCTGTTTCTGAGGTGAGTGGAAACCTCCTTCCTTGATTTATGTTCTATGTGGGTCCATGCTCTGCAGGTGAGCTCAACCATGTTCCCAGCCCTGGACGTGCTGTCAGGAGCGGTATTATAGATCGTAGGAGGAAAGGTGCCGCCAGTGCCCTTTCCACCTCTACATATCTCCTGTCCCCGTGGTCTCGAAACCAGTAAAGGATGAACCCGGCTTGGGCTACATTGTAGTATACGTCAAAATCGGGCAATGCTAATCCCCTTCCGTGAATTGTTGCCATTAGCTCATGCCAGGATAGTCGGACCTGCTTCCCAGCCCAAACAAACTGTGTGATTAGGGATTTCAACTCTCGGAAGTACTCTGTTGGTATTGAAATTGGGACATTCAGAAATACGTACAGGAACCGGGGTAGAAAGACCATCTTGATTACGGAAATTCTGCCAAAGAGATTAAGGTGCAGATTCCTCCACCTGGTTGTGGCGTCCCTGGCGTGATCCGGTATCTGTTGGTAATCCCTCGTATATTGAGTGTTCGCCTACCGAGCTACGTTAACCCCCAAGTATCAGGTCTGTGTCGTATGCCACTGAATCCCCACCTACCAGCATACTGTGTCACCCCCTCTGTCACCAGAAAAAGAACCGATATTGCTGCATTGATCGTAAGTCCCGAGAAGACCCCGAATTGAAGGACATCTTCCATAATAGGATCAGGTTATGTCTGGGGTCATTAAGGAATAATACCATATCATCGGCATAGAGCGAGATCACCACCCGATGTTTGAAAAATTGGATCCCTCTATTTAAGTGGACCTTCCTTATCCTTTCAACCAATGGTTCAATCGCCAGCGCAAATAGTAATGGTGAGAGTGGGAGGGGACACCCTTGTCGGGTGCCTCTGCTCAGTACTATCCTTGGCTTGAGTTGGCCATTCACCTGTACTCTGGCAAGAGGTGACGCGTACAGCAACGAAACAATGGTTATATAATGCTCTCCTAACCCCATTCTATGCATAACTGTAAACAGGAAGGGCCATTCTACCGAGTCAAATGCTTTTGTGGTGCCTAGCAGTGCCACGACTATGTGGTCCTCCTGGTTCACTGCTGAAATCAGCCCAAACATTCTCCATATCCCAAAAGAGGTGGAGCGCTCCACGATAAATCCTGCCTGGTCGACTCTTACCATTGTGCTCATCAGGGGTGCCACCTTAGAGGCTAAAATCTAAGCCATAATTGTACTATCTACGTTAATGAGAGAGATCGGTCTGTATGATGCGCTGTCATTTGACGTTATGCCAGGTTTAAGCAGTACTGTGGCAAGCGCCTCCCTCAGAGATTCAGGGAGTTTGCCATCACAGATACTCTGGAGGTACATTTGCAGTAGATAGGGGCGAATCTTTGTAGCGTAATATTAGTAGAATTGCGACGTAAAGCCGTCTGACCCAGGGGACTTCCCGGAGGGAAGAGATCTGATAGCCATTAAGACCTCCTTCAACGATGTTTAGCGACTCAATCCCTCCCTGTCCTCATCTGTGCATCAGTGTAGAGCCACCTGGTCGAAGTAATTATCTAGCTCCGCCTGGGAAGTGTGTGTGTGTGGGAGGAGTATCTAGCTCCACCTGGGAAGTGTGTGTGTGTGGGAGGAGTATCTAGCTGCGCCTGGGAAGTGTGTGTATGTGGGAGGAGTATCTAGCTCCACCTGGGAAGTGTGTGTGTGTGGGAGGAGTATCTAGCTGCGCCTGGGAAGTGTGTGTATGTGGGAGGAGTATCTAGCTCCGCCTGGGAAGTGTGTGTGTGTGGGAGGAGTATCTAGCTCCGCCTGGGAAGTGTGTGTGTGTGGGAGGAGTATCTAGCTGCGCCTGGGAAGTGTGTGTGTGTGGGAGGAGTATCTAGCTGCGCCTGGGAAGTGTGTGTGTGTGGGAGGAGTATCTAGCTGCGCCTGGGAAGTGTGTGTGTGTGGGAGGAGTATCTAGCTCCGCCTGGGAAGTGTGTGTGTGTGGGAGGAGTATCTAGCTCCGCCTGGGAAGTGTGTGTGTGTGGGAGGAGTATCTAGCTGCGCCTGGGAAGTGTGTGTATGTGGGAGGAGTATTAGCTCCGCCTGGGAAGTGTGTGTGTGTGGGAGGAGTATCTAGCTCCGCCTGGGAAGTGTGTGTGTGTGGGAGGAGTATCTAGCTCCGCCTGGGAAGTGTGTGTGTGTGGGAGGAGTATCTCCCTAGATCTCCACCAGGTTTCTGCTCTTCCCCTTATTGCCTCACCGCTGTCCGCACCCAACCAGTTTGGCCTTTCTGTGCGCCAACATTTTAAACTGCTCCAAATATTGCTTTATTTCTGTCTCTTGAGTGGGAGACACTGCAGCTCCGGCTCCTTGTAGTTTGCCTATGCGTGTCTCTGTGTCATTTAGTTTCCGTCTAATTTGTTTCAGCATCCCCACTTCAGTCGAAATGCACTCCCCTCTTATCACACATTTAAAGCTCTTGCAGAGGGACACGGCTGAGTCCACTGGACCAACACTATCCCGATAAGCCTTCCTGAAAAAGAGTATCTGTCAGGGCATCACTTTTAAACCTACAGGATTTTCTCTCCCTCCCCTGCCTGACAATTCCATATTCAGTAATACCGGGGCATGACCCGAGAGCGTGCGAGCCAGGATTGCCACCTGTGTAATTGCCCCCATTAGTGCCTGGGAGATCAGGAAGAAATCCAAATGAGATGCGGGATTATGAGCCGATGAGTGGAAGGTGTATTGCCTTACCCCTTGATTCTTAAGTCACCAAACGTCTTCTAGCTCCCACGTCTGGCACATGCCTCTCAACTCATCAGTCCCCCGAGTTGCGAGGCGGAAGGGACCTGCAGTACGGTCAAGAGTCGGGTCCATTACCGCATTGAAATCCCCAGCCCAAATAATGTCTCGTGGTGTGGCGCCCTCCAAGTGAAGGGTGAGCCTCTCCAGGGTTGCCAGAGTTTCCCTATTTGGACCGTAATAATTAATAAAAGTGTACAGTGGGCCTTGGATCATTACCTGCACTTTTACGCCCCTCCCCTCTTGATCTTTAACCATGGTGATCAGAATGAACGCTACCGCACTGTGGATGAGAATGCATAACCCTCTCGCATATGTAAGAAGAGAAATCCCCCTGTCCTACGACAACCCCAACCTGCCAGTAATATGAGTGCCTACCTCCTCCCTAAACTGACCACCACAACCAGTCAGCATCTTCCCGTGATAAACTTTGCTTCCGCTTGAGTGGCTGCTAGCACCCTGGCCATGCTCCAGTACCCACTACGGGAAAGTCCATTCCCTGACCTCCTAGTACCATTCCATTCCGTTTGTTGGTCCTTGGTCCCTGGTAGGTATAAGCATATATATATATATTTGTCCCGAGAGCATAGCTCAAGGGCAACATGCTCACCTTGGAAGCAAGACGACATGGAGCTATCAAGACATGAGCCAGATAAGAGGTAGGGGGAGAGAGGACCATGCACTGTTCATTGTTCATTAAAGACGTTACCATCCGTTATCCCTAGGCCATGAGACAGGGTTATCTCTTTCTACTTGGCCTTGTGCGGCGTCTCGTCTCTGTGTGTATGTGAGGGAGAACAGCAGGAGTCTTATCTGTGTTTGTTTCTAATGAATAGGCGCACTGTCTTCCAATTATGGGTGATGTGTGACGGGACCATGTATGAAATGGAAGTAACTCCTATTTATTGGGATTGAAGCTAATATTACCATTTGTGCTGTGATTTCTGTTGTCTCCCATTGACACTCTTGATTTGTTCTTCATAGAGTCCATTGGCTTGCCACATTACTGCACCTGGCCTGCAAAGGTTGGTTGTGCATTTTTTAAACTTTAATTAATCGAGGATTATACTTCTTGCATTTTGGCAATTACTATCACGTGCCTGTGGTTCGCGGTTCCTATGCTCTCTTATTTCACTGTAACCTTGGCTTTGGTTGTTAGCTACAGCCTGGGCTCTGTGCGGATCTGTATTTCTTTGGATTCAGCAATTTGAGGTCTCTTGAAGTCTCGATGTCTTTCATTTTCTCAAGAGCAGGCTGTGGTTCCCATTTCAAAGAAGATGGCTGCCCAATTATAATCGTGTTACTATGTTAGTCGGCTACATTTGCATGTTATGTTGCTTTCACCTTATTCTTTAGACATCTTAGTAGTCGTCATGTCTTGTGGATGCTGTGTTAATATTTTTCATGTATAAATACATATTTGACTGATTGTCTGTGTTTCTTCATGCGGAATGCCTGTTTGCTCCATGTCTAATCATGCACTTGTTACTGTTCAATCATTAGTTTCTGCTTTTGCCCTTGGCTTAAATGGTCTCTATGTCTTGCTGTACCTGCTTGGGATTGGGGTAGTATGACTGCCTCTGTGGGTACTATTTCTCACCTATGTGGTATTGAGTCGGGGGAGGGGCAGAAGCTATGGATGGCGTATTCATCTGCCTCTCACCATTGGTGCCACCCTTTGATCGCTATCCAGTTGTTGCCGCTGTATCTCCTCATTGAGACCCACTTTGTCTGTTTTTAGCCTGCAGATCCAACCTTGATCATATTGGAAAATGGAATTTGTTATATCACCTCCTCTTGGAGGTATAGGTATCTTATCCAGAATTATACAGTGACATTTTTCTGTTGTTTTCTTTATTCATACATAAAATGTTCCACCATGGTACTTGTAGTTTCTTTGCATACATTATTTGTGTTTGATTATTCTCTCATTTAAGAGGCCTATTTACCATGCCTATGTTTTGAAGCCACAGGTGAAAGTGATCAAGTAAATCACATTACCGGCATTGCAGTTTCTAAAACCTCTTTGGACCCATTCAGCAGAGAACCCTATATTAATTGCAGTTGTGCAGCTGGTTTGAGCACATAATGTGCATGATCCAAATGGGGAATGCCCACACCGTGGTACTTGTGACCACAGGGCCATTTGTGCAACTTGTTCAGGAATTCTTACATTGTGTGCACCAGATCATCTCTCTGATTTCATGTCCTTTTGATGGCAAATCTAGTTAGGGGCAATATTTCAATTAAGATGTGCTTCTGAATCCTATGGATTAATGGTGTGTAACTCAAGACTCTTGTGATCATATTTGATGGGTTCGAATTTTAAGGTGCTGTTGCGATGCCATGTCATGGGGCGGGGTTCTTGCCCTTTTAAAACCCTTTTATAACACTTAGATAAACCCCTAGCTATGAGGGATGAGGTTATATCTGCCACCTGATGGTCAAATTTCTTCAATCTATAGCACTACTATATGTTCCTAATCTATTGTGCAAATTCCCATGTACAATGGTATCTATAATAGTAGAAAGTAGCGATCCATGGGTTTTTTATACACTGCATTGCTAATTCCTCCATTATTTGCTGTCAATTCTCGGTCTAAAAGTTGATCTTTTTCTGTACTGCTATTCTGTGTGAATTTAAAGACCTGATTTGGAGAACTGCTGTTAATTTCCACGGAATTAGTTGAGGATGACGCAAAAGAAACTCAGCGCGTCCCAGATATAGGGAATTCCCTCTTTCCAGATCAGCAACGACTGGCGCACAGAGCAATATCAGTCGCGACACAGGGGGAAGAAAGTGGAGGACCGGGCGAAGTCTTCAAGGCATAGCGTTAGATTCTGTTAGCAGGCACTGATGATCCCAGAAGTTAAAGTTGAGTCAGAATCGACAGAAAACCATTTCAGGGGGGTCAACAAATTGGACCCCCAAGAGAACCAACAATAATCAGAACAATGGAAGATGTTGTGTAATCAGAACAATGGAAGATGTTGTGTAAAAACAGACAGAAAACCAGGTGTATCTACTCAGTAATGCCAGATGCTCTGAACCTGCTCATATGAGCTTCAGGGTTTTCTCAAGAATAGGATTCTGATGTACTCCACGCTTTGTAGAAAGATTGCAGTAATTTAAATTAGTCTGTGTAATTTTTTAAACAATAGTCTAATTCAATTTGTCAAAAATCGAATCAGCAAATAGTAAGGACAAGCAGCTTCCTTAGCGGAATAAACCAATTCATTTCGAAGCATTGCTCCATCTTCAAGGCTATTTAGTATTAAACACATAAACTACATAATAATAGTAAATCAATTCATACATACCAAATTGTATTCAAGTCGAAAATACATGGAAATAAACAAAATACATGGATAAGTGATTAGAGTTAATGGTGGCTGCATCATGGCTAAATTGTGTACCTACAATCACATAGACGATTTGCCCATTATCATAATACTGTACGTCATACCTTAGTTGTAGAGCCCTCAATCACTGTAGGTAAAAAATGTGTTGAGCGGATGGGTAACTCAGGCAGAAACAAGGTCATAATATGTAGAGTCTAACAACACGGTGTTACCTGGTGGTATGTATCCGCGATCATAGGAAGCTTGTATTCTCTGCCTGAATACCATAAAGCATTAATAAGCCTTTAATCAGTGAATGTTACACTTGCGCGGTAAGCCCTCAATCGCGTGTATCCTTACCTATTCGACTGAGCGTTCTGCTCACACAGATGCCGTACGCGAGGGTGCGCATCCGTGAAAGTGTTTGTTTTGTTACTATGGAATCCCCTGACGCTGATGCATCACGCGCAGCTAGCAACATGATGTAGCTACACCTCGCGCGCCAGCCCTCCTTTACAAATAGGGAGGCCGGGACTGGCTCAGAGCGTGGAAAAGTATCTGTAAGAATAATGAATGCTCAATATTTCGCTGAGTCTGTGAGGCAAATCCAATGCAGGCCATTGAACTGCCGCGCCTGCATCACATGAGCAACATGACTCTAATTTCTGGAATCACTCATGTGTGTACTGTTGTATACTGTGCAAATGAGGAATAAAGAATGTGAAGTGATATGTAGGTTCGATGCACTCCTATCATGATGTACAGTTTGTAATTATCACTCTGCCATCACCCATACTCGGATTGATGGGATAACTCAAACCTATAATCATTGTTCACAGTCAACTAATTATGCCATCATATGGACCCTGCAGTCCTATTACATCAAAAATATCAATACTGGAATCCATTTTGGGCAGTCAAATAGACGCGTGTGTAGTAAAACTATGCACAACAATACAAAAGACAGTGTTCCTGTAACCATGATTTGTACAATAATTTCTATAATTTCAATCACATTTTCTTCATATGAAATTATCAAAATAGTCCACTAGTACACATCAATACACAGTGATGGGTGTTAAGCAAAGCATAACACATAGATTTCCTCATTCATCCCATTAGGCGCAAGAGTTCCAACGTGATCAATCCAAAAGGATTCTCTCTGGTCCAGTCTCTTGTGTATGTTTTCGTATGGATTGTTTCTGGAAACCACTTCCACAATTTGGAAGCGTATTTGCGACAGATTATGGTGCTTCTCCAGCCAATGTCTTGCCACAGCCGAGTTCAGATTGCCGTTTTTTATACATGATCTATGCTCATTGCACCTGAGCTTCGCTGCTCTCTTGGACTGTCCAATGTAGTACAGACCACAGAGACATTTCGTGGAGTAAATAATGTTCTGGGTGTCACATGTTGCGTGGTCCCTGAGTTTGATTTCTTCCCCTGTGCGTGAGTGGTCAATTGTATCACCTTTCTGGACATATCCACAATTGCTGGGGTGGAAGCAGGGAAATGTTCATTTACATGTTGTACCTATCGCTTCTTTAGGGGGACTAGTCATAACCAGATGATCCTCAACGCTCTTGCTTCTTTGGTAAGCGAATGTTGGAAATTCTTTGAACAAATGCTCTTCTCGCAGATCGCATATAAGTGTTTTCCAGTTTCTCTTGGTAATGTTTTTAATTCTGTTACTCTGGGTCGAATACTTTGAGACATATACCAATGTCGATTCAGTTTTACTCTTCTCTCTCGATGTCAGTAATTCCTTTCTTTGTTTGCTTCCTACCCTGGTGGCAGCCATCTCTACTTCTTCTCTTTTGTATCCACGGCATATAAAGAACTTACCCATTTCTGTCAACTTGTGTGCATACTCTTCATTGCCACTCACAAAGCGCTTGACCCATAACATTTGGCTGTGCGGTAGAATTTTAATCAAACTCGGCTGATGAACACTCAGCCTGTGTAGGAGGTTATTCCTATCTGTGTCTTTTCGGTAGATTTTGGTCTTATATCAGTTTGCTTCCGCTTTGATATCAACATCCAAAAAAATTGATAGCATCTCTTGAACATTCATGTGTACATTGAATTCTTTGATCTATTGCATTGAGATACAGAAAGAAATCCATCAATTCATGTTGTGTAAAAACCTGTGAGTTTGATATACCTTCAATCATGCTTTGGGTTTCTAAGCAGAGAAAACTCACTGGCTTCTGGTGGCATGAATATTGAAGAACATGAAAGAAATATAAATGAGTACATTGAACAATTTTCCTTTAGGAAATCAACAGCAATGATTTTTATAAATATAAGTTGTGTACTAAAGTGAAGCTTGTGTACTTTACATGCAACTGACATAATTTAAAACATGTGTAAACGCGGTGCACACAGTTGGCATTAGTCCATAGTGATAGCAAGAAGACATGAGCAAGCACTTTGTTGCATCTTGCGATCAGCATGGACTCACGAAGGATCCTGATGTACATAAAGGATCTGCCTGCAGTAGCGGTAGTGGAAGAAGCCGCGAGAAAGCTCATAATTGCAACTTGCGACCAGCCTGTGTTCTCATGCACGTAGAGAACCTGCTTGCAGTAGCTGCCAGGGCTGTGAAAAAAGGCATGAGCGAGCTCATTATTGCATCTTGCAAGCAGCATGGACGCACGTAGGTTCTTAATGCATACAGATGCCCTGCTTGCAGTATTGTCGGCGCTGTGAAATAAGGCATGATTTTATGACCAGCATTGAATCACGCCAGATCTTAATGCACATTGAAGACGTGCTTGTGGTAGCAAGAAGAGCTGTGGAAGAAGTCATGAGAAAGCTCCTCGTCGCATCTTGTGACCAGCATTGCCTCACGCAGGATCCTAAAGCACATAGAGGACCTTCTTGCGGTAGCAGCCAGCACGGTGGAAGAAGTCATGAGAAAGCAAATCCGCGCATCTTGCGACCAGCACATGCTCACGCAGGATCCTAATGCACGCAGAGGTCTGTGAAGAATCCAATGGAGTCATCACAGATTCCCCGGCCGTGAAATCCTCCAATGTTGCCAGGGGACGTAAGCGGCTTCCTGATCCTGACCCTGGGGGTGGCTTTATGAGAGAGGATCACATGGGAGGAGACAACTACTGGTTAGATGTCATGACTTCATTGGATGAGACACATTATCGCCCCCTTTCCCATGAGGAAGACCCTCTATTACCCAAGACCTTTTTCCATGAGGAAGACCCTCTAATACCCTAATGGCATATTGTCAACAACTTGTTTCCCCTTTTAGAAGAAGTGAAGAAACATCTTCCTCATATTATTCTGCTCAAACACCTACATTTCACCAAACACACAAAGCTCCAACACAACCCCTCTTCCTTCTAAAATAACTTCATGTAAAATCACTGAGAAGAACTGTTCAGGCACTATGGACTTCAACTTCCAGAATTCCCCAAGTACTGGGACGAGGAGGATGAAGAAGTTTGAACAAGGTACCAAGAGCTTGAAGCACAACATGCAGTCTACATGTTTTTCCAAAGCACCTGTGCGTGGGACATTTAACTATGGCCAGCGCACTATTGTGGGAGGCAATGCAGGAGAAGACATGGGCTCCTGTCCCAAACTTAATGAACGCAGAGATCATGTACATGTGTGTCAGAGCAAGGAAGGGTGCCATGTCTGAGGGAGAGATGCTATGCTGGAGACCGGAATTCCCTGGAGATGCTGGGAGCCACAAGAGAGGTCATGGGCACTCGGCAGGTCGAGAAGGTGGTGTTCTCCATTCCGGGGACCTGAAGGGAAGCAGGCATGTGACTGCGGGTCCGCGAAGGAAGCCGGAAAAACGTATGCACACTCCAGTATGGAAAGCAGGTGAAAGCAACATGCTGCAGAAGTGCAAACTGGACAAGAGACGCTGGGTCTACCCGAAGCCAGTGGGGACCCCGGGGCATTCCGCCAACCATGCCAACCACAATTTGTGCGTAATATTATTATTAACACCACAAGAAGATTGTTTGAATGGAACGGAGGATAGCACAGGGGCAACGTGCTGGTCTTGGAAGCAAGACCAAACAGAGCAACACAGATTTGAATCCCGGATCCGCGCTTAGAAACTGCACTTAGGTATTAAGCGCGTTATAAAAAAAATACATAAAATAAATAAATAGAGAAGGCAAAGTACAATCCCCAATGAGCTATGGATGCATGAATTGCAACTGTGGGGAAAATCTTGAACAAACCTTACTGCAAACATATATATCAAGCCAAGAGGAATACATGCAGTGTTGGTGATACAGGGAAACTGGGAAACGCATAAGAAGCCCAGGAAAAGCAAGATACCAGGCAATTGAAACACATAAGAAGTCCCGGCATGGGAGTATACCAGGCAAGTGAGAACCACAAGTGAAGACCTGCCAGTCAAGTACACCAGATAGTTGATGTTGCATAAAGAGTTCTGGCAGGAGAGTACACCAGGTAATTGTATTGTATAATAAAACCTAGCAGGGTAGTATACAAGGCAATTTTAAAAGTTTCCAGGAATGTTAAAGAAAGACACACTTTTTGGAACCAAACAAAGATTGGTGATAAAGAAAGACAGTGGGCCTCATTACAAGAGTGGCGGAATGGGTTAACGGGCGCCGCAAAAGGATGCGGACCCATTAACACCATTCCGCCACATTATGAGGTCACCAAACGTGCAGAGCGGGTCCCACGAGGGGAAGAGGGAGCTCACAATGGGCCGGTCGTAATTGGCCCATTGTTAGCTCCCTACCCCATTCCCATTCAGACCTATGGGGGCTGAAATGGGAATGGGGAATGTCCGGGCCCGGGTTCCTGGAGGGAGGAATTACCGGGCCCTCCGAACTCGGAATGGCCCAGTAATTCCCCATTCTGGGAACCCGGACCCGATTTTATAGCAGCATGGCTACCGCCAAAATCGTAATGAGGCCCAGCGTTTTCTAAACCAAGTAGAATGGTGTGTTAAATAAAGACTGTTCCAGAATGTGTTGCCTAAACAGGCACATTGTGAGATACAAAGGAACTGTTAGGAAAAGAGACTCTTGTCATCCTACTTAAGAATCCAGGGTGAGGGGCCCACCCTCTGAATCCAAGGGCTTCCACCTTGAAGAACATTATTCTTGGAACTATTCTTTCTTCAGTTGTGAACACTTTTCCCAGTATCAAGTTGAAGATATTGCCTTACACATTTGTATTGTTTTGTTTGTAGAGTGAGGGTCAGGATAGGATGTTTTGGACACAAGGATGGCTTTTCTGTTATTGACATCCTAATGCAGACAGACTCCTTAGTTTTTGGTTCATAGGTAGGGAACCTCCTCTTTAGCATCGGGTCCGAGAGGGATTTTTACAACCCATTTTCATTTAACCCCTTCAGTGCCAGGCTATTATGCAAGTCTAAATAATAAATATCTTTGACAAAAACATGTCAACCCCTTGTCCCGCTCTCGTTTTTGACCCCTCACAGGTCCCGCTTGTGGCAGCACCCGGCGATGTCGAAGAAGTCATGCGAATGAAGAACTGAAGGGGATATTGGGATTGCGACCAGTCCAGCAAAAGTTCTCTTTAATTTCCATGAACACAGAGTCTTCTGATGTAATCAGGGCCTCATTAGCAGTTCAGGGGTGTGGTACATTATTAGTGGTAATTAGAGTAACATAATTACCACACTCTCAGGAATTAACATAGCCGATACTACACGCCTGAACCCACAGTGCACTTGCAGGTAATTCCTCCGGAATTGCTGCCAGAGTTGTGATGAGGTAGTGAGTCTGAAAATAGTTGGACGCTAGACTCCCCCCTCCTGATTACGAGTTTGGATTTTGGCATCACAGGGTTAGTGTGCAGACTTCACTGGATATTGGGTATTTGGTTGGGGGGGGGGTATAAAGCACTGCTATCACTCTTGGATATCTTGGCGCTATAGCAAGAGTACCCCCATTTATGCAACAGGCATGATACATTAAGGCAGGTTAAATACGAATGTTTATGAGACCTCCCATAAAGTCATTGAGTTTATCTCTGTGCGGAGCAGAAGAGGGGGGGGGCACTCCACATTTCTGCCGCCTGGACTGTGAAAGAGCGCCTCGTAGCTGTTCTCTATGATATTTTGGGAGATCTATTCATCTATCTTGTTCAGAGTTAGGAGATTGTCCAGCTGCATACAGTTTTTTCACATATGAGGGGGTTCAAGTTCGAATATTGAAGGCTTTTGAAGACTAAGCCCATACTTTTACATTTGAAACACTTGGTAACCAGTGCAAGGATCGCAGAGCTGGAGAAATGTGACGGTTTTTGATTTTCAATAACGATCTGCAGCATTTTGGACCCTCTGCAAACGCTGAATCAGGGAGTTGGGAAGGCCCCATTAAGGTGAAGGCAGGAAGGAAAGAGTGCAAGTATTGTTAGTACCAGATGAGAAAAGGTCCGATAGGGTAGAATGCATTTCATGTTCCTGATTGTGAAAAGGCAGGCTGTGATACATGAAGATAGCTGTCTCACCAGCAGCAACCTCAGATTCAGGTACCTAGGGTCAGGCCTGGGGCCATGGAGTCAATACTGGGGGTTCAGGGACAGGTACCTTGTGGAGGGGGACTTCCCTTGAGCCCCTGATGAGTTGTTCTCCTTGAAACCATTGCTACATATGGGAAATTAAGGACTGTGCCCGCCGGTGTCCCCACGCCATCTATATGTATCAGGAAATGAAGCTCCCCTAACCATTGCACTGTTTACATTTCTACCCAGTATTCATCTTATAAAATGGCACCTGGAAATGTAATCATTTAAATTCCTAAACATTGTTAGAAAGACCAAACGCCCCTGGCTCAAGGGATCTCTTTCAGTTCTGCTTTTAAGTGGATTCCATTGTTATTTCGAGGCAGTCTTCTGAAAGATAATTGCTTAATTTCAGCTATAAACCAGCTGAGGATGACTCCAGATTTACATCTATTCAGAAAGGGTCTGACAACAATTTTGTTTAATAAATTGTTAAACCTTTCCTCCAGATCTGTCTGCTTCCAGCAATCTCTTTGCGCCCTGATGCCTGTGGGCTCCGGCGCATTTTAAGAAGATAAATAAATATAAAGTGATCAAATTTGTATGAAGAATGTTTAGATCAATTCTTTGTTTTTAAAGATACATTGACATTTTTCTACATTCGATTTTATATTGGTATTTCTCTTTGTACTATAAACTTTGAACTTTATAAATATTATACGTCTAGGATTGTAAATGTACTTTTTTTGTATTAGTGTGAAAAGTTGCTGTAAAACTGAACCACACGATAAATTAAAATAAATGACCCCCTCGGACTCACTACAGCTCTGGCCCCCTCTGAGGACATGTATCCATGGGTAGAATAGAGGGAGGGTGGTATGCAGTCAATGTCTGGGATATCTTGGCTCTAATTCCCCTTCTAACTGCCCTTAATATATTCTCTAAATCACCTGAGTTTCTTGTTCATCCCCACCCCTTGGATTTGGCTTTCAACAATATGTCTGCTCTTCCCCCTACATCCCTCTCTCCTATCTCAGCTCTTCCCTCCCTGTCTCTTGTAAACAGTCCAATTCAGTGTTCAGCGGTATTAAAAAAATAACTTAAATACATACATAAGCGACTAAAAGTAGACGTTCCATAGGCGCATAGAAACCCGTTTTTAGGTTTAGCTCTATAAGCCACCACTATTGTCATAGGAGGGGGAGGGGATGTGAGGAGGGACGCATAGCCTTTTGTTGATATCTGGCTTTTTATTCACCAATTCACCACCCATTGCCATACTAGTGCCTATGGACATTCCCATCCCGCTACCTACCTTTCCCTGACCAAATACCCCTGCCCCAAGGGATTGCTTTCAGTTCTGCCTTTAAGGGGATTCCATTGTTATTTTGATGCAGTCTTCTGAAAGATAATGGCCTAATTTCAGCTATAAACCAGCACTGATGTAACAAAATTGTCTTAACCAAGTGTTCATTCACTCACTTGATTTATAAGCAATATGTGTGTCCTCACATTCGTTCCTTATATTAAACTGCTTTTTAAAAACAAACATTAACAAAACCAGCAATATGAATGTATTATAGAAGCTAAAAAAACATTTGCCAGGCACTACCCTCATATATCCAGGTGTTCACACCATATGGCCCGTTAGTACCATTATACCGTTGTGTGGTAGGTAAATGGCAGTGCCTACACAAAAGCCAAAACTGTTAGCTTTGCCAATGCATGCTCGTTTGCTCGGGTTTCACGATTCACATTTGCGTTTTTTACAGGCGATGTTGCGAGGTTTAAATGGAGAGAAATATTTCAAAAAGAGCACGTGTGGTGCATCACATCTGCTGAAACAAGCACCTGGATCCCACCGTGTGCTGGTGTGGGGGACTGGACCTGGTGAAATAGCCCCCGGCCACCACTCATCAGCGGCTGGTGCAACAAGCACATCTCTGCCACCCACTTGCTGATGTGTCATGGACATCATTCAGAGGTCGCCAGGGGCTGAAACTGCTACCCCTGAGGTCTCCCTTGCTACCCCCGTGGTCTCTCCTGATAACCCTAAAAAAAAGCACACAAACACTTTAAAAAAAAAAATGTACATTGAGGCTTGTGGGCTGTGGCCAGTAGCATGTGGCTCTTTGTTTCTGGAGTGGCTGGTTTTCTGATGGCTATAGCCAGTAAGATAGCTCAGTGGGTTGAGCGCTGACTGCTGCAATGTGTGTGTGATCTGCAGGTTTGACTCCCAGCAAGATTAACTCGACCTTTCATCCTGCTGCAGTTGATAAATGAGTACCAACACAGGTTGGATGATATCGTATGTATATTTTTTGTATGTGGAGCGCTCAAGCGTAAGTGCTATAAAATGACATTATCATTTGGCCTTGGACGTCTGCTTGCATTCACAGTAATTTGGTAATATGGGCCTATACACACTGATATTAATGATACATATAGTGGCTCATTCTTGTATGAAATGTATATCGCATTACAGTGATATCGTAACCATATTTTTTGTAATGTACTCAGAAACAATGCTATGTGATGCCACTTCCTGTTTTGTCGTAGGGTGAAAGGTAGTGTTCCATCGCTTCACGTGATGTCACTTCGGGGTGGGGGTCAAATGACATCACCTCCTGTGATGTCATCAGAGGTCAAGGGTCAAGTGATGTCACTTCCACCACCCCTGGCATTTTGGTGAAATGATGTCCCTGGCTGTGTGGCGGCTGCAACTGGTGCGCAGGTACCTGTCTGCCACCCACTTGATTCTGGGTGGCAGCTGTGGCTGGTACAGCAGCCACCTACCGCCCGTGCTTTTGCTTCAAGGTTAGCGGGGGCATCAGAGCACAGATGGCAGATGGCGAACATGAATAAATGCAGTGGTTTCCAGCAGAGCAGGGGAAGCCCCTCACCAGGCAGAGAATAACTGATCTGTCAGAGAGCAGAAGGGCCTGGGGCGAAGGCGCCTCCGCTGTTATGCCAGTAGGAATGCCAGCTCACGTCTAAAAATCATCTTCACTCGATACAGCAGCTGCATCTGGCCTGTGGAGCATTGGTCTCCATGTTCCCAGCAGAAACTACACCTGGAAAGCTGTTTGTGACGCCAACAGAGACCCCTAGAAACACATCACCACTTCCAAGATCAAACTATCAAAGCCATGGCAGAAAAGTAGGTGGCCATCAAGCCTCCTGCCAGCAACTGGATTCAGTAGACACCATGTGTTAACTGGTCAGCTCCAAATGGCATGGTAGACAGCTATAGCGAGGCTAGTCAACTATAGGACCCGCGGGCCGGATCCATGCCAGGTTTTCAGGATACCCTGCATTAATATTAATGAGATAAATTTGCATACAAAGATTCTATATGTATGCACATTTTTCCTCACTGTGTTTGCCGACGTGAAATCAGGCCACCTTTATTTCAGTGTCAACTTACAGTTCATGGCAGGTTCCAAGTGAGCCAGGCGTCTAAACATTCCTTCTTGGTGGCCCGCAGACATTCCTGGGTATTCCATCCGGGAGGAACGTCCACCCGGTCTCAATTACTTCCGGGAGTGTTAGCACCAGTCGGGGGCATACGTCCTTCCAGGTAAAAACATGCCTCTGGTAGCTCCCCTATCAGGAAGCATCTGTTCCCTCCCATACTCCGATATGGAGCCTGGTCCAAGATGCTCTGCAGTTATTGAGGGTCATTGAGGGTCCATGTGTCCTTAAGGGTGGGAGTTTTCAACAATCACCCCGACTTCCATCGCTGGCGAGTAATCCTCATGGATGCCCATGGTGAAATCACTCTCCTCAGTTATGATCGCCCAGTAACTCTGCCATGCTTTGGGGGTGGCACCCCTGTGACCCCCAGTCCACCACATCTAGAGTACACCTATTAACCACCAGCAGAGTTTTAGGTACATCAAGCCTGTATGAGTGCCCCAAAAACACTTAATAGGAATATAGCCAGTCATTTGTCCAACAGGTGGACTATGTCCACTGGAAGTTCACAATCTGTGCTGGTGAAGGCCACCCATTCATACATCTTTCCATGGCCTTATTAGTATCTTACTGGGACCTCTCAGTGGCGTGCCTTGATCCAGTTCCTCTCCACTCCCCTCTGACCTCTGATCTCTGACCATGTTATCTCTGTTCCCTGCAAAGTTTGGCAAAGGGCCTTGATTGTCTCCTGTCTGCTACAAAAGTTCCTGCCCCTCCCAAGTGCTGTCACATAGTTGCCCCCAAAAGTATATCATCATGACATCGGGGGTGGACCCTTCCGCCAATTCCGCTTCGTGGTAGCCAATCGAAATGGCCATCTCATTCCTGGGGTGCCGGGCCAAATGATCTTTGGTCTGTTGAAACCCAGTTTGCCATCTTTCCGTAGGACCAGGAGAGTCCTCCATTTTGCATGGAGGACACACAAGTGTCCCAATGATCTTTGGTCTTTTGAAAACCAGGTTGCACAGTGGTCGAAGTTTACGAAAAGAAGTAGTGGAACTATGTTCCTGCAGCCTGACCCACTCCCCACAAGCCCCATCACCACGTCCCCTCCCACACACAATACACACACCTAAACACTTGCACCTGCTTTTTAAGGGAATGTTCAGTGCAGTTGCAACTTCTTCCTACACTTTTATTTTAAAACGAAACCATTCCGGGGTGGTTACTTTTTAAAATAAAAGTATATGAGCTCTAAAGGGTAATTTTAAAAAGTAGAGGAGCTCTGCTCCCGACCGCTTCCGCCCACTTCGACCACTGAGGTTGCCACCCTTCCTAAGAACCAGGAGAGCCCTCCATTTTGCATGGAGGACACACGAGTGCCCCAATTATCTTTGGTCTTTGCAGAGAACCAGGAGAGCCCTCCATTTTGCATGGAGGACACACGAGTGCCCCAATGATCTTTGGTCTTTTGAAACCCAGGTTGCCGTCTTTGCAGAGAACCAGGAGAGCCCTCCATTTTGCATGGAGGACACACGAGGGTCCCAATGATCTTTGGTCTTTTGAAACCCAGGTTCCTGTCTTTCCAGAGGACCAGAAAAGCCCTCCATGTTGCATGTAGGACACACAAGTGCCCCAATGATCTTTGGTCTTTTGAAACCCAGGTTGCCATCTTTCCAGGGGACCAGGAGAGCCCTCCATTTTGCATGCAACCAAACCCTCACTTTTCCTGAAATGCAACCAAAAGGGAGGTAAGCACCACAATTAACAAGATGTATTGCACTGATTTTAGAGAATCATCGGGTATTACTTGTGTACGTGCCCGTCGTCTGCAAGGCCTCTTCACATCATCCAACTAAGCCCCCCCCACCCCTCCGCCAGTGCCTGAATGGAACTTTGATGCATGCTTTTATGGGCAGACATACAATGTGTATCTTCTGACGGCCATCAACCTATTCTCTGTATGCCCTGAGCCCGCATTCCTTGCTTGACGTACTTAGGTGATGCCCCAATCCTAACGGAGTGTGATGACCATCCCTCGTCCACCTGGCCCATCCTCTTCAGTGTGGCCAACAGGATCCTTCTGAATTGGAACACACTCAGTGATTCACCAGTTTTGTTCAGCAGCAAGTTACTCTTAACAGCCGACCTGTAGATTTGTATTTGTTTTATTTGTAAAGCGCTCCAAGCCCTGGGGCATCCGGGCGCATATGTGTCAGTTACAAGCGTTTTAGCAGACATTTTACATCAAGTTACAACACATTTGCACCAAAGGTTACAAACATTGGCGGCGTAAAGGTGAATATGGAATAACATAGCAAGAAGTGACAAGGCAAATGAAAGAGCGAGGGTAGGATGCTGTATACTCGTTCAATAGGATACATTAAATAATGTAACAGTCAGATGAAAACAGAGTGAGGTGGGACATTAATACAGAAGTCTCTCGGAGGAAGGTGCAGAGGTTCTAGACAGATGCTGAGTCCAGGTCCTGGAGCCAGAGTTATGTATAACACTTGAATAAATGGAAAGAGAATTCTGATCTAAGGGAGGAAGGGATCGTATCCCATAACTTGGACGCAAGGACTGGGAAGCTGGCACCCCCTGAGTTATGCAGTTTAAATCTCGGTACGGCTATTGTGTGGGCTTGGGCCGCTCTGAGTGGTATTGAGGAAGTGTGTGAAGTAAGTAAATTGGTGTGATAGGCTGGTGCAAGGTTGGCCCTGGCTTTATGTGTAAGAGCAAGGGTTTTAAGTGATATTCTGTGCTCAACGGGAAGCCAACGCAAGTTGCGTCTGGTATCCGAAATGTGAGACTTCTTTGGGAAATTCAGGGCTGCCCTGATGGCGTTATTTTGGGTTACTTGTAACTTGTTGATATTTTTGTGACTAGTCCCAAGGTCGTGGTCATTACAGCAATCTATTTTGGAAAGAACTAGCGTTCTAGCAAGAGTAATGCAATTAGGGGAGGTGATGAACGGTCTGCATGCAGTGATTAATTTACAAGTGTATGCAGATGATGCTACTACTGCATTAGTTTGTCTAGTGAAGGACAACGTGGCGTCAAGGTAGATACCGAGAGTTTTAGTGTTGTTAGAGACTGTGATGGTATTACCATCTATCATGAAGGATTTGAAGGCAGTATTCAGTTTGATCAATTTAGCAGGAGTACCTAAGATTAGCAGCTCAGTTTTATCGTTGTTTAGACAAAGTCCGTGTAGCGCCATCCAGGCTTGTATCACAGAGTAGATATCATTAAGGGTTTTGGAGTCAGTTGTGTTGTCTCCAGTGAGTATCTGGGTGTCGTCAGCATAATTCGTAAATGTGACACCCAGATAGTCAAGGATATCGAAGAGGGGCTTCGTAAAGATGTTATAAAGTGTGGGTGAAACACAAGAACCTTGCAGGACCCTGCAGGGTACCAGAGAGGGTTCACCGGAATCAGTAGGAGAGAAGACCCTCATGGTTCTGTTCGTCAAGAACGACCTAATCCATGTCGTAGCTGAGTCATAGAAATGTGCTGCTGTTTTCAGATGGTTGCAGAGCGTTTGGTGGTTGACCAGATCAAACGCTGCTGACAGGTCAAGTAGTAGAAGGATGGCAAGTTTGCCATTGTCTTTTAATACTTGAATTTGTGTAGTGATTATTATTACTGTTCTTTGTTTGTATTTTTATGTATTCTTATGCATTTAATATGTTTTTTGTAGGACATTTTACTGCAAATGTATGCGGGGGAGATCCCCTGCACCCCCTCCAAACCCTTCTATCATTTATATTACCCTAACCCATCCCCCCCACATACATTTACCATAGAATTTGTTGAAAAAAGTTAGATGATTTCACCCTTGATGGAAAAATCTATGATGGAATCTACCTAACCCATCTAATTTACTGTGCATTATTTTCAGTTGATTTTTATTAATTGTAGATTTTGTTTTTAAATTATAGTTATTTTTGTTTGTTTTGTCTGTGTATAGTATCACATTTATGTGCATACTTTGTTAAGTGTATTTTTTAATTGTACCTCTTAAAGGTACTTTTAAAATTTTGATTATGAGCTTTTAATTATAGTGGTGATTATTCAATGAGCACACTGTGTGCCTCATCTTGTAATTGAAGTAGTAAGGGTGAGTCAATTTTACTATAATTTATTTTTAATGTAGTTTTCATTTTGCATAAATGTTAGGGATAATTCTCCAGAATGGCTAATTTCCCTTACATACCGAGTCCCTCAGCAGCTTTGCTGGATTTCTAGGATTTTTTTTTCACCTGGTAAGAGTGTGAGCCTTTTTTCCCACTCATGTGTTTTGCTGTGTGTTTTACATTTTTGTGTTCATAGACGGTGGAGTCTCACCTACTCCATAGGCATAATCTTTTTAGTGTGTGTCACACAGCGGGCCTCATTACACGGATGGCGGAGAACCATGGCGCTATTAGCGCCAAGGTTCATGCCGGTAAAATACCGGCACCGCCTTGGCGGAAAGGGGAATTACCACCCCATTCCAAGGTTGGCGTGGCGGTAATTCCCACTTCCACCATTTCCCTTCCCCATTCCCATTTTTGCCCCATAGGGCTCAATGGGAATGGGGAAGGCGCTAATTACGGTACCGCAAATTGCAGTACCGTAATTAGCCCCTTGGGTCCCTTTGCGGGTTGGTTTTTAACGCCTGCAAAAAGCAGGCGTTAAATCCCCCAACCCGCAAAGGGACCTCGTAGTAAGGCGGTAAGGATTTACTGGTACCGGTATTTTACCGGTACCGGTAAATCCTTACAGCCATCCGTGTAATGAGGCCCAGCAACTTTAGTGCAGTGACACAGGGTTGTCTTTTTAGACTTCCCACTTTAAACTCCACTTTCTGGGACTGACTACTGTCTCCCAGAGCATGTAAAGTTGCCATTGACTTTTACAAGTCTTTTTAAACTTGCAGACCCAGTACTAACTATATTCCATAGAGTACTGGAATGGGTTAATAGTTATCCCTTTTTGTCTGTTTCTCATGGAACATTATTTCGTGCCTCTTTCTTTAAGATTTGCTGGTGGCAGTGGTATCTACCATTTTTATTTTTCTGCGAGCTATGAAAATAGCCTCAGTACTTTTAGAGGCTATGGTGGTAGCCTTGAACTTTAATCCGCTGGACCATTTTTACTTTTATTTGGTTCCAGCTGGGCTTATTCGCCATTTCTTTTTGTAAAGGTCTTTCTTGTGTTTTACTCTGCACGCCAAACAAGGTTTCTTTGTTCGCCACCCTTTGGCACTTGAGTGTCCGGGTGGACAGGATGTGAGGTCGGGGTTTTAGGCCCCCTGCACAGGGTCTCCTTGGAGACCCAAGTCACACTCTTGTTTGATTGGCTATGTGACTGTCCTGCCAGGACAGCCACCCTGCTGTATGATTGACAGCCAGTCTGTGTGAATGGTAGTAAACGGCATAAAAATCAGGTCTCTGTGACTTGGAAGGCAGAGTCACCACTGGATCGAGAGAACCGAAGAGAAGCTGAAGGAAGAGGACTACAGCAACTACTGAACATCCCAATGAAGCCCTGCTGTGGGTCCGAAACGTCGACGACAGAGAAGATCTGCAAGGAATCTTCTTCCCTTGAGCTGGTGGGACCAACTAGTTCGCCAAACGCCAAGCAAGGCCTCCCTCTCCTGGTCGTTTTTGCTGTGCATCGCTGCAGTGAACCGGATAGCCAGGAGGACTGGACCCTGTTTGGGTTTTAAGGATCACACCTTTTATTCGTCGCTTTGCTCTGCTGCTGGTTTCTTCCCTGGGCAGTGCAGGACTCTCCAGTCTTCCTGCTTTGTGTCAGTCCGACAGTCGCTTCAGGAACCATGAGCCTGCAGGACCTGCCAGGAACTTCTGCCTCAGCTACAGTATTCTTCTTCTACTAAAGAACTGTTCAAATCGGTCATTCGTTCCATCAGACCGCTTTGAAAGTGTTTGAAATCTTTCGCTAATCCGAGGCTTGTCCTTCTCTACTCTTTTAAATAACTTTACTTCTGACCAACTTCATTTCGAACTCTTGGCAAAGACTTAACCGCGAATTACTCTGAACTGTGTGATCCTCTGCAAAGACTCTGAACCATTAACATTGGCCCAGGCCTATTGATTTGAATCCTAGTTGTAGTAAGCCTTTTCTAGATTGCCCTGCCTACTTAGTTGTTGGTGCTGCTTGATTTTGAATAACCTTGTCGTTCCCTCCCTTTTTTAATTGCTCGAGTGCCATTTTGCTCACACTTCATTTTGAGCTTAACTTGCTTAGAATCCATTGGGTGGTGTGTAGTATATTAAGATTGTGATTTTCTGCTTTATATTTGTGAACTGTTTTATAACTGATGGTTAAATGCCCCACGGAAGCACCAGCAAGCACTGTTTAATGGCGGTAGACTCTCACTACTTTGTTGAAGCTGTTTGAGCCCGTATGAGCCCTCCTCGTATGCTGCGGCAAGCCCGCGATCTGCACTGTGAGCAGGAGGAAGTCTTTGGCTGTAACACACGTGCTGCCTGGAGGTGATTGCTCGCTGTTTCTCACGGACTCTATAGCATTACGGACTTTAACTTCACGGACTCTTATGTACTGTCTTGATGTGTACTATGAACTACTTTAGCTTCGTCTAAATCATTGTTTCTCTATCCACAGTAAGCGTCATTTGATCCCGCCCCTGAGTGTCCCCGCCCGATCCCTACATCTACCCATAGTGCAGCGCACCAGCGCGCGCACCACGGAAGCACCAGCAAGCACTGTTTACTGTTAACTGTGAACAGTGCACGGTGCGAGGTAAGGATAACCTATAGCTTGGTTAGCCCTGACATTAATTCCTTGTTAGAATATTCTTTTGGGTAATTGAACAAACTAAAAGTACACAGAGGTAAGAGTTCTGTTGGAGACATTTGACATTCTGGTGGTTTGTGGCTTAAAATGAAAGGCAAAAAAATGAAACCTAGTTGTATGCTGAAAGATCCGCGAGCTGAATTCTTTAATGCAGTCTCAACTCGGCGGGCTAGCCTTGCGCGTGCAGCAGCCCTCCCCTATCCCCTCCTTGTGAGGATGAGGATGAGTTACTGCTGTGCGCACAGGCATGCTCAAATCAGCTCAAGCTAAACAACGACCCGGAAAATAATGTTGTGCAAGGTAACGAATCGTCGCAATCCTTATTTGCGGAAGAGGTTGTAATTCACCCTCAGAAGGATATTTTGAAATCTTTCTGGGGCGAAATAGCCACAACCCAAATTGAATCCGAACTAGTAAATCAATCTTTGGACGACACTCCCACCATCTTTAAAACTGCAAACCTAGAGATATTTCAATGCGAAGAAAATGTAGACTGCATTGATAAAGGGGAAGAAATGATTGCTGAAGGGTTCGTGGTGGACAACTCCAATAATACTGCTGTATGCACCTTGCTAGGAATATTCAATAGATTACTGCTGAATGAACTAAGAAAACACACTGATATATTGAATCAAATAAATACTTCCATAAATCAGGTACCTGCAAGCCTTAATGAGCTACTTCACAAGAACACTAGTAAAATATTATCAGTTCTAAACAAGAATAATATCGTTAAGCCTGGAACCGTAATTACCGAAAAATTTCAAACGGTTGACACAATAAAGGCTCTTGTTGTTGAGGCTATTACCATAGAAGACTCACAGAACGAGGCTAGTGTTGCCAAACCAAAAACAATGGTGAAAACTACTCTAGATGACAACTTGAGTAATGTAGCTATCTCACACCCTCTAGATATAATATCTAAGTTAAAATTATCGACAAAAGAGAAGAAAAAACAACAAGCACTACTTAAAATTACAAATCAAAAGAAAAATCTAAGTAAAACATCGCAAAATATCTAAGAGATGTGAACTTTAAAAACATAATAGATGAAGAAAGACAAGACTCGGTTGGTACTATTGAGATACTTAACGAGAAGGACAACTATAGAGCAAATGAAGTGTCAGGAACGGGAACTGACATAGATTTAGTTGAAATGACAACTCAAAATGAGTATAGTGTAGCCAAAAAAACAATCTCAGAAATGTTAAAAAACAAATTAGAGATAGTAGAAATTGCCTCACAACTATCATCGTTAAAAACCGGTCTAGTTGACATATTTGAAATATTTAAAGCAAATGCAGCAGGTATATGTAATGAAAACAAAAAGAAATCTGGAGAAATGATGTCCAAACCAAAGAACGTACACAATCCTAACACCAAGCCCACTCTGGCAAAATCATCAAGTGGCCATGTTGCCACCTTGCAATTAAAACAACCTCACCTAGCCGCTAATACTCTTCAAGAAGAAGTTGAGCAAGTGGTTGTTAAAGAGAACAATTTTAGTAATCTGTCTGATGACCTGGGTAGCATAGATTGCCCGCCTTCATCTGAAAGACATATAGATGATGTGGAGACAATTGAAGGTCAGTCTTGCGATCAGACTACTAATGTTGGACATGGTTTTATCACCCCCCCTATTTAGTGGAACAGGATATTATTGGAATTGACAAGTGTGTGGAGAATGAACGTGTAGTCAAACAAGATGAAATCGCAATGATTGTCAAAAAGATACTAGACGATCAACTCAACAATAATAAACACCTTTCCTTTGGAAATAAAACAAATTATGAATCAGGAAGGCAAACACAAAAGGAACACGAAAATGCAGGCTGGGCTAACAACAGATACGAGTTAAAAAATCCTGCCTTAAGGGAGATACCTAGCCTAATAATGACAACACTGTTTCCCGAAAGCAAACAAATTCCATTAAATCGTCCATACATTCTTTCTCTATTCTCTACGATTCCTTCGCTGACATTGGTATCTTCGCATGATATAGTGCTGATAGATTTTCTTCATAAACAAAGATTAGATTATGTTTGTCTAGTAATTCCGTCTCCACTGGTTAGAGACACTTTTCTGAAAGAAGCTGAGACCCTGCAATGCAAAGGATTCGACATTTATCCATACTCAGACATTGAGTCTAAACAAGATATTCCGAAAATACCAAATTATGCAGGGAGGAATTCTAGTAATGAATATACCAAAACACATATAAATAATACTGAAAGCTTTGGTACTGAAAAACAAGAGTGGAGAGGCTTGACTTTGGCTCTTAAAGATGCTATTTCATCATTGTAGGCGTTGGCTGTACCGCTTTAGCATTCTTAACAAAACCTCGATTGCCTCCTGGAATTCTAGCGGTCATGCTCATCTATTAAGCAATACTGTGGTTACAGACTTGTTATCATCCTTTGAGTTGATTTTGTTGCAAGAAACATGGGCAACATCAGATTTTACCTGGGAAGATTATGACATCTAGCAACTAAATGCAAATAAAGGATCGAAAGGGAGGCCCATGGGAGGTTTGTTGACTGCTTGTAAACACACGCTTGAAGCTAGAAATGTCGAGACATGGTTGAACTTGAAATTTTTTCTTGCAGTAACTTGTACAATCAAAGTAGGAAACAGTCTGTTCGATATGTGTATTATAAACAAATATTGGAATCCGCTGAAATTTGGTGTGTCTCAGCTAACTAAAGAACTATCAGAGGTTACTGCTAAAATTGATGCATGGCGTGAAGTGAAAGTCAATGGATTGATTATGATGGCTGGCGACTTAAATGCAGATTGTAATATTGATAACAACGAAATTGATTCACTGATGTGTACTATAGATGTGGCTTCTAAGCAACCCAAAATTTGGAATGATAACGCAAAACTGAGGGGGGCTATTTGGATGAAATTTGCTGAGGTCATGATACTGGTGCTACCACCAAACCACACTCAAACCTGGAATGCGAGAGGACATAGTTCAATAGTAGATTATTTTTTTGTCTCTGATGGTTTGGACGCATACATATCTAATTTAAAGGTAGTAGTAATGATACCCAGCGATCATAATCTCTTGTCGACTTACATAATGCACACCAATAAACCGGATGATGATGGATTTTATAATCCTGGCTTGATTGTAAATGCAAATGGTTCTCGGATACGTTGGTCGTATGCTAACACTAAGAGATTTACATCTGTCCTACTAAAACATCAAAAGAATATGGGCCTCATTACGACCCAGGCGGACTTCGCGGTGCTAAATGCACCGCGAAGCATGGCGGAAAGCCGCCGATAGCGCCATGGGGGTTGGCGGATTTACCGCCCCATTCCGACCTCGGCGGAGCGGTAAATCCCCAATCCCCATTCTGCCCTTCCCCATTCCCATTTTCGCCCCATAGGGTATAATGGGAGTGGGGAAGGAGTTAATTACGCCACCGTAAAATACGGTGGCGTAATTAACAACGAGGTCCCGTAGCGCCATGGTTTTCTCCGGCTGGTAAAACCAGGCGGAGAAAACCTCCATGGCGCTACGGGAACTCGTAGTATGGCGGAGAGGTACGCCATGCACTACGCTGGCGTAATACCCTCTCCGCCAGGGTCCTAATGAGGCCCTATGTCTTACGAAGAATGTCAATATTATTATACACCAGCCTCCTTTTCAAACTATATTAGTAATGTGGCAATCTTGGCATGTGGTAAGAAGAAATTGATAAAGACTTCCTCTAACCACGCACATTCCTTTAACCTTGATATTCTAACACGTAAAAAACAGCTAAGACGAGACATACGAGATATTATAAAAACAACAGAAATTGGAAGTGAAAGAGAGAACATTTTAAGAACCACTAAACAGCATTACAAGAACTGGCTAATAGCTAATAGAGTAGCAAGAGACCAAACGGATGGAGAAAATATGTTAGCGGCTATAAAAGGAAAAGACATTTCTACCTTTTGGCAGATGATTAATGGGACCCGGTCTTGCAAAAAGAGATACTACTGACTTCGAGCAGCAAACGAAATTGGAAATCCCACTTTGTAAAAATGTACGGCGAGGTCAATTGTGATGTCAGAAAAGCTTGTACAATAAAATCCACGTGGACAATGGATATATCTCCGAACAATATTACGAAAATGATTATTAACTCAAAAAAATCGGCGGCACCAGGTCCTAATAATTTATGTAACCAAATATTAAAAATAAATCCACTTTTATGGGACAACATCTTGCATGTGTTGTTTAATAATATTCTTGTAACTAATCAAATACCGAACTCATGGAGATTGGCGATATTGATTCCTATTTTTAAACATGGTCCTACATATGCCCCTGGAAGCTACAGACCAATAGCAATCTCTGATCCTGAATATAACATTTTTACATCCATTGTTTAGGAAGAACTAGATGCTTGGGCTACTAGTAACAACATATTGGATGCTAAACAAATAGGATTTAGAAAGAATGTAGGTACGGAGTGTGGAGGCCTGATTTTAAAAAGCCTCCAATCAAAAATGGCTAAGAACTCGGCCTATGTAATATTTGTGGCCTCAATGGACCTTTCTAAAGCGTTCGATCTTGTTGACAGGCATATTTTATGGTCAATCCTTATAAATCTTTCAATTCCTAAACATTTATTAGAGATGATTATTGAGTTATACACTAACACCAAGATCAAGGTAAGACTCAACGCTGCAGGGCGCCTCTCTTCCGAAATACCTATCCCTAATGGGCTGAGACTGTAATGGGCTGTAAGTTAGCCGCCATTTTATTTAACCTTTATGTCTCTAAGGCTGCCAAAGCAATATCGGGTAAAGGTTAGGTGAAACGGCAATAGAGTGGGTGGCATACGATGATGATTTTTTATTACTAGATCGGACTAAAATCGGTCTGCAAAAATTGATCAATGCTTTTGTGTTATTTACTGCTGGTTTACACCTAAAAATTAACGCAGAGAAAATGATTATTATAAGAATGGGAAAACCTAATAAAAAATAATCTTCCTCAACATGGTGTTGTGAGGGGAAACGATTAAAAAGTCAACCGGTTCTGAAATATCTAGGATACCATTTTATAGCAAATAGTATGATGCCAATAATTAAAAAACAGCTAGAAGTTAAAGCAGAAATAATAAAGCGTCATATGTCAAAAATTGACACCAAATATGGCAGATTCACTGCAACACCATTGAAACGCTTTTATACTATTTCGGGCATCCCTAAACTTACATATGGTCTAGAATTTTACTAACTTGAAAGCTCTGATTTCATGAAAAAAATCGAAAGAGATATGTGGAAAGGTGTGTTATTTTTCATCCCTAAAGGCGTTCCCATTCATGCGATTAGATATGAATTTGGTCTGCAATCCTTACATTCAATTATTATATGGGGAAAAATGTTGTTATGGAGGAAATGTTTGATGAATGATACCTCATCTCTATATACGATTGCAGCAAAAGACCGCTCTAACCCTTTTTGTGTGAATTTAAAATCTGTAATTGATGAGTCACTATTGAATATAGGAGTAACTATAGAGATGTTGATAAGTAAACCACAAAAAGTGAAACTTATACTTCAAAGTAATGATTGGCAAAAGACTTTGGACTCGGTCCGGCAATCTAAAACCCTTAATCAGATACACTCTTTTTGGAAATGTTATCCCGTGCTTGAGAATTATTTAGTGAAATACCCTTCTCGGAATTTTAGAAACTCTTTTATGAGGTTCCGTTTTGATATCTTGAAAACAAATTATATTTTAAAAAGATGGAACCTATTGAACGGTGAATGGATGTGGTGCAAATACTGTAAGGTAGAAAGGACCGAAGAAACTTTGAAGCACATACTACTACAATGTCCAGCTCTTTTAAAACAAAGGATTTTATATTTCGAACAATTTGTTATGTATCTTCATGCAGTTGATACAGAATCCTTATGGTATCAAATCAGACATAATACATCGACTGTCTTAAAATTGAGAATGTTGGCGTTTTAAAAAAATTTCTGTGATTTATCTTAAATTATTATAAGGAATTTTCATCTTATGTTCAAACCTTATATATAAATAAGAAATATCGGCTTAAACAAACTGATATATTTTGGGAATTTTAAGAATTTTTTAACGTTTACAGGATCGACTTTATATGAATTGTTTCTGATCCGTTTTGTAATTATTATTTTTTTCATGATTTAATTGTTATTTGTTTGTTTTTATCTTGTGATCTTGAATTGTGAAATTTTATCTGAAGTTGTTTATAATGTCTGTTTGCTTCAACTATGTATCAAATGTACGATATGTTTTTACTTGGTTTTGAAATGTAGTTTCCTTTTTTGTCTTGATGTTCTATTTCGTAAAGGTTTATATAAACCATAAACAAATAAATAAATAAATAATACATAAATAAATAAATAAATTTATATTCTTTTACTCAGAAACCTTGAGTCAGTGTTTGTTTGAACCATAGTAATTGCTGTCCTTTGTGTAACTTCTGATACTGCTCACATTACTCTTGAGATAGGTCTGGCTGCTCAGCCATCTCTACCAATTTACTGTGTATAGGCTTCTACCAAAGGTGAATTTGTACTTGCACTTGTAGTCTTAATTGTGTGTGGTGTTCCCAAAGGGTAATGCATTTGATTCTGCCTAACAATAGATAGTGAACTGCACTTTAATCTTAACGCTATTTCTTATGTTTGCTGACATTTTCATTTTCTGATTGTTTAGCCTTAACTGTTTAAAAAAAAAAAAGATTTGTCTCAGCGTATTTCAACTGTTTTTTAAGGTTTTTTGTGAAATTAATTACAATGATATTACCTTCATTTTATGTATTACGGATACATGTTTTCTATGTGTATGATTCTTTTATTAGTATTAAGGTATGAGTTACACAATCACATGCACACAATTAAAAATGTAACGGTATTTGTGGGTATGTGATGTACCTTTGAGGGGTATCATACCAAAACATCAAATCACATTTCTGCGAGTCCCAGAATTTGACGTTTACCACATTTTAGTGTAACTGTTTGTAACAGCGCCGTGACGACTGTTTTTTTTTTTAAATAAAGGAAATAAATAAATAAACATGTTTTCTTTTTCACTCGCATTTTAGCGAAAATATAGAAGGGGGTTGGGGTCTTCATTAAGGTGGAGGGAATGGGGGTGGGTTTCCGGCGGTCTCCGCACACATGTATTTGCAATGTTCTGGGACTCGCAGTAATATTTTTGTTGTTTTTGAGGTATATATATGTGCAAATGTTTGTTTGTTTGTTTATTGCATTTATAAGGCGCACCAGACCCAAGAGTATAAGGGCGCAACAAGGATATGCAAAGCTTACAAGGTTACATAATGTACAGGCGATAAACGAATAGTCACATTACACATGGAGAAAAAACAAGATGCAATATACAAATCACGTTGCACAAAGAGGCAGAGTTCTATACATCTTAGAAGATAGGGGTGTACAAAATTTACAATCGATCAGCAGGTCGTATTGACGTGCCAACATTTCAAGGAGACTGGTTCTCAGTCAGATTGCGGTGAGTGATAAGGTTCTTTCTGAAGAAAGAGTAGGGCAGGTCAGCTCTCAACTGATGAGGCAGGGAATTCCAAAGTTTAGCGGCCTTCACAGGGAAGCTATTGCCGCCAATCTTGGAGGATTTGGATCTGGGTACTACCAGACAATTAGTGTTCACAATTCTAGAAGGTCTAATGGAGGTTCTTCTGGATATTCTGTCGATTAGGTAGCTTGGTGCAGCATTGTGTAGTGCTTTATATGTCAGAGGCGATTTTTAGTTGTATTTTGTTGTGGGTAGATAGCCATTTGTGACAGCGTCTGATTGCAGAGATGTGCACTCTTTTGTTATACCTAGTGCATCTCTGATGGCATTGTTCTGCAAAATTTTGAGTTTTTGAATAATGGTTTTATTAGCACTGTTGTAGAGGGCGTTGCAATAGTCTAACCTTGATAGAATGAATGCTCTGGCCAGTATCAGGCAGCTGTCATTAGAAAGGAAGGGCCTACCTGCTCTAATCAGGTTACATGTGTAGGCTGTGGGGGAGGCCAGGGAATTAATTTGTTTATTGAAGGACATTGTTGCGTCAAGGTAGAAACCAAGAGTTTTTACCTCTTTGGAGACAATGGTGTTGTTGCCTTCTGTGAGTGTACTGTTGTGTGTGCGTGTGAATGTGATTGCGTTGGGTATCAAATGTGTTCAATGTTTTACTCTGTATATGTTTCCATGTACTGCTCTATACACGTTTGTTGTTTTTGTGTATTAATGTGTAATGTGTGTGCATTTTTGTTGTGTACTTTTGCATTTACTTTGAATGTGTGTGTAGGTATGATCATGAGCACTGCTGTGTGTCCATGTATTTATCTATGCATGTCCCTGTAGGCCTCCGGCTATGATGTGTGAAAGGGTGTGCAATAGTTGTGCATTTGTTGTATGTTTTAATCTCTATTGTTTGTTTATTTATTTATATTAGGCTCCAAACCCAAAGGTATCCAGGCTCACGCTTACAAATTACAGAAAGAATAGTATGTTTGGTAGATTGCAGTTACGTTAGAAAAAATACAGGTTATAAATTAAGAATTAAAGTTATGTACAGGTATACATTGATGCTTGGAAGGTTACGGTTCAACTTTTGCAATTTTTAAAATGTACTGAGGATAAACGGGTAGTAAGCAATTACAGTTACAGATGAGTTACATTACAGGAAGTTACTGGCTCTAGAGTGAAGACAGTTCTTGAGGGACAAGCCTGTTTTCTAGTTTATTACGGAAAGGCCAGTATGCTGTTACGGCTCTGATGTCAGAAGGCAGCGCATTCCATAGTTGTATGTGTTTACATGTAGCATTCTATAAATATTTGGCTTTTGTGTGTATTTTTTTGTGTACTTTAAATGTGTTTGAAGCATGACTGTTGTGTGTGGCTGAGTTATGTTTTGTGGCAAGGAGACCTTACAAGGGTTTATTCTGATTAAGTTGAAAGGAAACAATGTTCCCAAAATCTTTAGGTCCAATTCCTGTGCTAGAAAAGAAAGTCGAAGCGGTGCTTGAAGTCGAAGCGGTCATCTCGTCTGTCCAGAATCCCACTCTAACCTGCTCACTTTCCCTATTTCCAAAGAAAACATCCTAATAACAAACTTAAGGAGAGGAGACTGCTGGGTTCTGAACCCCACCCTGTCTTCTTGATATAGGTCTTTGCCCATAGTCAAAGTGTGAACCTTCTTGTGCTGGAAGATTCCATGATTCCAACCCCAGCATCCCGCTGCCCAATCGCACCCCGATGTGCTTTCTGACCTTCTCGTCTCTCCCCACTTGGGAATTGCAGTCTCTATCTTTCCCGACTCTGGGGTTTGTTTCTACTTTCTCCCCACTCCAGGGGTTTTGGGTTTTCCTATCTTTCCACTGCAGGGTTTGGTTTCTCCTTTTCCCTCACTCCAGGTTTCGGTTTTCTCCTCTTTCCCCACTCTGGGGTTCAGGTTCTCTGCTCTCCCCACTCTGGGTTCAGGTTCTCTGCTCTCTAAACTCTGGGGTCTGAGTTCTCTCTCTCCCCACTTTGAGGTTTGGTTTCTCCTCTTTAACCACTCCGGGGGTTTGGGTTCACTGCTCTCCCCACTCTGGGTTTTTATGGTATTATGGTATGTTCATTAGCCTTGTGCTGTACTATGTAAGTATGCTGAGCTATGGTACTCTACGTGATGCTTCTTTTATCACACTATGGCATGCTGTGCTGGGTCATGTTATGTTTCACTATGCTATGCTATTGCTAGGTGACGTTATGGAATGTTTGCTATGGTGTGAACAATACACTTGTGAGCAATCTACTGAATTATTTTCTTAACTTCAAAGAGCTGCACTAGCTTGTCAGATAGCACAGTAAGTTGAGTGCTCATTCTGACATCTGTGCGCAGCTTGCTGATGCCGGTTCAAATCCTGTCAGGGGCCAACTCAGTCCTTTATCCTTTTGAGGTCGAAATAATAATATCAACTTAGATACCTGAAGGTTTGTAGCGCTATATAAAACTATATGTTATTAGATAATATTATTACAGGGCGCCCGCTGCCCTGACACTGAACTCTGTGTCCCAACCTGCTGCCATGGGACACCAAGAATCTGGCCACACCACTCGTATGTGCATTTTCGGTTCTTTAGCCCGAGGGCACGCTGACAAATGTTAATAAACTACAATGGGTGTTATGTACTTTTGCGCTGCAATGCAAGCATGCCAAGTAACAATCACGTCAAGATGGCTTACCATTTTATTTATTTATTGTTTGCTTGTTAGGCGAACAATACATAAATAAATAAAATGGCCTGCCCTATGCTTGCTCGCCGCTCGGGAACATCTGCGTCATGAATTCTCAAGCTGCCTGCTCATGCCCAGTGTGAGCCTTGTACGTATGTTTTACTCCGTGGGCAACATTATGAGTATGGTGGCAATGGTAAAGAAGAAAAATGATATTGTAAATGCCACCTGTTTTATAAATAAGACCTAAATTATGAGTTGGGGTCAAAAGTGATGTTTCCTGCCTGGGGTACATAGAAAAGTACTGCATGGGGCTAAGATAACACATATTACCTCATACAGTACTTTCTATGAACCGCTTACCTGCAGGAAATACTCCATACAATCCCAGCTCATAATTAGGCAGTATTTAAAAAATAGACGGAACTGCAAATGACACAGGGTCTCATTACACGGATGGCGGTAAGGATTTACCGGTACCGGTAAAATACCGGTACCGGTAAATCCTTACCGCCTTACTACGAGGTCCCTTTGCGGGTTGGGGGATTTAACGCCTGCTTTTTGCAGCCGTTAAAAACCAACCCGCAAAGGGACCCAGGGAGCTAATTACGGTACCGCAATTTGCGGTACCGTAATTAGCACCTTCCCCATTCCCATTGAGCCCTATGGGCCAAAAATGGGAATGGGGAAGGGCAATGGTGGAAGGGGGAATTACCGCCCCGCCAACCTTGGAATGGGGCGGTAATTCCCCTTTCCGCCAAGGCGGTGCTGGTATTTTACCGGCATGAACCATGGCGCTAATAGCTTCTGTAGGGTTGCAAACGGTTGGGAGGGAAATCCATCCTCTTCGGAGAAGCTCTATGCAGCATTTGTGGTAGCTGCTGTGCAGGGCCCAAGCCCCCACAGGGAATACATTGAAATTCACTCTCTTTGTATTGTGGTCACAACCCAATGATAATATAGCGCAGCTCCCAGTACCACTGCCAATGTTCTTACAGTGCAGCTCAAAAACAAGGAATGATAACAAACAACATATTGCAGCTCACGCAACCAACCAATATTCACATACTTGCCAACATGTTCCAGCCAATCTGGTGCTTTTCCAGTCCGAGTCTTTTCTTTGCATTCTGGGACTTGTAGTTCTGCTTATCTCTTTATGCACAGCCGATCAAGTGGCACAGTGAGTAGATCGCTCGCTTTGACATCCGTGCAGAGCCTGCTAATGCAGGTTCGAATCCAGGCGGGGCCAAACTCAGCCTTTCATCATTCCGAGGTCGATAATTGAGCACCACACACCGTGGGTAATAAGCAGCGCTCAGATACCTGAGGGTTCGAAGCGCTATATAAATGCCAAATTATTATTTATAAATCTCAGACTACAAGTCCCCGAATTTAGAGAAAAAACACAGACTGCAATCACCCACAGAGACAGAGTGGAATGGATCATGTTGGCAAATGTGTATTCAGAGCATTGCGGCCATCAGCAAGTACAAATGAGTTCCATCCCCAGCACACACCAACCAATGTTCGCGGTACTGATCACCCAACCCAACCGACATCCAAACTCATTGTGGGTCCTTTTTTTTAATCGTTTTTTGAAACACACACAGCTGGACCCTACATAGCAGCGAGGGACCCTTTGGTTACGTATAACGGGACTACGTGACGGGTGACGCTGTGCCATCCCAATCCCTGGACCCATACTACAAAGACTAGCAAAGACTAAAGAATACATGGGTGTGCTGACCAAATTAAAATTAGACTATCCGGAGGCTCATGTCCTGGTGGCAGGGGATTTGAACTCTCAGTGTGTGGCTAGTGGGCAAGGGGGAGGGGCGTCAAAACATAAAGGTATCTCCACAAATGGCAAAGATTTCTTTAAGGAATGGGACTTAAAAATAGTAAATGGATCTCTGGAAGGGGACAGCCCCCCAGCTAGCACATGGTTCCGAGGGTCATCAGAATCTATCTTGGACTACATATTTATGTCGCCCAGTATGTTCCACAAATGTGAAAACTTCTTGGTGAGGGAAGGCGGTACAAGTGATCATAAGCGCCTAGAAATCTCACTTAGATGGCACTTCACAAAGAAAATAAAGAGGAGGGTGGAGTGTTTAGTTGTAAATAACCAAAGAAAATGGTTGGTAAAATACAGGACAGATGGAGAGCAATTAAATAAAGCCCTGGACAAACTAAATCATGATTTAAGTGACAGGGATCTGGTAGGTATCTGTAACCCTTACACCTTTCATTATACGATTTTTTGTGGTCAGTTGAGGCCCCCAGATAACGGCAGCTCGAAAGAGTATAGTTCATAAAGACAGATTCGATGAGCGCACTTGGCAGAAGAAACGCAAGATGCGTTGGTTAGTAAAAGCGACAGAGAGATGTTTCTGATGAGACCATCCGGCTAGCTAAACTTAAGACCATTAAAAATAACTATAAACAATGGTCTAAACAACAACGAATGTCTCGTGCACAGGAGGACGGGGAGTCTATGCTTCAAGCTGTTCTTAAGAAAAATTTGTTGTGACAGCAGGATTGGCTTGTTTGAAGATTGGCACAAATGCAATTAAGTGGCTCATGTATGCGGATGATATCGTCCTCCTGGACAAAACACCAGTGGGACTCCAGAGGTTGCTAAACGCTTTGGACCAATATATGAAGGATAACGATCTCCAGGTAAACCCTGACAAATCGAAAGTGGTGATCTTTGGAGAAAAGGGTGGAAGAGGAGGCAGGTTTCACTGGAAGTTGATTTCGATATTAGTAGTGGTGTTTGGAATATTCATAATGTGCTGTTGTTGCATACAAAGCCTACCAATAGTTTGCACTGAGGTAACTGAGGGATGTACTAAGGGATATATGCATATGATGACAAAAAGAAAACAAACACATGGTCGGGCTGACCAAGACACAAATGAGATGAAAACAGTAAAAGAATTGATGGCTATAGATATTGATGAAGATGATGATGTTTACGATAGCATGTAAAATTCAGACATAAGTACTTCAGACTTATCATCATTAGAGGAGTTTACAATAAATTGATGAGACATTTGGCATACGGCCAAAGGAGGGTGTGTCAGTCTAGAAAAATGGATACCTCTCATATGTGACCGCAAACATATTCTGATGGCCGTGGGCCAACCGTCTCATGCACGATATGACAGAATATGACAGAAAATAGGTTTCTGAGTTTGCCAATGAACGGCCATTTTGATGTAACAAGAATCGCCATTTTGTTTTCTAACCATTGCTCATTGCTTTCTGTTCTTATTGCTTCACAATACATTTTCTGCTTACACTGCTTGACTGTAAAACATTGTTGTCTGCACGTGAAAGTACAAGGCCGCAGGGCCGCGAGGATAACAAATTTGTTGAAACACAACTAGGCAGCGCCAGGAAGAATGCCCGGTTCCCTCCCGAATGTAGCCTTGAAGCAGAGCTGCAGGGCATTTAATCATTTCACAGCTGCCAGCCAGTCTCGTACTGTGGTAGAATATGTTAGAATAAAGCAGCTAAAGGCTTCAATTATGCTCGTTTTACGGCCCCCCTTGCTGAGCCCCATTAGAGCGTGTCGGCTCCCAGGACACGAATAGCACCTCATAGATAGCAAGGTCTGGAATACAACTCTTACCCTGCATGTAGCTCGCTTCCAAGAACAGAAACGCTGTGTTCTGTTCAACAACTGAAAGATGCCTCCGCACTCACACATTGCAAATTGTTACTAGAATAGATATTTGAAGGTGTCATAGTTGTCGAAAGTGTCCATCATCACACCGAGTTGAAAGATACCCAATAAAGGGGGGGTGTTAAATATGTCATAGCTGATTGTTTGATATGCATTTTGTATATATGTAACTGATGTACGTAATTCACTCTCTTGCATCCCTCGAGGTCTAGAGATACACGTCGCGGGGCGTGAGACTGAGTTGGCCAACTGAGACTTTTGCTTTGCAATAAACCCTAGCTTTGGAAATACAACCTCGTGTCTGGCGTATCTATCGTGTGTGGTGACTCGCCTTGTTTCCATAGACGTAAGGGACCCCTAGGGGCCACTTTCAAGATGGTGCCCGAATAGGGACCCTCCCCCACTTGTTCCATCGCATACGTTGTAATTGAGTAAGGCGGAGAACGGCGAGGATGGGACGATCGAGCCGGGATCAAGAGGTGTTCGGGTCGCCCTGTAGAAGTGATGAGAGACTTCTTTGCAGATCTGCACACATCTGATCCCTGATCGACGTGCCTGGCTAGAGAACAAGGAGGCGAGGGTCCCGAAACGAGGCAGAAGCCAAGAAACGCAAACACAACGTCATTGGGTGCGTCAGTATACAGACGACTTGTGTCCGAAAGGACAAATTGATTTATCAGGTGAGTCATTCCACGATTCAAAGTAATCCTGATATTGGTTGAGAGTTGACTTTGCAAAATCAAATGCCCTTGGTAAGGTTGATTAACCAGGGGGAAGGTTGAAACATGCCTGGGGTATTGTCCACCCTAGCAGGGTTTTTCCGCTGTGGTAGACAATCTTTGGAAGATGGCCAAATTGTACCACCTGGGGGAACGCCGGCATATGAGATGTATGTGAAGTATGGAGTGGGTGCGATAATATTCTGCGAGACTTGGCATAGGCAAACCAGAAAGCAACAAGACCATCAGTGGCCGATTAATGGTAGTTTTGAGATGGCGAAGATAGATAACTTGGAAAGGGTATTGATAAGAAAGAAAGCGCGTCCTGCAGCATTTGATATCGTTAAGGACTGGAGAAGGGAAGCAATGCTCCGATTTAGAAGTAGAGTGAAGCATGCGCGCAGGCATAAATCGAAAGGTGAAGTAGCGGAAGAGAAAGAAGAGGACGAGTGGACTGAGAGTCTAAGGAGGGCAGGTAGGCATGACCAGTTAAATATAGAAAAAATATACCCACAACGAGAATTACACATAGCAGATGAATTGATAGAAAACATATTGACCCATACAAAACAAGGCCCAAGATCAGAAGTAAGGCCAGACACGTCAGTAACTAGTGCCCAAACCCCGCCCGTAGCCCAAGCTCTCCCTCCGGTAGCTCAAGCCCTCCCACAGCCACAGACCGCGCACGTAACACTTCCTATTAGCCAACCAGGCCCACAACAGACACTCCCTGTTCCCATTGTCCCATCCGCACCTCCCGCCTTAGACACAGACTCGGTACCGTCCGTTCCTCCCGGGGTAGTAGTTGAAACCACGGGGGCGAGAGGCGGGTCTGAACAACGGGGATGCACAAGGGTAACTCGCAGTGCGATCAGCAAAGAAAGGAAGGTGGAATTGCAGCAACAGGCAGAGATGTATATAGACGGGAATGATGGGACGGCAGCATTGGCTTCGATATATGACTTCCGAAGAAGCAACGAAAGACAGGTAGTGCTGGAATGCATTGGTGAATATTTGGTGGAGAAATGGAAACAGTTAATTGGGAAATTACTACTGCAGTGATTGTTAGATTTGAATGCATTAGCACGCTGTAGGGAGAGGGATGAAGAAGTGAGAGAACATGTATATGGACTTTTTGAACTTAAAGATGAATTAGATAATGATCATGCCGAAATGTTTACTACACCTGGGTTCAGGGGTAAGGCTATCGGGAGACATCGGAAGAGAATGCAGGGGTCACATAATGAACGGCAGCAGTTACCATCACCGGGGCAGAAGGAAATGGTGGACAAATTATCGTTGTTAAAACAGATGTGGGCAGACTTGAAAGCATGCCTATTTAAAACACAGGTACTACTGCAGCAAGTAGTAGGACATAATAGAGGGAGAGGGAACGCACAAGGAAGGAGTAATTCGAATATGCATGGGGGAACAGTGGGACCAAATCATTGTGCGTATTGTAAGGAGGAAGGACACTGGCGAGTGCCATGTCCGCATCTGCAGAACAGAAATGGGTCTAGTCAGAGAAGACAGCACAGAGGGCACCAAGGAGCGAATGGACCAAATAGGAATAGTATGCAGCAGCACCACAATAATGGAGGTAATCAAAACCAAGCCCAAAACTAAAGTGCCCCTAACCAGAGTCAGGGACAGCAAAACCAACAGTATGGAAACCAGAGTGGGGGAAATAGAGGGAAGAGTGGGAACGTTTTCGATACACAGCCAAACACGTATTACAGTAACAGCAATGATTACACATTGGACGATGTGTTATTTCCCCAATAGGACAGCCCTGGACAGGGGTCGCAACCAGTGTCTATTCCCGTGAATCAGAGAGGACCCTACGTAGAAATGAGAGTCGGGAATGAGGAGCACCGCTTTCTTGTAGATACAGGAGCGCAAATGTGTTCAATAGACCACCACTTGGTTCCGGATATACCACTGTCAGGGCAAAAGAATGTTTCCGTAGGGTTCACAGGTACACCAGTCATAAACCCAGTGTCCCAACCAGTCCCAGTTACTATAGGACCATTCACTGAACATTGTCCTTTCCTTTTAACAGAAAATTGAGGGGAGAACTTGTTGGGATTAAATTTGTTGAAAAAACTAGGTTCCGTTATACATTGCACGGCAGACGGGGTGTTCCTAACGATTTGGCCACAAGATGCCCCTGTGTCAGAATTCATGTCTGAAACTTTACCAGGAGAACTAAGTAAAGTGCCAACCTGTATATGGGCAATGCATGACAACGATGTAGGATGCTTGAAAATAGAGCCAGTAAAAATAATTTTGAAAGAAGGTGTTACCCTACCGCGATTTCCCCAATACAGAATTTCGGCTGAAGGTGAGAAAGAATTGAAGAGTATTGTTACAGATTTGGTGAAATTAGGGGTGATTGAAGAAATTACAGGCAGTACATGCAACAGCCCGATTCTTCCAGTTTATAAAAAAAGGAGGCAATGAAGTACCATACCGTTTCATAATTGATTTGCGCACGCTAAACAAAGTAGTAGATCCACAATTTCCTTTGGTGCCAGATGTCACTACAATATTGACAATGATACCTGTTTCAGCAGAATATTTTAGTGTAGATGATCTAAAAAATGCGTTCTTCAGCATTCCAGTGGACAAGGACAGCAGATATTTGTTTGCGTTCACATTACGAGGACGATCATTTACATTCACGCGGATTCCGCAAGGTTACACGGAAAGTCCGAGTATTTACAGTAGAGCATTGAAAGAGCAGCTAGACATGCTAGATTTTCCAGTGGGTTGCGTACTCTTGCAATACATAGACGATCTATTATTAGCTGCTGACACAGAGGAGATTTGTAAAGAAAGCACTGTATTACTACTATCACACATAGCGGCACATGGCCATAAAGCTAGTTTGAAAAAATGTCAATATAATCGAAAGGAGGTGGCCTATTTGGGCTACCTACTTTCGAAAGAAGTGAGAAGGCTAACGCCAGAACGCATAGAAAGTATTTCTTGTATGCCTATTCCAAAGACACAGAAAGGAGTCAGAGCCATAATAGGCATGGCTTCATATTGCCGACAATGGATTGGTAATTTTGCATTAATTGTGAAACCGATGGTGAATTTGACTAGAAAGGATGCGATTATGCCTTTACAGTGGGATGAGGAATGTCAGAGAGCATTTGATGGATTGAAAACTGTATTATGCTCAGCTCCAGTTTTGGGCACGCCGAATTATGAGAAGGTTTTTAGACTGTTTGTGTGTGAGAGTGAAGGATGTGCATTGGCGGTTTTGACACAGGAACAAGGTGGAAGAAATAGGCCATGCGGCTATTTTTCTTCTGCGCTGGACCCTGTAGCGCGCGCACTACCACGATGTTTGCGATCTGTCGCAGCGGCTGCTGCGTCAGTGAAACAAACGTAAGGGATGGTATTGGGGCATACTTTAATTCTGATGGTGCCACATGCCATAGACGTTCTATTAAATAGGACACAGACGCAACACCTCACCTCTGCTAGATTGACAAGATATGCGATTATCTTGTTCGCGCCCCATATCCAAATTATGAGGTGTAGCGCTTTGAATCCTGCAGAATTATTGCCACTAACCATAAAAAAAATTGGGAAGAATGAATCACCCCCCCACGATTGCTTAATGGTCACTGAGGAAGAAACCAAGGGGAGAGTTGATTTAAGGGATATCCCACAGAAAGAGCCAGATGGAGAGTTACTTTGTGACGGCTCATGTTTTAAATTACCTGACGGCACGACAACTGCCGCATACGCTATCACTACCCTAGAGAGTGTTGTGGAAAGCAAAAGAATTCCCTATAATTCAGCACAAGCCGCGGAAATAATAGCATTAACCAGAGCCTGCGAGATTTCTGAAAATGAATGTGAATATATATACTGATAGTCAGTATGCTTTTGGGGTGGTTCATAACTTTGGCCGACTCTGGGCTGAGAGAGGGTTTTTGACATCACATGGTGCCAGAATTCAACATGGCTCTTTGATTGTACGATTGCTGTCTGCACTCACGCTTCCAAAACGCCTAGCAATAGTGAAATGCGAGGCACACAAAAAGCTAACATGCAAAGTAGGAGAGGGAAACGCGTTTGCAGACAGAATTGTGAAACAAACTGCCACTGATTTAAATACCAAAATGATGACGGTTCAGACTGAGGAAGTACCCCGTATGATAGAAAATGGAGTTGCCACTGTCCAAGAAATGCAGGCCGAAGCTACGGCCGATGAAATACAAGGGTGGGCAGGGGGCTCTGCTGAGTTAAATCTGGAAGGTTGTTGGGTGGACAAGGGATCTAGAAACTGGATGTTGCCAAATTCATATGTGACTGCAATGGTCACAATGGCCCACAGCCCTACCCACATCTGTGCGAAAAAGATAATACAGCACCTATCCACAGTATGGCAGAATGTAAACATAAAGAAGAATGCAGAGAGGTTGGTACAGAACTGTATCACGTATTTACAACACAATGTATGAAAGGGAACAGTGACTCCAATAGGCAGTTTTGGCCCGCCCTCTATGCCTTTTGAGGTGATCCATTTTGATTTCATAGAGATGGAGAGATGCCAAAATTTGAAATATGTCCTAGTGGTGATTCGTACATTCAGTAAGTGGGTGGAGGCATATCCCTTAAAGGACTGCACAGCAATGAGCACCGCAAAAGTAATGCTTAAAGAATATTTTTCCCGTTTTGGCTTGCCCCGTGTCTTATGGTCAGATAATGGCCCGCATTTTGTGGGTGCAGTGGTGTTACAGATATGTGCAGGTCTTCAGATTGATATGAGATTCCATAGTTCAAGGCATCCGAATTCGGCCGGTCTTGTGGAGAGGCACAATGGGATTCTCAAGTCAAAGATCAGTAAAATATGTGCGGGAAGCAAGTTGAGTTGGGTGGATGCATTACCAATAACGCTATTATGCATGCGTACGTCTGTACAGGCTAAAACTGGGCTCTCCCCATACGAAATCGTAATGGGGAGGCCGACAAATGTTTGGTGCGCACCTCAGCCAAAACGACTTAGAGAGGTAGAACATCCTGTGCTTAGTACTTACTGTGGCCTTTTAATGCAGAAATTGCGTTTGATTCATCAGCAGGTGCAGGTGGCATTACCAGTGAGATACACCGGTCCGGGGCACGCGCTGGAGCCAAGAGACTGGGTGCTGCTTAAAATTTTTGAAAGAAAGTCATCGTTAGCACCCAGGTGGCGCGACCCCTATCAAGTACTCTTGGCAATGCAGACAGCGATACGGGTGGATGGACGGAAGTCGTGGATCCATGCCACCCATGCCAAAAAGGTTCCAACGTCACTGAAAGACTTGCCTGACCCAGACGACTGGAAAGAGGCAGCGGTCCCAGAAACAGAAGAAACTGTTGCCAGTAAGCAGCCACCAAATCTGCCCAAACGAGAAGTGAAACTCGAAACAAAGCCGACTGCCAAAAAAAGGGAAGGGCAAAGCGTGCCCCAACGTTGCCCAGCAGAAACGACATCACTGTTGGCCGACACGAAATCTGCCTTGCAAATACCAGCAGAAACTAAATGTGTACCCCTTTGGCGCCCACCAGCACTTGCCAGCACGCCAGAAAACGAATCTGCATCACTGGCGCGGCGCACACCAGCACCTGCAGTAGCGCCACAGGCCGACTTTGAGTCTGACTCTAGAAGTGCACCTGCACTGTACCACGGATCACTCGATACCAGGAGTGAGGCGATACAATTTGCGGCCAAGACAAACAAAGTGATCCACAGTTCTTTGGTGTTTATATCAACCTCTGGTTCTGCTCATGGATGGAACAGGAACTAGAGGTGTAGAGGAGAGAAGCGTGAGAATTGTGCAAGTCGGACAATCCAAGACTTGCGGCTCCTCGGTGCGATCATAAAAAGTACATGTGTCTGGAACCAGAGCGGACAAGCTGGGCGCACATGGTACTTAGGCAATAAGATAACTGATCAAAAGTCCTCTGAGCAGTATGAGAAAGGACAAGTGATCTTGCCTAAAAATAAATAAGCAAATTCAGGCTATAAACGACTGGCAGAATTGAACTGTGACAATTCCGTTGAACTTATTGACATCAGAGCAAGCGCAACGAAGAGAGATATCCACGACGAACTCTAATAAGGAAGAAGAAGGACGTTGAGAAACATGTCGGGACCGGCTCCAGCCTCCTCCTGCACCACTGCTGAGAATGAGTCGATTATAAAGACTGTAAGCTTAAGAAAAACGCATGGTAAAAAGAATTGTATGCTGGCACTGACAATGATTATGTGCTTTATGAGCGTGGTAGCACCAATAACGACAGCCCTAGTATTATGGTATGTGGAATCGATACACCCATTAGAAATGTTTTTACCAATAGTTAATATATCCACTACTGAAAGCCCGGTTCAGGTGATTACTTATACCCTGCCCCCAATGGAAGAAAGACACAGAGAAGGGTTTGGGAATAACACCTTGTTATTAATTATGAATATGACACATGCAATTCTGAAGAAAACAAATTGCTGGGTATGTGCCCATTTACCACAGCATGCTGGGAAAGGAATAGGGTGGTATGTGCAGCCATTACTATTAAGTTCTGCATGTAGTGCATCTTTACGTGCAATGTTCTATGGGAAATGGAATAAGAGTAGTATGGGTCAATTAGACAGAACCAACATGAATGAGTTTGAGGAGATATTAATGAAGCCTGTGGGTTGTTCCATATTTCATAAAGCACAAGTAATGGCCCCAGAGCCCACGAGGAAAAGTATGCGAAGATAACACGACAAAATAGACGAGATAGATTGTCCCCACCAGAAAAAACATCTGTAATGACGTTTCATGTAAGAACAGACGGGTTCAAAGATGCAATTCCCCCTTCTTACATGGTGAATTATAGCCCAAGAACTGTCCCTTTTTATCTAAAAAAGAAAGGCTCCTTTTCAGTCGGAACATATACTGGATGTTTGAATACAGTGGTATTGAAATGGGAAATAGAACCAGTATATGTGAGAGATCCAGTTTATTTTATATGTGGAGAGAAAGCATATCCTTGGTTGCCCAAAAACTGGGGTAGTGCATGTTACCTAGGTCTACTGTTCCCAGGAGTATTCCTCTTAAAAACAGCAGACATGGCCAGACTATCCAGAGCTAGAGTCAAAAGGACTAGGGATGGTGTTTTGATAGCGACTGACGTAGCAAAATCATTCATTCCATTCTTGGGGCAGATAGTGAACTCCTATAATATAAGGCAGCTGTCCAGAATACTTAAAAATACCATAAACACAACAACAGATATACTATTTAACATGACGTTGGGAGAAAGAGGAATCAGGTTAATGACGCTGCAAAATAGAATGGCTCTCGATGTGATCCTGATTGATCGTGGGGGAATTTGCAAAATAGTGGGATCAGCGTGTTGTGTATATGTAGATGACTATTCCCCTACAATCTTTGAAGCAATAAAGAAAATGCATGTCCTAAGTTCCGAACTCCCTACTGGAGAAGGAAGCTGGGGAATAGGGTCTTGGTTTTGGGGAATATTGCGTTCTTGGGGATGGAAGTTGATTTCGATATTAGTAGTGGTGTTTGGAATATTCATAACGTGCTGTTGTTGCATACACTGCATACCAATAGTTTGCACTGAGGTAACTGAGGGATGTACTAAGGGATATATGCATATTATGACAAAAAGAAAACAAACTAATGGTCGGGCTGACCAAGACACAAATGAGATGAAAACAGTAAAAGAATTGATGGCTATAGATATTGATGAAGATGATGATGTTTACGATAGCATGCAAAATTCAGACATAAGTACTTCAGACTTATCATCATTAGAGGAGCTTACAATAAATAGATGAAACGTTTGGCATATGGTCAAAGGAAGGTTTGTCAGTCTAGAAAAATGGATACCTCTCATATGTGACCGCAAACGTATTCTGATGGCCGTGGGCCAACCGTCTCATGCACGATATGACAGAATATTGGTTTCCGAGTTTTCCAATGAACGTCCATTTTGATGTAACAAGAATCGCCATTTTGCTTTCTAACCATTGCTCATTGCTTTCTGTTCTTATTGCTTCGCAGTACATTTTCTGCTTACACTACTCGACTGTAAAACATTGTTGTCTGCACGTGAAAGGACAAGGCTGCAGGGCCGCGAGGATAACAAATGTTTGTTGAAACACAACGTAGGCAGCGCCAGGAAGAATGCCCGGCTCCCTCCCGAATGTAGCCTTGAAGCAGAGCTGCAGGGCATTTAATCATTTTGCAGCTGCCAGCCAGTCTCGTACTGTGGTAGAATATGTTAGAATAAAGCAGATAAAGGCTTGAATTAGGCTCATCTTACGGCCCCCCTTGCTGAGCCCCGTTAGAGCGTGTCGGCTCCCAGGAAACGAATAGCACCTCATAGATAGCAAGGTCTGGAATGCAACTCTCCCCCCCCGTATGTAGCTCGCTTCCAAGAACAGAAACGCTGTGTTCTGTTCAACAACTGAAAGATGCCTCCGCACTCACACATTGCAAATTGTTACTAGAATAGATATTTGAAGGTGTCATAGTTGTCGAAAGTGTCCATCATCACACCAAGTTCAAAGAAACCCAATAAAGGGGGGTGTTAAACATGTCATAGCTGATTGTTTGATATGCATTTTGTATATATGTAACTGATGTACGTAATTCACTCTCTTGCGTCCCTCAAGGTCTAGAGATACACGTTGCGGGGCGTGAGACCGAGTTGGCCAACTTAGACTTTTGCTTTGCAATAAACCCTAGCTTTGGGAATACAACCTTGTGTCTGGCGTATCTATCGTGTGTGGTGACTCGCCTTGTTTCCATAGACGTAAGGGACCCCTAGGGGCCCCTTTCACGGGGGAACTTGGATGTTTCGGAAGAGGACATTTATGATCTAATAATGAAGTCTTCCGCTTCAAGAGCAGCAGGCCCTAGTGGCCTCACATACCAGGTGCTAAAGGGAAACCCAAAGAGGTGGGACAAACTTCTGAATATACTGTTCCAGGGGATAATTGAGTATAAAATAATTCTGGTGACCTGGAAAGCGGGTATCATCATTCCAATATTTAAAAAGGGGGACCGGAAGGAGCCTACAAACTTTAGACCCATTACCCTTCTCGACGTGGAGAGCAAGTTGTTTGCTAGTCTACTGTTGAGAGATTTGGAATGCTGGACTGATTCAAATAACATCCTCCCGAAACAACAGACCGGATTCCGGAAAGGGCACTCAACGTCCTTGAACTGTATAGTGCCTTCCACCCTCAAAAACACCAAAGAAGAGGGGAAAAACACCACGACTATATGGCGCTTTTATCGATTTATCAAGCGCTTTCGACCTGGTGATTCGAGACAGACTGTGGTCTAAGCTTAAAGGCAGGGGAGTCCTGATTTTGCTAACAAATCTCTTAGCCTCCCTGCACGAAGGTAATACGGTGCCAGTAAAATTGAACTTAGATGGGTTCAAAACATATCCCTCTGAATAGGGAGGTGAATAGGGGGGTGAGGCAGGGGTGCATGGATGCTCCCTTTCTGTTTAATTTCTACCTGGCTGATTTTCGATAGGAGGTTGTGACAGCAGGATTGGCTTGTGTCAAGATTGGCACAAATGCAATTAAGTGGCTCATGTATGCGGATGATATTGTCCTCCTGGACAAAACACCAGTGGGACTCCAGAGGTTGCTAAACGCTTTGGACCAATATATGAAGGATAACGATCTCCAGGTAAACCCTGACAAATCGAAAGTGGTGATCTTTGGAGAAAAGGGTGGAAGAGGAGGCAGGTTTCACTGGACGGTGGGGGGCCAGCGTATCCCCGTGGTGGAGGAGGTCATTTATTTGGGTTACACCTCACACGCTATACCGAGAGCTAGCCTGACATGGGCAGAGACCATACAAAAGTGTACCCAACTGACGTCGCAACTACAGAAAATAATCAGACAATATTGCAAGTTCTCCCTCGTGGCAGCAATTCGGTTGTATACAGCCAAGATCATTCCATCCAGTCCTCCTGTATGGCCTAGAGGCAAAACCACTAGCTTGGACCCTTGATTGGCAGAAAATAGAGGGCAGGATTTGGAAAAAAGCTTTATGCCTGCCAAATAGTCTGCTGATAGCTTAAGATTTGAGTTGGGTCTCTTCTCACTTTGGTCGCAGGTCGACTGGAAACTTCTCTCACTTTTTAGCCTGATATCCAACCGTAGGCAAAATACCCTATCTGAAGATCTATGCATCCACTTGAAGTCTGTTCCCTCTGGGGGTATTGTGTGATCTAAAAAGAGCTTCTTATATGATCCTGACGAGATGCAATAGCGACATGGATACGCTAATTGCAAACCCTATGAAGACAAAGAGAGCGCTATTAGCAACAGGTTGGATAAAGACATTTGATCAAACACGATCTTCCACAGTGGCCCCCTCTCTTTCTCCAACAGATAAGAGACTTGGATACCTCCCAAATTATTTGATGAAATTCCCGGATGCAAATGGCAGGAATAATCTCAGAGTGCGTCTGGGTGTGACTCATACAGGATCTGTCCTCAATCGGTGGGAGGGAGGGAGGGAGGGAGTAAGGAGTAGATCTCTATGCTCAGAATGTCAGGACCCAAAAGACCAAACCATTGAGGATCTACTAAGATGCTGCCACGGAACATGGGACATTCCAAAGAAATACTTGGGGGGCTTTGCTGTCTCGAGTGATTGGTTGTCATCCCAGGACTTTTGGGTGAGATTGACATCAGGGTATGAAACCGAGCTGACGATAAATGTGCTTAGAGTGTTGCAACAGACAGGCTTTATTTTCAGAATGTACGGTTAGGTTTTATTCCGCCTGTATAGTGAAAGTGGAAGTTTTGTAACTGGTGGGCATTATTTTTTTTATTTTTTTTTGCCTGGTGATTATGTAAAAGGAAAACATAATTTGTTTTAAACATGTAATGGATGTTGTAAAACATTTTGGCCCTCATTACGACCCTGGCGGAATCCGAAAAACGATGGCGGAAATGCAATACCGCCATTGAATACCGCTCGGTGCGACTATGACCCGTCACCGCAAAGTACGAAGCCATTAGCGACACCGTAGTGAACGCCAACGCTAACTGCACCAAGTACGCGCGCGCGCGCCATGCCAAACCGTAAATACCACCATGGCGCAAGGGTACGCGAATTCCGACCCTAGCGGACATGTACCTAACGCCATCAAGCATGGCGGAAAGCACCAATCCGCCATGGTGAGAAGTACGGCATCACGAATCAACCATAAACGGCCCCACTGAGTGCCTGTACACCGCTCCCTGCCCACAAAGTACAACTCCCCGTAGGTGCAATGAAGTCACAATGCAACCAGTGAAATGTACAAGTCACCCATGCATGCCAACGAACAAAAGAAACACAAGAGGGGCCAATGGGAGCTGCAGGGCACAGATGGCACGAATACAGAAGCCATTCCAATGGACATGACCACAGTCCCCCCCCCCCGAAACGCACGCAAACACAGGCACCTGTGACCAGCAATATTCCGAAAATCACAACATACCACCAGTCCACCTGGCTGACCGGCATCTGTTACACAAAACCCATTCCCCCGCCCCTGAGCATGACAACATGCAAACAGTCACATTGGCAGCCCCCATCCCTGACCTCACTGGGCTCCGTAGGCAAACGCGCCCAGCACAGTACCACGCGACTAAACTCCGAAGCTGGAACCCAATGCAGATCTCCTCACAATACATCGCTCCCCAAATAGGAATATGCCACATCACTCGCAAAGAAGAACGCTACACGGCCCATATCAGAATAGAAATTTAATGCACAACTAAATCACCAAGCCCATACAGCCATTAGTCCATGAACTCCAAAACACATATCACCATTGTGGGCTGCATCCGCAAGGAATGACCAGCTACTACTTGTGTGACGCCCTGTTCCATCATGGTACACAGAGCCACATTCACGTACGAAAAGGCAACATGGAAGCGCACAGACCCGCAGGGCCATCCCAATGGGGAGGCACTAGTCCAGCTGAAAGGCCGAAATGTTGCTCCGAGCCATTAGTACTGCGTAAGGGCATGTGGCCCATTGGCGATCGTCCCATAAGATCGTAATGCTGCTCCACTGATTAACACGAAGCAGCAGGTGTCGGGAGTAAACGCCATCTGCAGGAGTGGCATACAGATGGCAGTGGCAAAAGGGGAGGAGATACCTGTCAACCAAAAGAAAAGAAAAAGAACAGAATGGCCATCAGAACTACATTCGAACAACTCACTTCAATGATCACACTAAATCCACAGTCATATGCATGCTAGCCCACTCCAAAGGATCATCACCACCCCGAAACCACTAGCGACTCATAACTATCTATATCGAGGTGTAAACACCATCACAAACGAGTGTACCTGTGCATGCGTCTGTCAGAACAGATTCCATCAGATGGGAATGTTAACGTGCATGGACACAAGTGTCTGAAGGCGCGTCGAGACAGGGAGGGCTCAACAAGGCCAGATAGACGATGGTCCCACTATGGCAGCCCTGCATCACATAGCGCAGGGGAGGCGGATAGATTCCAAGAAGCCCTGTACATGGCAAACCCTGTATCAAATCACCTGCCCATGCATCCATTCATCATTCCCTCATCCTGTCATAAAAACGCCTGAATATTTACTCACAAAACATTCGAACTTTCCATTGAGTCTGTGCGTTATGCAGCCTGCAAAATCCACAGTGCCCCAGCCCGTAATTCCAGTGTTGTGAAGTTACATGTATTTGGGAACGTCCGGCCTCATCGCCCACGTCACTATTGCGCATCCAAAACTATTCATATCAATCATTGCTTCCTCGCCATGGCCCCTGTCTCAAGGACATCGAACAAAAGAACGTTATATTTGCAGTCAGACCTGTGGGCATCTCCCCGGCGCTAGCTGAAAACCGAAAGCGCCGGCCTTCGAATTTCTCATTTGCAACATCACGTCGAAGAGGCATCTGTGGCCGTTTGAAATCACTAATTAATCCATCGAGTGCGGCTGTGTGTGAAAATGGCAACTGCCTTCACCCACGAATGGGACGCCCCGCCCGTCGTTGCAACTCGGTACAGTGATGCATGAGGGCCCACCGTTACTCGAGTACTACGTCCCACTGACCCATCACAAGTCTGTTCGCGACTGCAAAGATTGTATGTGAAACAATGGGACCATAGCCGAATGTACATATCAACAAATGTTACACGGCCATCGGGTACAAATACATGAATGCAAGAGCAAGATGCCATGCGTCACATTGCAGCGTTGTGTGCGGGACGTGCTCGGCCAAAGGGGAGAGCAGCTTGCACAGGTGGAATAAATCACCACAGGTGGAGGCCATACAGCCTGAAAACACATAAATTGCACACCCAGTCTCCTCCCACAACCACACCCACTCCGAAATGCTACCGGCAGGACTCGCGATGTTGGCCCTGGGGGACCTGATAGCACTGCAAGTGCTCCAACTCCAAGAAGAAGACGAACACCAACTACAACCGGCCGCACGGAGGAGACGCAGGAGGAGGAGGAGGGCAAGGCAGGGCCAGCAAGGGCCGCCAGCACAGCCACTACCACCACGCAGGCAGCCCGCAATCCCACGCCTCCGAGCACATCCGTTCAACCTCACTGATGAGCAGATCCACACCCTCTACCGTTTGGACCGGGACACCATAGCCGCCATCGTGGACATGACACAGGCTGACCTTGTCAGCATGATAGATAGCCCAACCGCCATCCCACCCCTACTGAAGGTGGTGTCTGTACTACACTTCCTGGCCACAGGCACCTACCAGCACACAGTCGGACAGTTGCATGGCATTTCACAGCCACTGTTCTCACGGACACTATTGCAAGTGCTCGATGCCCTCCTGCAGCACGCAGACGACTACATCTCTCTACCACGCTCGGAGCAGGAAATTACCAACACAAAAGTGGGATTCCATGCACTTGCCGGCATACCGGGTTGCATTGGTGCCATCGACTGCACCCATGTGGAATTGGTCGTTCCACATGCCATGGAGGCCCAGTACCGCAACCGAAAACAATTTCATTCCCTGAATGTACAAATGGTGTGTGACTCCAACAGGATCATTACACATTGTTGTGCCAGATTCCCTGGATCAACCCATGATTCTATGGTCTTGAGGAACTCTACTATACCACGCTACATGGAGCGACACGCAGGGAACAGATCCTGGCTACTCGGTGAGTCTCATTTCATGCATGATGATGTGGGGTATGTGATGCGGCAATGAACTGCCAGGAAGGGGGGGGGGTGCGTACGTAGCAATGGCATTCCACATCATACGTTTCTCGTCCACATACAGGTGATGCTGGGTATCCACTGAAGAGATGGCTCCTCACACCAGTCCGGAACCCACGGGACCAGCATGAGGAGGACTACAACCATGCCCACTCACGTACCCGTGTAGTCATTGAACAGGCATTCGGCCTACTGAAGACTCGTTTCCGCTGCCTCAGCAGGTCTGGCGGGGCACTCCTGTACCGCCATGAGAAGGTTGCAAAGATGGTGATGGCATGTGTCATGCTCCACAACATGTGCGTACGTAGAAATGTGCCCATGCCCCCTGACGCTGAACTGCAAGCACCTGATGATGGTCATGATGAGGGTGGGGATGTGGCAGCACCTCAAGGAGTCTGCGAGGCACCGGAGGGCCGTGACATTCGTCAGCATCTCATTGATGCATGCTTCTAGCACTCACGCCTGGTGGCTGATACATGGACACGGGACTCGTGGCACTGTGTGTGTCTGGTACATGCACAATATGGACTGTACGCCTATGATGGCCTAGTACACAAAGATCATTGTCCACACATCTCATTGGTTGATCGTGCACTGTTTATGGCATATGTGATATCATGTAGAACACCCTATCGACCCGCCACCCAAGTGAGCCCAACACACCCCCTCCACCCTCCTACCTCCCCCCCGAACACCAGTGTCCAAAGAATCTCATTGTCAGTGGGCTGTCGCTATTGCAAGCCCCCTCTGCGGGTATCAGGGGCACCCCTGCCTGTGGAGCGCAGGTTCCTCCCAGATCTACGTTGGGGGCTGCCCTGGACGGAACTTGCAACGGATGACGTCTCTGCCTGCTCACGTCCATGCATGTCCCTAAGGGTTTGTGAGAGCTCAGTGAGCACACGGCGCACTGCGGCAAGTTCGGCACATACGTCTTTGGACGTCGCATGCAGTTCCCCCCTCAGGCTCTCGGTGCTTCTCTCCATTTGGACTCTCAGGCTCTCGGTGCTACTCTCCATTTGGACTCTCAGGCTCTCGGTGCTACTCTCCATTTGTGCCCTGAGTGTCTCAGTTGATGTTTCTATGTCTGCCTTAGTGCCCCCACATTCATCGGCATGAGGAGCGTGGCCAGTTGCTGCTGTTGCACGATTAACTGGTCGAGGGACTGTTGCCTCTGCTGGGCCATGGCCATTTGCGGGGGTGTCACAGAGGGGCTGTTGACCTTATGTTGCCTTGCCACAGGGCTTGGGGGGGATGGCCAGTCGTCGTCTTGTGGGTGCCCCTGCGTGGTATCCTCATGTTGTACGGGATGGGACAGACAGGGGGAATGGGACAGGTCATGGATGGATCTGACTTCGACATCCCCGTCTTCTGTGTCGGAGCATGCTGCCATCAATGGGGTGTCACCTATGGTGCTGCTGCCACCAGAGGCAGTGCCTTCTGTGGCATCCGTTGGGGGGACCTGTGGTGGTGGTGTTGTGGGCATGCTGGCTGCTGGGGTGCCTGTTGATGTTCCCCCCTCTGTGCTGCCACCTGATTTGTGCTGCTGCCGTGTCTTGATGCGTGCAGCTGAGGTGGAGGGTCTTTGGCCGTTGGTCTTGGCCCTCTTTGCAGGTGTGCTGGTAGGGGTGTCCTGATGCTCGTCGTTTGGATCGGAGCCTGTGGTGGAGTAAAGGAGGGCGAGGGTTATTAATGGGTCTGTGGGTATTGGAATGGCATTGTATCACATGCATTGGGGTGGTACATGAGGGTGATTTGGGTCGGTGCCTTGGAGGTGCTTTTATTTGTGTGTGGGGTGAGGGTGCAGTTGTTTGGCAGCCTGCAGTTAGGGTGTGCCTGCTGGACGTGTGGTGGGTGTTTTAGGGGTTTTTAATTATTTATGTATTTATTGTGGTTTTAAGGTGCACTATCAGGGCGCTGTGTGTGGACGTTCTCCTGGACATGTGTTTCTGTTGCACTATGTGGACACATGGTACTTCACATGATTGGACATTGTGGATTTAGCATTGTTTTATCTGGGCCACCTACCTGATTCTTCTGATGTCTGCACTCCTTTCTCCATCCCTCCGACTCCCTCTATGCTCTCCATTCCGATGGTGGAGGCACAGATTTCTTCCCAGGGGGTCAACTTGATGGGTGATTCAGGACCTCCCCCGGTGGCTGTGGCAATGTTGCGGTTGGCAGAGAGTATGCTGCGGACGCGTATCCGCAGGTCGTCCCACCGCTTTCTGCATTGCTGTGGGTTGCGGGGTGCGGTCCCCACCGCGCTTACCCGCTGTGCCACCAGAGCCCATATGGCCTTCTTGTTGGCAAGTGCCGTCCTGGTCATTTGCGTGGAGAAGACGGCGGCGGCATTCTCCTGGAGGGTCTCTGTTAGCACGGTGAGTTCCTCACGGGAGAAGTGGACCTGCCGCTTGCGGTCGCACGCTTTCTTCGCTACTTTTCCCATTTTTCTTGGTTTCGCTAGGGTGGATGACGGGTTGGGGTGTGTCTCAGGGTAGTGATTTTAGTGGTTGTGTGGTTTTAGTGGTTTTATGGGTGCACGGCGGGATGTTTCCCGTTCCGGGCCCATGTTTTAACTTCCGTTTCCGTATATTTCCGGTCACCGTACTTTCCGGTAGGCGCACTCTGCGGTGCCCGCTGTGATGGGTGGCGGTATTGCACCTAGGGCGCCGTACGGCGGCGGTGTGGGCCGTTTTGGGGTCATTTCCGCCATCGCGGACTTTGCACTTCCGCCATGCCGTGGTGCTCGTGCCCGATGGGTCGGAATGGGCCGCAATTTGCTCCTTCGTGCAATGGCGGAAACGCTATTTACGCTGTGGCGGTCCGGTCAGTCACTTTCCGCCAGGGTCGTAATGAGGGCCTTTGTATTTTGTGAAAAACCAATATTTGGTTGCAACACAATAATAAAAAAAATAATTATAATTATAATTCCTAATGTAAAAGCAAAGCTACCACCCTAAACCTTGCTCCCCGGACCATAAATTGCAACAAGACCTTATCGCAAAATCAACATCTTATAATTCTTAACCTACAAGTTATTCTCGAATTCTATGTTTCCTCTTTTTCTGAAGTATTCATTAAGTATTATGTCCATTCTAGATTTTTCATTCCACATTTATACACTCAGAAAAACCCCAAATGTCCATGGGGCCCCAAAGAAGCCAATTAACGCGAGTGTATGTGAACAGATGGCAGCCTTTTGTGGAGTTCTGCCAGGTCTCGCTTCTTTGAGTAAAAGACATGAAAGGACTCGCCTGCCGATAGAAGTATATATATATGTCCGCCTCAGAAAGTGTATTACAGCTGAGAAAGGGTGATGGCGCGGATGAAGAAAGGCGCTTAGAAGCCATTCAGCTCTATAGAAGCGTCCCCTCCTCGCCAGTGGAGCCGATGGAAGCTGTGAGGGGATTTGTCGAGATCTCATTCAAGGCCGGGCCGACCTCAAAGGGATGTGCTTGAAAGGGGCCCGGCGCTGTGACTGCTCCGGCTTTGGGATCAGGCAATCGAGCCGGATGACGAGCTTGGGCTTGCCAGAGATCAATGGGGGCGATACAGGCCTCGAGGAGCTGCTGGGAATTGTAGATGCGGATAGCCGTGGGATGGGGCAGGAGGGGGCGAGGGGGGTGGGATCAGTGTCCTCGTGCTCCAGCAGGTGCCAGGCCTCCGTGGTGTGCAAGAAAGCCGGGCTGTGGAAGCAGCTCTGTGGCTTGCTTCGGAGTGGGGGCTACTCGCCTGCTACCATGAGTCACCAATACTCATCACTGGCCGCTCTCGTGGATCTGAAGAGGTCCAACAGCAAGGTGCGTGGTCGTGCATTGGGAGTGTGTATCACAACTCTTCAGTGCGGATATGGGGGTGCGGCTAAAGTGTCGCTCCACACATCACTGTACACCGAATACAATTTCTGAAACCGATTTGGTCCATGGCACGAGCACAGTGGTATTTCCTAAATCTGTTTTTTTTTTTACATTCAGTGTCTCTAGTTCTGGTTATTGGAACCATTTTCATTCTCTAATAGTCTCAGTGTCATAGAAAGTTGCCACGCGTGGGAAAGAGTCTTAACAATATATGCCAGCGCAGCCCTCCTTTTAAGTCAGGTGTGCCCAAAGAAAATACTACCTCCTGGCTAAAGAATATATGCTGGCATTGCCACAGTAAAGGAATTTATGCTGGCATTGCCACAGTAAAACCCTGCTATGCTGCTAATAGTGTTGGATGCACGTAGAGGGGTGAGTGATACAGCGAGTGAGTGAGTGATGGAACAAGAAGTGAGTGCTGCATTTGCTACAACCGGAGAACCGCCAGTGCCTCATGAATGTGTGAGGTCTTATCTAATGTTTGTCAAACCAAATCTCTTGGCCTTACTTCTGTACACTCTGGGAAGTGTTTTAATATATTTGAAAACTCCAAAAGCACTTATGTTCTGTAAAAATGGTGCATAGCTGCCCGGGGGGCCCCACTTTCAGACAGTCCTAGTTTTTCATGTTCATGCGGGCACTTCTAGTGGGGGTGTGTGGCTTAAACCAAGGAGACTCTGGAAGACTCATCAATATGTTTGATCATTGAGAAACAGTGGTAACGATTCCTCTTTGGTAAGTGGTGTTTGATCAAGGTTTGGGCCTGACGTGTGGAATGGGTTTGTGTAAATAAATTAATATGGGGCCTATCTTTAAAACCAAACGTGAGCACACTTTTTACTCACAAATAATTAAAAAATCTAAACTGTATTGGAAAAACAAGAGAGGAGAATGAAACACAAGAACAGAGCAGATGAATAAAGTTGGTCTCCTTGGGTTATTCGCCTGCTGCTACTCTTATTTTAATTCAGGGGCATATGTTCAGGTTACATTAATGTTTGCAAATTGAGTTTTCCTCTGTGGGCTGGTTTTCTCACACAGAACACGGGTAGCAGCAGGCCTGTTGTTCCTTGTCCCAGCCCTTACTTGGCGAGAAGTGCCGCTCCTCCTGACTGATGGCAGCTTTTGGTGCCGGGGGATGGGGCAAGGGGGCGCTGGGGGTGCTGATGAGGCACTTCCATTATAAATGAGACCAGGCGAGTGACGGCTGTAGTTCTTTCATTGGAGGCGAGTGAATATTTTCCCTCAATGTGTGTGAGTGACCAAGAGAAACAAGAGCAATGTTAGAGGGTTTGGAGGGGTCCTCTCCACCAGTAATGTTGCTATGTAATGAGTTGAAACTAAGAGAAGTGTTTCCTTCCTGTGTAAATGCAAAATGCTACAGTGTATCGGTCATAAGCAAGGCTGCTGCCACTGGTCTAATCAAGGTTACTCTAACAACTGTCCTTTTCCTTCTGACATCCTACTCAGAGCGCTTTGCCTGCAGGAAATTGGGAGAAACAGAATATTCTAGAGAGAGCCACGGGAGAAGCAAAAATAGTGGAAACCATGTTCTGGTCTCTCTGGGCTACACTAACTCCACCCTCCCCCTGTCTGCGGACTTCTAAAGTACTTCAAAGTTCTGCACCCAGGTGGGAGAGTGGCTTTGTTATGTCAGGACTGCTTTTCAAGCAGCGATTCCTAGGGACTTCCCGGGAGGGGGAGGGATGGGGTAGGGGGTTTCCTGTGCCCTGGGAGCAAGGTGTTGCCTTCTTCCAGGGTATCAAAGAGGCAGATTCTCGGGCATTGTCCCACAGGGATGCTGTGGAGACATCTAGGCACACAGCTAATCCACATCAGCCCTGTCATAGCTGAGCACTACTCCCCAAACTGACACTAATATGGTATCCAAATATCATAGCTGTATAATTGTGTGTCCCCTGTAGCCACCATCCCATAAGAACGCACGGCTTATATTAACAGTTCTATATATACAGCTCAACGTGCCACCAGGCTGACTAGGATACACAATTATTGTAATTTGAATCAGAGGTGCAGGTGACATGTGAACTTTCAACCTGCGCTACTGTGACGGTATGGCTCGATGATCCATGACACCGCATCAGCAAAGGCGCATGGGTGCACGGAGCATCATGAAATGGGAGAGGGGTTCTGACTGGCAGACTTCCCTTACAGAAACAGAACTGCCTGCATCATTTTATTCATTACATTTTTTTTAAAAGGTTCCGGTTATCACGTCCTCACCAAATAGCATCCGTTCACAGACACAGAAAAAGGTGTACATACATGCGAGTGGTCCAAGAAATCATTTTTTTAAAAGAATTCATCTATTCAAAAACAGAATGTGATGTATTTCACTGCTACTGAGTGTGGAGCATTTTACTGATATTGAGTGTGGAGCATTTAGTGGTTCTACACCTTTGACACAAAATGAAGACCAATGGCCCTCCTAGGGGACCAGATAGCCAACCAAGTCAAAGACGGTCAGATAGCACAGCGTGCTAAGTGCTCGCCCCTGATATCTCTGCACAGCCTGCTGTGGCAGGTATGAATTAGCGCAGGCTTTACTCAGTCTTTCGTGCTTCCGAGATCAATAAATTGCGCTATTAGCATAACTTTGGCTTTTATTTGGTCGAATGTTACATTTGACCGAATTTGGCCTGTACCATTCGACCATATAAAAACGAACAATTAGGCTAATACATACCAAACATGTGGAGCAGGGATAGCGGGCTGTCCACCGCTCCCTATGATTGGTATGTATTAGCCTTGCGGGGTTGCGGCAGTGTCCCCCGCTCCCTCAACATGGGAAGCGGGGGACCGGAAAAGAAAAATAAAAAAAAGAAAAAGGGACCCTGCGGCGTCGGATCCAACCTGTGTTAGAGGGACAGATCTGACGCACAGGAGTGAAGGGGACCAGGCGACGTGCAAACAGGTAACTAGTGGAGCGGGGTCGGCGGTGGGTTGGTGCGCGCGCATTTGGTTTGTGTTTTGTTCATCTGACAATTGATCGCATGCAAGCATTTATTGTTCGGTTTGTTTGCCATGATCAATTGTCAGACGAACAAACACCACCAAACCTAAAGTGCATATCACTCTGTAAGATAATAAGGTCCTCTGTTATTTCAGCGCTCTGAGATCCATGGATGTGTAGCGCTATATAAGAAATACATTATTTTTATTAAGACCAAACTCCCAATGCAGACAAAGACTAACTACATAATCAGACAAATAACCTTCTTTGACAACTACCACAAAAAAAGAACTTCTCTGGAAAACCAGAAGTGGTTGGTGCTAAGATGTTCTAAATTGAGTTAAATGGAGTTTCCACTACGTCGCCAAGTTCGTAATTCAGCTTTCTTTTCGCCTTGAGATATGTTGAGTGTGGTATTGTAAAATAAACCCAGTTCCTGCTAATTCTCTATTCACTGTTTGAAATCAAGCACTGCGCGAATCCTAGCCTGCGTCTTGTGGCAGTGTTCTCCATCCTTCCATTCCAATTATCGCGCAGTCTGCTCTATTCACACGGTGTCTCGGATGCAATGTGTTCCCCCACAAGAAAGAGTCATCAGATCTATTCAGAAAACCTGAATGTCTGTGGATGTGGCTGTGTGGGGAGTGAAAGAATGTGCCTGAAGCAGAGAGTGCAGGGAGATGCACAGGACCGCTGGATTCCTGTGTCATGTCTTTTGCTACAATGAGAGTTACAGTCCATATGTGCCGCCACCACCTCCTCGTGCAGTGCCATTCATTATAGACACACTGCACCAGGACTTTAGGAGTCCTAAAAAGGTGTACTAGCCATGGAACAGCAAATCTCTGGCCGTCAACTTGGCAAACACGCAGGCAGGGACGTCATTTAGGCATCGCCAGTGGTCGCAACTGCAACCCCTGAGGTCTCCCTTGATACCCCTAGAAACAAAGTAACATTTTTGTTCCCGTTTTTTTTCATGCAAGCTCCTGGGCTGTGACCAGCACCATGTAGCTCTTTACTTCTGGAGTTCCTGGTTTTCTTGTTCAGGCCCCTTACAACAAAAAAGTACATGGGTTCCACAAGTCTAACTTTCATCAGTGACCCTAAATAACAAAGAATAGGAAGACTAAATAATGCCTCTTTCTGGAATTCTATACAATAATTGCTCTGCCCATTAAAGGTTTATTTCAGGCACACTTCAGGGGGGCTGAGTAACTGATTTAGTCTGTTGTTAAACACCTCAACTCAGCCTTTCATCCTTCTGAGGTTGATAAATGAGTACCAACACAGGCTGGGTGATATTGTATTTATATTTTTTCTATATAAAGTGCTGTAACGTAAGTGCTATATAATAACACATCATTATCATTTGGCCATGGACATCTGCTTGCATTCACAGTAATTTGGTAATATGGCCTATACACAATGATATCAACGATACTTATGGTGAGCTTTTCTTGTGTGAAATGTATATCACATTAGTGATATCGTAACTGTATTTTTCGTAGTGTATTTAGGAACAATACTATGTGATGCCACTTCCTGTTTTGTCAAGGGGTGAAGGGTTGTGTTCCGTCACTTCCTGTGATGTCACTTCAGGGTGGGGTCAAATGACATCACTTCCTGTGATGTCATCAGAGGTGAAAGATCGTGTGATGTCACTTCCGCTACCCATGGCATTTTGGTGAAATGATGTCCCTACACACAGGTCATGACAATAAAGCATTATTGGGTTGAATTCTCTTTAGATAACAAAAACCGGGGCACTTATTGGAACTTACGTCGCAGACATTTCCTCCTCACATCCAAACTATGCAGCATTCCGAATGAGAATGAATATATATTGAGTGTTGTTAAATATTAAATGAGCACCAGACCCAGTATGCACTACACACTGATTCAGGCATGCAGCCCTATTACCACCCACAGATGTAACTGTAAAAATATAAAGATCTGTGATCAAATGATATATGGTTCGATAGAAAGCAGCCGGAAACCTTCATTGGTGCTATTTGTCTCCTTCTCCTTTGGCATAGGCATATTTCGAAAGGGGAGCATACTAGAGTACCAGACTGTTCATTGTGAATTAATAACCTTTCAACATAAAATAATGTATGCAGTCATTTTAATGTTGCTTTGCTCTTTAAAGCAACTGCTACACTATAAATGTAACAACAATATATAATTCAAGTGATGAGTAGAAATGAACATATTACAATTTTAAAAAGAGCAATGTTGGTATCATTGAATTCACCATTTTTTTGATAGCTTCTTTCCTTCTTGAATCCCACTCGGATTAAAACCAATGGTTTGCATCTTGGGTGAGCATCAAGTCAATGTTTAATTGTATGTAGCAGCCACTGATTTGTTTGTTGTGCTGCTGAACTGTGAATTTGTTACGGCACGCGCGAACACACACACACCGTTGTCGGCCAGGTCCACTGGTCCCTTACAAGGTCTCTCAGAAACCCGACACCCCTAGAGAGCTTGTCCACATCCTTCTCACCTACCCCCGTAGGGATAATGTAACCTCTGCGCGACTGTGACGGGCGCATTCAATAATGATATATTCCTCTAAATACTAGCACATTCCCCACGGCAGGGGATGCCTATACGGCTATTGACATTATTCTACATTTTAGCTAAAAAAGCACAGCACCTTACCACCTCACCAGCCCCCTTTTCAAGATATCCATTTCAATCCCCACGTGTAGTCTTCTGGTCATAATTCTAGAGTTTGGTAGAAGAAGGAGCAGCGTTTCCAATCAACATTCAGCACTGTTACCAAAGCCGCAGTGGTGGATCAAAGCATTCTCGTTAGTATTATAATTATAATAATGATAATTGTTCTTTTAGAACGCGCTTAATACCAGCAAGTAGTTTCTAAGCATGGGATCGGGATTCAAATCTGTATTCCGATGCATTGTCTTGTTTCCAAGGCAAGCGCGTTGCCCCCGAGCTATCCTTCCTCACATTATTCGGTAGATAAAAGAGTTATGGCTTCTGGGCTTTGCCGTGGTGGCCATGATGAGCCATGCGTAGAGTTTTTGAAGTACCTCAAATTTGATTGCGAGCCAGTGGAGTGTTCCGAGGGCTGGGTTATAGGTCTATAAGCATGGGCAGTATAGCTCTGTGGCAAAGTGCTCATTTTGGAAGCAAGACCACGCAGAGCAACACAGGTTCGAATCCTGGGTCTGCAATTTGAAACCTCTTCGGTATTAAGTGCGTTATAAATAACCAATTATAATTATAATCTCTTTGAAATCTCAAAGCAAATCCGACGACAGCGTCCTGCACTGTTAGTCTGTTCGTTGGTCAAATGGGAGCCCTTGGAAGAGACTGCTGGCCCACTGTAAGCTTGGAGTTCCAGTGTCGCGGTTCTGTGCATAAAAGGCAAGTACGCCGTGATGCGCCTGATCGTTCAGCATTCAAAGAAGCCGCTCCATCCATGGTTCAAGTGTGAGGTCGCTGTCCATCAAGAGTCTGAGGTTTTTGATCATTGTCACGAGCCGAGGGCACGTGTTGTGGGGCTGCAGATGACGCGTAGCTCGGTAGTGTGGGGGCGCTACGTTAGAAGACCTAGATTTATGTGGCAGCTTTTAGATGCTGAGATATAATCCCGACTCTGCCTTTTTCTTTTTTATATAAGTCACTTTGTGTACAATGCATTTTTTGCGTGTACTTTTTTCATTGCCTGCATCACTTGTTATGATTGGCATTGTCTGGTGGCTGTTTTTGCAGGCAACCAAAGGCTCCAGACTGCTGCTCTTTATCTGGTATCAGAGAGAGGAAAGCTGGGGATCAGGTGCCCCCTTCTCTGTGAGCCTTCTGCTTTTGCTGCTCCACTTTAAAGGTCCAATCCTATATTGATTTGCTGCTGGCGGGAGGCAAGATTTAGTTCAAAACGTAATGTCTTGTGCACAGATGTAGCCCGGTTGAAGGCCAGCAGTGTCTCAAGGAAAGTGTTTACTGCTTTCCTTGTCTTGTGAATGGTACAACCCCTCCCTCCCCCAATGGCGCTCACAGGACGTGGTTCCGCAATGTTACCCCACATTGTAGCTACACCATATACAGACTGAGGCCTTCATTACAACCCAGGCGTTAAGGGGTTAACGGCGCCGTAAAAGGTGGCGGCGCCATTAAACCCTTAATGCCTGATTACGAGGTCCCTTTGTGGGTGGCACTTTAACACCTGCTTTTAGCAGGCGTTAAAAAAACAACCCGCAAAGGGACCTTGTTGCTAAGTACGGTGGTGCAATTTGCGGCACCGTACTTAGCGCATTCCCCATTCCCATTGAGCCCTATGGGGCAAAAATGGGAATGGGGAAGGGCCATGGCGGCATGAGGAATTACCCCCCCCCCCGCCATCCTCGGAATGGGGCGGTAATTCCCCATTCCGCCATGGCGGAGTCGGTAAGTTACTTGCATGGACCATGGTGTTGTTAGCACCATGGTCCAACGCCTGGGTTGTAATGAGGGCCTGAGTTATACCATTAGCTAGTGTGTAGTCGGGGATGCGATTACAAGGAAAATTAGCTTGGTGTACTCCAGTGGTGGCTGGTGAATTTTTTTTATTGGATGGGTGTAAATATTTGCGGAAAATAAGCGCAAGCAACTAGGGGGAAGCTTTGTGCGTGTCCTCCTGAGAAAATAGTTACAATGGTTCATTATACAGCACACGTTCTGTTAAAAATGTGGTAACGCATTACAAAATCCAATAGATACAAGTAAATATCAGAGCACAGGTGCATTCCCAACACATATTCATGATGCCTTTGCCCACAATATATGCCAGTATAAAAAAGAACATTGTCATGCTGGGGGCACCTACATGTGCAAGTATTCACATATAAGAACATACTCACGTTTGCTTTGTACATACTGCCAGTAATGATACTATAAGAAAACCTGTCCAAGCTGGCTGTGCCAATGCATGCCAGTACTTGCACATAGGAAGACACTCCTGCTAGCTTTGCCATTAAAAAATGGCATCCCACAATAAGAAAACATGTCTGACAGGCACTAGCACTTATATCATGTTTGCATTATTATAAATGCTCAGTAAAAAATGTCATGCCACAGCAAGAAATTGCTAGACTGGCTGCACAAAATTGGCATTCTAGCCACGTAATAACACTTATCATGCTTGCTTTATTATAAATGCCAACAAAAACAGTCAATAGATGATCAGTAAAAAAATGTCAAACCACAGTAAGAAATAGCTAGACTGGCTGAACGAAAATGCCAGTGTAGCCATGTCAAAATGCTTACCATGCATGATAAGTGATGTTAAATGCCTAGACTGGACGGCATTGCTGCAGTCAGTCTGGTTTCGTTTTCTGACTCTGCTGTGGTATGTTTTACTGGGACTCAATGTTAAAGCAAAAATGATATGATGTTTGCTTTAAAATTGATGGGCAATAAACAATGTCATGCCACTTAAGATTATATGGCTAGACTGGGCTTCATTCCTGCAGCCAGTCTGGTTAGGTTTTCTGACTGTCCCCACATCACAAAATGGAGCGGGTCTGTAAATTTGGTGGCCCTTGAGCGGGGTCTCTCATTTGGAGATTGCGAAGGGTGCGTTTTCATGCACAGGCTCACCCACACAACATACACTCTTTCAATCACGCATCCATGGACACAATTATTTTAGTTTTCTTACCTGCAGCCCCAGTCAAGAATCCACTCCTCTAGGTCCAGTGACTGTCTGCTGCCCCTGCACACCTTGAACAGGGACCAGGAAGTGGGGAGCATTCCATGGTTCCTGCACATGCATGCAGTAGCTGGAGCGTCTCCCAGAGGATGCTCTGACAGCTCTGAATGTGGCTGAGGCACAGGCGCTCCCCCTTGCACAGGCACAGGAGCTCCCCCTGCACATTCAAACCTCGATTACCCCAGCCTGAGCCCCCGATGGGCCATGCAAGCAAAATGCCAAGGCCTTGCATGGCACATTGGGCATGCACTGGGGTATGAACTGTCAAAAGGAAACCACGCAAGAAGCAGCCGAGGAAGCGGTTAGTGGCAGCTCCATCACAAATTATGGACAAGCTGCCACTAATGTTCTCCCTGCACTCCTACCACTCACCCATTGAAGACGGGTCCCAATTCACATTCTCATATTGCCACTGTCAGTCTCTCTCTCTCTCTCTCTCTCTCTCTCTCTCTCTCTCTCTCTCTCTCTCTCTCTCTCTCTCTATATATATATATCTTTCCATTGAAACAAATGTCTATGCATGAGTAATGGGGTCCGTCTGGTGACTCCACTCATTACCATAATCTACTTTCTAAAGGTCATGGGAGGGAAGACATTTTAATTAAGAGAAACAGCTGCTTGAAATATGAGCCCCAATTTCACCTTTCTTTTTATGTTTGTTGAAAGGCTGAGCGCTGCCTCAAGTCTAGCTCTACCTTGCTCAGGTGCTGTGCTCATTGGCCAACTTGTACATTTGCATAACATTTGTGAGGGGTTTGTCGGGGCAATCCCTGTTTTTCTCTTCAGGGGGTGTACCCATTGACTTCTCTCACAAAGTGAGCACAGTCAGAGGCCAAAATGAAATGAAATCCCCCCTTCCCAGTGGCCACTCACCTGGTGCTGAGGCAGCTCCATATCATTGGTGTTAGAGAAAAGATGGAGTGTGGACTCCTCAAAGTGCTTTACAATCCTTGCTGCGCCATCCCTCGATCTGAAGGTGATGCATTAGCTGCAGGAAGGTAAAGAGAAGCATGCAGACAGAAAGGGTGCTTGGGCAGGATATATAGCGCTGGCACTTGGGGTATGTCTGTCGAGAGGAGACCATGAGGTGGCGATATACTGCTTGGGGCACTACTAAGAGCTCTGCCATGAGAGGCAGGATGGGTAAGCAGTTGCTGGAGGATTGAATGTGGTGAGTTGATGGGATTGGTGGAGAGTTTGGATGGTGCTGGTGTGAGGGGACTGGGGAAGAAAGTGCTCCGCTCCACTGAAGTGCACGATCGGGGGCCGATGCGGGTGATGTAAGTGCAAACTGCACTGGTGAGCCAGTTAATGAGGGTGGCAAAACTGAAGAAAGTCACAAACTGAGGGGGGGCTTGTGAGGGTGGCTGATCCAGGCTCTCTTTAGATCCAGTTGTTTCATAATTATAGAAGGTGAGAGGTTCATCTGGGGTTGGGCGAATGGTCCTGTTGTCCCCGATAAATCGAGACAGGCATATGAGAAATTCCACATGCCAACCCAGAAGGTCCAGGGTGTTAAGTGGCTCTATTCTACTTTGCAATGTTGAGAGTCAAGGTCCAGCCCACATAGAAAATATTATACTGCAATTTAGAGGTGATGCAGCTGGAGTGATGACATACTGGCAAACTGGCACCCTAGCAGTTCATGCTCACCATTCTCCCAAACTCCTTCCTCCTAAAGACACCTTGCTGATGGGAAGTGGGACTCTGGAATGCCAGGATCAGGCTTGGGCAGCTTTTGTGGATGAACCATCCCAGGGATCTTTACAGTTCATGATACCACACCATGCTTCACACTGCACCCACTCATGGTGACCACAAAGAGAGAGACGGAGACAGTGAGAGTGCGTGTGTGTGTGGGGAGTTCTAGCTTGACAGCAAGTCCATCTGTGCCCAATCAGGACTTGTGACTGTCTATCAGCCAAACAGGACTTGTGACTGTCCATCAGCCAATCAGGCTCTGTGACTGTCCATCAGCCAATCAGGGCTTGTGACTGTCTATCAGCCAAACAGGACTTGTGACTGTCCATCAGCCAATCAGGCCCTGTGACTGTCCATCAGCCAATCAGGGCTTGTGACTGACTTTGGCATGGCAGTTACTTCCCTTCAGCCAGCATGACACCTCATGACCTGCTAACATAACGCTGGGTAGTCCCCATATATCAATGTTGGCTGGAGAAATATAACTATATAACACAAACATTGATCCACATGTCAATCTGGTGGGGTCATAGTCCCTCGCATGGGTTTCTGGGGCCAGAGCTGCTTGACACATGTCTTGTCAGCTTGAAATCTCAAGGCCAAGCCCCGGGTTCCTCCTTGCGTGCTTGCGTGCGGACGTGCGACTCCCAAAGTGGCCTTGCAGTAGATCAGGGCCCAGGTGCTGCCGGGAAATGTAGTTTTATGAGTGTTCACTCTGCAGAAAGGGCAAAGAAGCCTTTTATATAGCTTGATTGTCTTTTTTATGTTGCACTTTTGTTCTTGCTGTCCCTTAGGCCTGCCTCCAGCATAACTGATGCTGTGTATTGTTCGCCCCTGGTCTCCCCATTACATGTGTTGGATGCTGCTTTCGACCGAGAGAGAGAGAGAGAGCAAGAGAGAGAGAGAGAGAGAGAGAGGGAGAGAGAGAGAGCAAGAGAGAGAGAGAGAGAGAGAGAGAGAGAGAGAGAGAGAGAGAGAGAGAGAGAGAGTGACACTGAGACTGAGACTTGAGGACCAGCAATATTTCCGGAAATGGCTTCCAGAAAATGTAATACAGGGCACAGTACTGGCATTATCTGCCACATCTAACATGAGTGTGTTCTTACAGTAACAGGACTGGCATATATTGACATAGCCAATGTTAAGATTTATTCTACAGTGGAAATACTGGTATTATCGGGCACAGTCAACAAAAGAGTGGTCTTACAGATTTTGGCACAGCTGGTATAGAAATGCCTTCTAACAATGGCACAATGCTGACTTCTATTATGGTTGCAGTAGTCAAGAAAGAGTTTTACACTGGCAGTGCCGTTATACATAATGGGCCTCATTACGACCCAGGCGGTAAGTTACCGCCTGGGTCGTACCTTTACCACCATGGCGTAAACTACGTTTACGCCATGGTGGTTGGCGGACTTACCGCCCCATTCCGAGGTTGGCGGGGCGGTAAGTCCCCATTAACCCATTTACCCTTCCCCATTCCCATTTTTGCCCCATAGGGCATAATGGGAGTGGGGAAGGCGTTAATTACGCCACCGTAAATTACGGTGGCGTAATTAACAACAAGGTCCCTTAGCCCCATGGATTTTAACACCTGCTAAAAGCAGGTGTTAAATCCTCCATGGCGCTAAGGGACCTCGGAATCAGGCGGTAAGGGTCGGCGCTGTTTACGCCGCCGTAAACCCCTTACCGCCTGGGTCGTAATGAGGCCCAATGTAAGCATAGGCATCATGAACATGCATTGGTAGTGCCTCCATTTATTATGCACACAGACATCATGAAGGGTGTTTTACAGTGGCGATGCAGGCATATATCATAGGACCAGGCATCATGAAATGTGTTGGAAATGCTGCTTTGTGCTCTAGGTGATAGGGCTTATATTAGATTTTTTCATGTGTTATCCTACAGAACTGATTGAAAATTGACTGGCTTTTAATCCACGTTTTCACAAAGTGAACTATTTTATCCCAATATTTTAAAAGTGTTCTTCGGGATCGACCCTCACCCACAAAATCCCCTTGATCTATTTGCACTCCCTCATGTCACTCATGCTGTGAAGTGGCAACTATTTGCTCCCCTCCTGTGAGCACATTCACCAATGTTTTTAACCTAAGCAAAAGAGTCCGAGTTTCCTTACAGGGCAAGAGGGGAATTTGCTTTGCCCACCCTTTGCTAGCTAAGTGACTGCATATGCAGTTTGATGCTTCACAATCACCACAGCCTGGCTGCCAGAGGATGGTGATCTGCACAGACGTCTGCCAGGCGTTGAGCGCACAGGAAAGTCTTGGCTAATTGTCATGTCATTATGCCTTCAGGTGCTGGTTATTTGGGCGCCTGCAGCCTCACCCTGGCAAGGAATATAATTCCAAAATGGCGTCCATCGGAACATATTTACTGCATTGCAGCCGTGCTCTCGCCCACAGACTGTTGGGCACCTCCTGCGCGTTGCGGCCCACTACGGAATCTCCCACAAAACTCATCGCAGCCTGGGCTTCCGCAGCTGTGATCCTCCCACTCACACACTCTGCTATCTACTTATGGGGTGACCACTGTAGCCTTCAAACCAAAACACATGCCTCAGAGGTTGAGCTCATGTTGAGCTCACTCACCTACTATCATGCAAGACAACTGCCACACCAAAACTCAACACACGCTCATTTGCTGCAGCCATACTCTGAGCTGGCCCGCACACATCCGGTTGCCATGATGCCAATACCCGGTCACACAATCAGGGGTGGACTGGCCTATAGAGAACTCTGGAGATTTCCTGGCAGGCCTTTAGTTAAACGACTGCAGATAAATGAAAAGTAAAGAAAAACCAACAAGAGTCAGTTATTTATTAAGCCGTGTATGATTACAGCAGCTCACCCATGTGAGCCTCCAATGAGAAGCTTGTGTATGCAGATGGAAGATCTACATGGGGCCAGAGTATGAAAGATTTGCATGAGTACAAACATGTGGAGCACATTAATTTATCACTAATTGTGCTGCTCTGATAATAGAGAATGGAGCAACCGGGTTTAGCCTCCATTGGTATTATCTAAAAAATAATTCACTGGGGGAAATTGGAGCAGGTGGTTTTATTTGCTATTTTGCTGCATAACATGAACAGACATGTAGTAGACACATTTTGTTGTGTGCTGTGCAGCAAATATAGTGGAAAATAACAGCCTGAGTAATGTTTTACTAGTGCACAAACTGCTTTAGATAATATGGATTGTGACCCAATCTTTTTGCTCCATTTTGCATGATCAGCGCAAATCTTTGATGACCTTTCCCCAGAATGTGAAGTTCGAGCCTTTCTTGTCTGACACAAAGGGAGGACCCAAATACCTTCCTGTGTGTGCACTCCAGAAGAAACAGACAATGACCCTTTTTGGTTTCCTGTTGTGATCTAGTGAGAGGCCGGATACACATTTTGTTGTTGGGCAAAGGATCTGTGCACGATGCTGGTCTGAATTAAATCCTGGGTTCTTATTTTTATAAACCTAGACAGAATGTATGTGTCTTATTATCTGCTTATTCAAATGGCAAAATACCTGTAAAAGCGCCTAGGCGCCCTTCTGGGCCTTAGCTAGCGCTTTATAAATCTTAAATAAATAAATAAATAAATAAAAGCATGTGTGGCCCCATTGCCTTGCAGGTGGCTGCGGCCAGCTCCTCCTATAAAGCTGGCGGTCCCAGACATGTTTTCTTCCGTTTAGATAGTCGGAAAGTATGGAATGCAGGCTCTAGTCCCCTATGGAAGCCAGAATTCCATGCTTCTCCCTTGTTCTCACAGCATCCAGCTAGCCAGCAAGCACGCTTGCAAGAGGTGCTCTAGCTAACCACTTATAAAGACTGAATCACACGCTGTGCTACAGGAAGCCCCCGGCGGCGAGGAAGCCCTCTTTCTCTGAATGAGCTTCAATATAGCATTACCGCCCACACCATCAGGCTCTATGGTGTGATATGTGACCGTCACCCTTGGTAGAGACCCTTGCCTTAGGCTCGAGACCACTAACTTAGGCAGAAGCCTCCTACCGCACAATAGAGGCCTCTGCGGCCAGCTCTAACGCTCCATTCATAATACATGAAGTAACTCTTAAAGAGGTTCCTACTTATGCTGCAATAGACGCATACATGTTTGTATACATGCATGTTTTACTGCAGTTGTTATTATTGAAACACATTTCTTACACTCAAGACATCATTCCAACTAAAATTATTTGTGAATCCAAATAATTTTACAGAGTACTTTTTGTACCAAAACTAAAAGTCAGACACATCTGATGGATTTATCGGAATCGTAATAGATCTTGCATAAATCCTACATTATACCCATACGATTTTATAAGAATTCAATACGTAACTGGGTGTCATATAGGTTCTTATAAAGTTCCCATCATTGTTTTCAAAAACCCACTAGTTTCTCACAAGTTCTTAGAAGCTACTTCTAAGAATCTTATAAGGCATTTTTATGTCACCAAAAACTGTGAGAACGTTATGAAAGATGACCTTCTCCCAAAGCAGCAGCTTGTTACACGCACTCACCCAATACACGTGAAACATTTACTAAAGAGATGGATAAAGACATGGGCCCTCATTCCGGCTTTGGCGGTAGCCTCCAAAACCGGGTCCGGGTTCCCTGAATGGGGAATTACCAGGCCATTCCGAGTTTGGAGGGCCCGGTAATTCCTCCCTCAGGGAACCCGGGCCCGGACCTTCCCCATTCCCATTCGAGCCCCCATAGGCCTCAATGGGAATGGGTGCAGTGAGCTAACAATGGGCCGATTATGACCGGCCCGTTGTTAGCGGAATGGGTTTAACAGGTCCGCATCCATTTACGGCACCCGTTAACCCATTCCGCCAGGGTCGTAAGGTGGCCCATGGCCTTCTGTTCTGCTGTCGCTACTTAAAAATCATGGATCTACTCCGGGATATCTTTACTGTCCAGCATAAATCAGCAAGCGCCGATAAAAATGCGGATTCTCTATTCACAATGCATTACTGCCTCGTTAGCAACATGAAAGGAACGCTGGAATCCTGTGAGCCAATCAGGATCAAGATCATCTGGCCAATAATCACTGGTGTGATTGTACACAAGACGAGCGCCTTGAGGGCCATGTGCGAATGGCGCTACATAGGAAATCTATATATCGATAGATAAATAGGTGTATCCATGGATCCTGCTACATGATCCATGTCCCCTGCTGACGCCGTCCCCCTCTGCCTCCACTTACCACATTCTACTTTTCACAGATACCTCTCTGCCACGCCTGCTGCTTGAGCCACCTACCTTAGTGTGAGGAATTCGACCATCCGCATGGTGGGCGTGCGCGCTCACCCGGAAATGTATTTATTTATTTATTTTCACACACATTTTCCTATGCTCCCACCACAGCACAGCATAGACCCGGGTACTCCGGGACAGACAAAGCCTACACGCACCGTCTGCCCCTGTCATATTTAGTCGGAATGTGACAGCCAAGGAGTGCACAATGTCATCTCCAGGATGAGGGAGGACCAACCTTCCCCCTGCCATAGTAAGCCTGATTAACTGACAAAGGATGCATGGAACTGCCCTGATATTTTCTTAGGCCCTGCAGCTGGTGGCAGCAATTATCCTACCAACATGAGATATTTCAAGTAGACCCACATGGGGCCAGGCTGCAGAGGATAACCAAGAAGTCAGGAAACCCAACAACCTTTCATATGTAACTGTGTGAACTCGAAGCCAGCTCCATTCATAAGGCACGAGAATGTGGTGTGCAGGAGCCAGAGAGTCTGGTGTCTCAGCAGCTTCAAGGGAGACCGGCTGTTTTAACAGGAACCACACAGGGAGGACAATTAACCAAAGAGACTCTTTTAACATATCAGACAGGAAGATGGGTGGAACCTAGTATCACAAGGGAGTGAGCCCAGAGCTTTTTCTGTTGAGAGAAGAGTTCCACCATATTAGTTCTGGGCCACACCTTGTTCCTGTTTTTACCCCTTTACCTTTCCTGTTGCAAAACACTCCGTATGACCTCACACATAAAGAAAACAGAAGATTGTTGGCATGGAACCGAAAATTGTTCACTAAGGTAGGCTTAGCCTACACCAATCACTGGGGCACACTTGGCTTTAAAAGATAGCTGAGGCCCTCTTTTGGCAGATCATCTGAAGTCTTCACAAGAAGCAGAAAGAAAACTCATCCTTGGGCCTTGGCTGAAGGTGCAGTCTTCCTTACAGCTTCCGCCAGTGAAGGAAGGCCAGGAACTCCAAGATGGAAGCAAGATCCCTCCCATTAACTTCTCCCAGGGAACAGGGGGAGAAAATAACTCAGAGGACTCTCCAGCCACTATAGAACCAGCACCCAACCAGCACACATAGCGCCCTGCTAGGCTCTGCAGCATGCTCCCTGCACAGGGAGGGTCAGAAGGTCTCTGAACCAGAAATGAAGGACAAGGCAGCTGGCTGCAACACACTCCCGAGCTTTGGGCCATCCACCTTCAAGGATGACACAACCCAGTGAAGAAACTGGAAGAAGTGCATCGACAAGCATTTACCACCATCTACCATAAAGGACATTTTCGAGACAGTCGAGTTCCTCAATCCACAACCGACTGCAACGCTGACTGCCGCCAGGCCGCAGTCGCTGCAAAAAACCTGAGACATCTTAACCAGTGCTCCAGAACCACCAATCAACACTGAGACATCGATTCCTTCCTGACTCTGAGTTACCATGTAGGCCACCCTAAAGCCATTTATCAAGCTTCGCTCGCTGAACCATCATGCCGCCTGATACCCATAGTTGACTCCCGTCTTAACCTCTGTCACAGAAGCCTGCAAGGCACCCTGAAGCCGACTCTATCCTGTCAAGCACCTAGAACATCTACAGAAAAAGGTACATTGTGGTTATGTCCCCCTGGTCCTTCCCAGATGGCCCCTAGAGACATATTAAGACCCTTTCCCCCTTTTACTGAAGCCAAGAATCATTCAAAACTATTGTGGTTATTAACCATACCAACTACCCTTCTCTCAGTGTCCAGAATGCACCCCTTTTCCTTCCCTTCTTAGAACTGTCTGTTCTCTGCATTCCTTTACAGGGTGGGTTGTATTTCGGAGTGTTGTTAGATTGTCTGTTGTGTAATAATAAGTAGATATTTGTATACAACCTTGAATGGACACTCCTCGTATCATTGGGTAATAATTGTATTTTCGCTGTGTTGCAAATAACCAACGATCCACGACTTCTTTGAGATAAGCCTGCCATTCGTCTGCATTACCAAAATTGGACAAGGAGGGTTATAATTTGCTTGTTTAATCCAAATTGTTTGGATCCATTCTGGTGTATTAGAGGTATGGAGCTGATTGATGGTTTAGAAACCGATATTCACCCCTGGACCACTGGTACCCCGGAATTGATTTGTCCCACTTACGCTCTCAACATGACCCGCTCTGGAAGTCACATGACCTGCTCTCGTCCGCTGCTCTTTCTTTCCATCTGAGTCACAATGGTGGCAGCAAATAGAGACTGTTGTCATCAGGCCCTTGAACGTTAGTTGCTTAGTGGCCATCACAGAATTGTGTTCTTTCCTCGCCGTTACCAATTTGTGACTGCAGTACCAAGCACCTGGCTACATACGCGGATACTAATAGCAATATTAATGTAGGATCGTATGATCCCATAGGCCTTTGATAATAGGCCTTGCTACGCTTGGCCCTTGGGCTTGCAGGCTCATAAGATCCTGTACTGCCTGCAGCTCGGGCAGTATATCCTAACTGAAGCAAATAGACGACAGCACAGGGGCAACGTGCTGGTCTTAGACGCAAGACCACGCAGAGCAACAGAAGTGCAAAACTCGGATCAGCCCTTAGAAACCAAACTCAGGTATGGTATTAGGCGTGTTATAAAAAAACAATTAAATGCCTCTTTTTCTGGCGACGATTAAAGTTCCATTTCAGTATTAGCTTTTAGGGGCATGTGTAGGGCCGAAGAGAGCCTCGGGTATGATTTCCTATACAGGCCCTCTTTAGAGCGCTATTTCTTTCACTAAAACACAGGGCAGGAAACCTTCTGAACCTACTCTCTGACTCATACAGAGTCTTGGAAGCAGGAAACCGCCCCTACAACCTAAAGGCATGTCCTATCATCTGACAAACGTCACTGAATCCTTGCTGGCGGATCACGCCATTCTTATTATACACGGCAGTGCGGGTCGGGCGGCCATTATTGCCCACAGTCCTCTTTCTATTTCTCACCTAGATGTTCCTATCCTTAGCTAATGTGTGTGGCCAGGCAACCTTTAAAGTCCAGCTATCCCCCCACATAAGCAGAACCTGTCTTCTTTGCTGCACACCTCCTTCCAGCTTCATTTCCCAGCTCACCCAACCGGAAGCCACAGCCTCTACATTCTGCGGTACATCAGACCAATTGATCCCACTGGGTGACTTTAACATTCAGTTCAACTCATCCATAGATCCTTCAAGTAAGCAGTGGAATAACAGTGCTGAAAATGCTGTGGGGGACATGACATCTAAAGGAAAAAAGCCCCTGCCAAATGAGGGGGACAAAGTGGTCTTCCACGAAAGTTGCGGGAAACAAACTCCCCCCCCCCTAAAATTACGCCCATGCATGTAAGCTTACTCAGACTTAAGCAGCTCTCTCTTTCCATGACCAATCACCCACTCATTCTGGGGAAATACTCTTGATGGAGTTCTTTTAAAGGCCTGTTGGTGGATTCCCCGACTCCTCTTGCCAGTCAAGTGGTCTAGCCATCTCTTTGTTCCTTTATTTTATCAACATTCCTCATTACACTCCTCCCACCCAGGTATCTCGTGGCCCCCACTCCTTCCGTTCACTTATAGCAGGGCTCTGCAACCTTTTTTGGACTACAACTCCCATCAGCACTTGTCAGCATAGTCAACCCTGGGGGATCCTGGGAGCCATAGTCCAAAACATCTGTAGAGATGTAGGTTGCAGACCCCGACGTAAAGACCGTTCCAGAGAAAGTCTGCACCACCTTCTATCCCCTCTTACACACCTTCTACACTGCAAAGTTTCCTGTGAAACTTTAACCAATAAAAACAATCGCATCACTACTGATGCCTTTGATACTCTGGTACCCGATACAATCTACCAGAAGAACCTCCCTTTAGATTCATGACCCTAGCAAAACACTACAATCCCCACCCCCCTCCACAACAGCCCTTCTAACCAACTGGAAAAGCAGCTATGTGCCCATTAACAGGTAGGCCCATAAGCATAGCTTCTCCCTTGACCAGAAATCAGTACTGTGCCCCAAACAAGAGTTTTTCTCATTATTTCCAGTCACATTTCCCTAAATTCCAGAGAACTGTTTGAAATCATGTAAACCTTGACCCCCCCCTCCCTCAAGCCATAAAGAATCTACTTCTCCCTCCATTTATCTTCTCAGGGGGAGGCTGTCCCTTCTCTGTGAACCCCAGACAAAGGAACAACCCCTCAGCCCCGGCTGCTCAAAACCATCTTACATGCTTAGCCTTGCTTAAACCTTCCTCTTCAAACAGTCATATGTAATTGCGTCTCCACATTCCCCTTCTCAACTGAAGAGCAGCGCCAAGAGGTGATTCTAAAGCACTGCGTGCTATAAAAATGCTCACACACTCACTCACTGGGTGGATTATTTAAATTTTTTTATTCATGGAGCATTTGTATGGCACCTATACAGCAAAATGTGTTTCCAGGCGCCACAACACAAAGATGGCAGGGGGGCAGAGGAGAAAATAACAATAACGGTCCTACTCGGGCTTGTGACATTCGAACCGTGCAAGTGCAATAAACAGGAAGTGTAGGGACAGGGGAAGAGAAGTGCAGGGGGGGCAAAGGGGCAGTGCGATGGGCAAGTACAAAGGGAGGCCCAGGAGGGATAGTGGTCGGGAAAGAAGGGATGGGGTCAGCTTGTGCGAGGAAGGGGTACGGAACAGACTCAGAAGGCTAGTCAGGGAAGTGGACTGGACCAGACGCAGTAGGCAAGTCAGTGAAGGGGGCCTAAGGGCAAGTGTTGGTAAAGGGATGATGGGGGGGACAGATCAAAGAGGGCCTGGCCCCGGTAAAGCTCATGAGGGAACCAAGCAACCAGAAAGAGGCAGGTGGAACATGCAGGGGAGGCGAGGGGGAAGGAGGAGGTGAAAAGGAAGGTCTTGAGAAGCTTCCAGAATTTAGGAGATCCGGCTCAATATGGAGAGGGGCAGGGAGGCCATTTCAGAGGGAGGCTCCTGCCGAAGAAAGAGATCTAACCCCCACTCTCTGCTTGGAGTAGCCTCTGGACCTGCAGAGAATTAGGGCTAGAAGACCAAAGAACTCTAGCAGGGAGGTATTTGGATGTAGTGAGGGCCCCGGCCCCAGAAAGCCAGGGATGTCATTTCACCAAAATGCCAGGGGTAGCGGAAGTGACATCACACGACCCTTGACCCCCTGATGACATCACAGGAAGTGATGTCATTTAACCCCACCCCGAAGTGATATTGTGGGAAGCGATGGAACACGACCTTTCACCCGTTGACAAAACAAAAGTGGCATCACATAGCATTGTACACTACGAAAAATATGGTTACAATATCACTATAATGTGATGTACATTTCATACCTGAATGGATCACCATATGTATCGTTAAGATCAGTGTGTATAGGCCCATATTACCAAATTACTTTGAATGCAAGCAGACATCCAAGGCCAAATGATAATGATGTGTTATCATATAGCACTTACACTTAAAGCGCTGTACATAGAAGAAATATACACCCAATATCACCCAACCTGTGTTGATACCCATTTATCGACAACAGAAGGATGAGGGGTTGAGTTGAGGCATTTGAGAACAGACTAAACCAGAAAGACACATTTTTGGCATTCCTATTCTTTCTTATTTAGGGTCAGTGCTGAAATTGTTAGACTTGTGGCCCTCATGTTCATATTTTTCTTCTTTTTTTAGGGGGCCTGAAAAAGAAAGCTAGCCACTCCAGAATTAAAGAGCCACATGGTGCCTGGCCACAGCCCACGAGCGTGCATTGCAAAAAAAACAAAAAAACAAAAAACAACACCTCTGGCGACCCCCAAATGACATCCCTGCTTGTGGATGATACAGAGGGTCTTGAATTTGATCCTTGCAACCACAGGAAGCCAGTGTAGAGATTTTAGGGCTGGAGAGATGTGGTCCCTCGGCCTGAAGCCAAGGATAAGTCTTGCAATCCTATTCTGAATTAGTTGAAGAGGGTGGAGGGAGGAAAGAGCAGGGACATTATTTCATCAAAATGCCAGGGGTAGTGGACGTGATATCACATGACCCTTGACCTCTGGTGACATCGCAGGAAGTGGTGTAATTTGACCCCACCCCGAAGTGACATCACAGGAAGTGATGGAACATGACAAAACAGAAAGTGGTATCACGTAGCGTAGTTCCTAGGTACACTAAGGAAAATATGGTTACGATATCTCTCTCGTGATATACATTTGATACAAGAATTGATCACCATATGTATCGTTAATATCAGTGTGTATACATACGCCCTTATTACAAACGTACTGTGAATGCAAGCAGATGGCCATGGCCAAATGATAATGATGTGTATATATATATATATATATATTTGTTCTATATAAAGCACTTATGTTTAAGTGCTTTATATAGAACAAATATATATACAATATCACCCAACCTGTGTTGGTACTCATTTATCAACCTCAAAAGGATGAACGGCTGAGTTGGCCTTGCCAGGATTTGAACCTTCAACCTGCAGATCACACATATCACAGCAACGAGCGCTCAACCCACTGAGCTATCTTACCATCTATAGTAATAGAGCAATTGCATGTCTCAATATTCTCGGAGACAGGAAGCAAATGACACTCTGTGGTAGATACCATTAAACTGGTAACTGAGATTTAACAGCAGGCCAGTTCATCTGCAGGTCTGGTGCAAAGTTGGCCACATGTCAAGCCTGCGTGGATCTACTTTTCAGGCTTCAGAGGTTGGCAAAATATATCCGTTGGGAGGGTTCATAACTGTGTATTAAAGAATTTAGAGTAGCGCAGGGAAAGCAGTGCACTCGCAAGGCATCCTGTACTCTGGTCACTCGTTACCTCATACATGGAAACAAACATCCTTACAGCACGGCAGGGAGATAGGAAAGATAGACACATCACAAAAAAGTATTCATTGTGGCACAATGAATTCAAGGGCTACTTTATGTGCTATGGTCAAACATTTCTACACTGCATACAAGCTTTTAGGCACAAAGAATTTGTCAAGTGACCGAGGACACCGAGATGGAATGTCTTGTGATGATTGTAACAGAGACACCGCAGAAATAAACATGCTATAGCTGCAACTTGCAAAAAGCAAAATACATAGGGCCTCATTACACGGAAGGTGGTGAACCATGGCGCTATTAGCGCCATTGTTCATGCCTGTAAAATACTGGCACCGCCTTCGTGGAAAGGGGAATTACCGCCCCATTCCAAGGTTGGCGGGGCAGTAATTCCCCCTTCCACCATTGCCCTTCCCCATTCCCATTTCTGCCCCATAGGGCTCTATGGGAATGGGGAAGGCGCTAATTACGGTACCGCAAATTGCGGTTCCGTAATTGGCTCCACTGGTCCCTTTGCGGGTTGGTTTTTAACGCCTGCAAAAAGCAGGCGTTAAATTCCCCAACCCGCAAGGGGACCTCGTAGTAAGGCGGTAAGGATTTACCGGTACCGGTAAAATACCGGTACCGGTAAACCCTTACCGCCTACCGAGTAATGAGGGCCATAGTCATTCTACTCTAAATGCTTTTTGGACGTTTTTGTCTGCATTGTGAATTTGAGGTGTTTAGGAACAGATTAAATTAGTAACTCACCCCCTGAAGTGTGCCTGAAATAATCTTCAATGAATCTAGCAATTATTGTGTAGAGTTCCAGAAAGACACATTATTTGTTATTCCTATTCTTTCTTAGTTAGTGTCACTGCTCAAAGTGTTACACTTGTGGAACCCCCTGTTTTTCTAAGAGGCCTAAACAAGAAAGCCAGATGACACAGCCACATGACACTGGCCACAGCCCAAGAGCTTTCATTTAAAAAGAAATTGTTTCGATTCTTTTTTAAGGGGTAGCAAGGCAAGCCACAGGGGTAGCAAGGGAGACCTCAGGGGTCGCAGGTGTGACCCCTGTTTACCCCCAAATGACGTCCATAGTGGGAAAGAGGCAGATAAAAGAAGACGTTTTTGCAGGAGTCCAGCCTGGAGAGAACCAGAGCTCTTTAGACACTGAGTGTCTGCGGGAATTTGAGGAAAGGGAGAATGCCTCTGAGGAGGTGAAGCTGAGAGTGAGATTTCTTGACAATGTTAGCGATGTGTGGTGAGAAGGAGAGGGAGGATTCGAAGATGACACCCAGGTTTTTGCCTCAGATGAGGATGAGGGAAGGGATGCAAGGAGGGTGGCCAGAGAGTAGGGGGGAATGAGTGGGCAGGAGTCCCAATGAGAAGGATCTCACTCTTACTGACATTAAGGCATAGATTGTTAGAAGCACACCATGCCTGAATAGCATATTAGAGAGGAAGAAGAGGGGGAAGTCAAGGAAAGCTTAAGGGAGAGCTGTGTGTCATCAGCATAATACTGAAAATGAGGAGCAAAGGTGGCGATCAGGTGGGTGAGAGAGGCAAGGTAGATGTTGAAGAGCCACGTCGAGAGAATAAAGCCCTGATGAAGGCTGTGGGTGCAGAGTGAAATAGAGGAGAGAAACGGGTCCAGTTGAACTTGGGAGGGCCTTTTTCGATGGGCAGGTGGCCAGCCAATCCAGTGCCCAGTCTGTGATGCCAAGGGTATCACGTAGCCGATTTATGAGAATGGGATGATTGACCATGTCAAAGGCGAAGGACAGATCAAGGAGGATGAGAACGGAAGGAGAGTTGGAATCAAGGTTGAGAGCAAGTCTGTTCAGGAGGAGAGAAATCCACTGACGGGCCCATAGATCAGTGCTCACCCTCTAGAACCTGTAAGACAAGATAGCTGCACCATGTGAGGACAGGGGGTGCAGGATTCACTTACTCCAACACAACTCAATAATGAGGACTCAGTCATTTGGCAAAGGGAAGTCTGTTTAATGACAAGTACATCAAACAGGGAAGCAGTTGGGAATCAGCATCGTTACGATCACCTGTCTCGCTCCGACTTCCTTGAACTTCAGTCAGACAGCAATAGTTTTTTTTTTTAAAACAATTTTATTAATTTTATTCAAACAACAAATAACAAACCCAACTCAATTTACAGTGGTTACATATCTTGCTCATAAATGCACATACATTGTTACTTTTTTGCCCATTGTATTTCCCGTCCCACCCCCCTCCCAAGCCTACTTTCTCCCATTGTCAGTCTCCACCTCTTGTGGTGGGGAGACCTCTTCAGCCATGCTTATTTTATCATCATCACTTGGTCCATCATACGAGGGCCCAAATAGCTCTGCTATTAATTGTCTCCAACCCGCTAGGGCTCTGGCTTCACCCTCTATGTCCCCTTTACACGCTTCCTGCCATGCCGCTGTTTCTGCCTCCGCCCACTTCTGCAAGTCCCTCCACCACGTCTCCACATTGGGCTTGTGGCACGCTTTCCATCCCATTGCAATCCTTCTCTTCGCCAGTACATATGCCAGATCTTTCAATTTACTCACATGTTTAAGCTTTCGCGGTCTGGGGATCCCTCCCAACAGGCAAGCCCACAATGTATCCACCTTCATGCGGATTCCCTTGTCCTCCATTTTCTGTGCTATATCTCTCAAATATTTCGCTATCAGTGGATATGCCCAGAACATATGCACCATTCCTGCGTTTTCCTCATTGCATTTGGGACACACTTGGCTTCCGGCATTCTTAAACTTGGCTATCTTAAGTGGCGCCAGATATGCTCTGTGAGTTATATACAACTGTATTTGTTGCAGCCTAGCATTTCTCGATATTTTTTTATGATACCCCTGAGCCCTTTCCCACAACCCATCACTCATCATATCCCCTACTTCCTCCTCCCAGTCCAGTCTAAGTTGCACCACATCCTTGCCCACATGAGTCATCATCATCTCGTACACTCTAGACGTTTCATGACCTCCTTCTGCTATATCATATATCACATCTAGTGTGGTGTCCGGCTCCTCTGCAAGTTCCACCTTGGACCAGGTATCTTTCATTGTTTGCACCATCCCATGATACGTAATATATTGCCCAGCACTCAACCCCGTTTGTTCCACCAGCTCCTCAAATTCCATTATTTTCCCCTCTTGCCACACATCTCCCAATGTTGCTATTCCTACCGGTTCCCAATACTTCCTAATCATTAACCTTAGTTGCTTTTCTGATCCCATCATTGTGACCAGTGGGATTTGCGGAGAGCACAGGGCCGGCTTGTCCATCAACCGGCACGCCCTCTGCCACATCCCCCACCCAAGGCCCAGCATCCCCGGACGACCTCTTAGCTCCCGCTTGGGTAACCATATCATTTCTCTCAGAAAATATGGGGCGCAATCCCCTTGATGCAGCCTATGCTCTAAGGTAGGCTCCGCAGAGAGCCATTTGGCTACATGTTGCAACTGGCTCGCTACATAATATACTTCCCAGTTAGGTCATTTAATGCCCCCTTTCTCATGCGGGTTTTGGAGTTTCCACAGGGCTACCCTGTTCCTCATCCCGTACCATAGGAATTCCCTGTATATGCTGTCCAACTTAATAAAGAAATGGCGGGGTATGGAGTATGGGATGTTCACGAAGCAATGCAACAGTCTAGGCAATGCCACCATCTTGAGCATCGCCCCACGCCCCATCATTGCTAAGGGGAGTTTCGCCCAGAACTTCATGCTGTTCTTCAGTTTCTGAACCGTTCTTTCTGTATTATGCCTATGTTCGGCTTCTGCTGTATGATATATGTCTATCCCAAGATACCTAAAGGCTGTGGCCTCCGACGGTATCTGGAGTACCGGCAAATTCTCTGCCAAGAGCCCTCTATATCTGCCCAGCGGGAACACACAGGATTTACTTGGGTTCACGGCTATACCTGAGAGTTCAGCAAACCTCCCCACCACTTCCAACACATACTGCAGATTCTCCTCTGGGTAGCGCAGATATAATAGCATATCGTCTGCGTATAGTGAAATTAAATGTGATGTTTCCCCAACGACAATGCCTATTGCGTCATATTGCTGCCTTAAATAAATCGCCAGAGGCTCCAAGGCCAGAATGTACAACATGGGGGACCAGGGGCATCCCTGTCTGGTCCCTCTCCCAAGTTGCCACCTTTCAGAGATCACAGTTCCTGTCTTCACTCTTGCTAATGGCCCACTATATAGGAGTTCTACCCAGTGAAGATATCCTGGTCCTATACCATAGTTGGCTAGGGCCGCCTTCAGCCAGGGCCATCTGACCGAGTCAAATGCCTTGACCGCATCCAGCGACACTATCGCCATTTCGCTAGTGTCCCCTTCAGTATGTTCAATCACCCGATGGAGTCGCCTCAAATTATTCGAGATATTCCTATCTGGGACATATCCTGTTTGATCAGGATGAATCAGTTTATTTATGACCTTCTTTAATCTGTTTGCTAGAACCGCTTTTAAAATCTTACTATCTTGGTTTAACATCGATAGGGGCCTATAGGAACCGCAGTCACTACCAGGCCTGTTTGGCTTGGGGAGTGGTATAATAACCGCTTTGCGCAGTGATTCCGGTAATCTCCCAACTTCATATGCTTCGTTAAGCATTTCCAGCAGTGGGGGGAGAATCTCTGCTTTATATGCCTTATAAAATTCGCTTGGGAGTCCGTCAGTTCCCGGGGTTTTGCAAGTGGGCAGCTGCTTCACCACTTCTTCTGCCTCTTCTAGAGTGATCGGGGTGTCTAGCTCCTCCCTTTCTTCCACACTAATTTGGGGTAGCCCAATCTCTTCCAGTATGTCTCCTATCTCCCCTCTTCTGCTTCCCGTCTCGTCTCCGTACAAACGTCTATAATAGTCTTCAAATTCTTGATTTACCCCCTCTTGCGTATCCACTACGTCGCCATTGTCTTTCACTATTGTTCTGATTGGGGGCCTTGCAGTCTCGTTTTTGTAGAGCCACGCAAGGAGTCTTCCTGGTTTGTCGCCTCCAATGTTGCCTTTCTATGTACTTTTTATAATTAAGATTACATAATCTCTCCCAGTATCCTGCACATTTCTGCTGCAGGCCCAGTGCCATTTCTGTATCTGCCTTACTGTTGCTACCCCGTTCCAATACCCTCTCCAATTCCTTTTCAGAGTCCTGTAATTCAGTCAGAATCCCATCTTGCAGTCCTTTAGACTTGGCTATGGCAATTCCTCTCACTACCACTTTAAAGGCTTCCCAGAGTGTGCCCGCTGTCTTGACACTGCCAGTATTTATTTCGAAATAACTTATTATTTCCTCTCGCATATCCTCCCTGAATACGCTATCTTTAAGCGCTTCTGCACGCAATCGCCATGTGGGTATCCTTCCCCAAGGGGGTCGGAATTGCCAAGTTAGCAGCAGTGGTGAGTGGTCTGAGAGGACTCTAGCTTTGTACTCCGCCTGCGGTATTTCGGTCAGTAACTCCTGCGTGACAAATACATAGTCCAGTCTTGTGTATAGGCCCTGTGGGGCTGCATAATGTGAATATTGTCTATCCTGCGGGTGACTTGTTCTCCGTGCATCTGCCAGCCTAAAATCCGCCAATAGTGCATGTAGTGCTTTTGCAGCCGGGGTGGGTCTAACTATTTTATTGTCTGATCTATCTATGGTGGGGTTCAACACACAATTGAAGTCCCCCCCCCACAATATCGCTCCCCCCACGCTGCCACTGAGTGTACTATACAGGGTCCTAAAATACGCAGCTGTATCTTGGTTCGGGGCATAAGTATTTACGATGCAGATCTCTCTATTTTCCACCATCCCTCTCATGATCACCATCCTGCCATCCGCCTCTACCTGCGAGCTCAGCAACTGAAACGGAACATATGGGGCCACCCATGTGATTACCCCTCTTGCATAAGCAGAGTATGTTGCCCCCACCACTGTCCCTCTCCATTTCTTCCGTACCACTTCTAGTTTGTCTTTCGTTAAATGAGTTTCTTGTAACAGGGCTATATCCACTTTCTGTCTGCGTAGGTACATCATTACCTTGTTCCGCTTCAGATAACTATTGAGCCCCCTAACGTTCCAAGTGACTTTTTTTCTTAAGGGCTCCCATGGTTCATCTCGTTTTCTGTGAGGTGTAGGTTCACACCATAACGCTTCCCCTTCCCTCCCAACCACAACTCCCCCTATCCCCAACTCCACCCCACTGCACACAACCCTTCCCCTCTTCCCACCCTACCCGGCCCCAACAAATGCCCGGCTCCATCCCTGGATCTCAGGCCCCCCAGCGTCTGTTCCTATCCCGTAAGCGAGGACTAGGATCCCGCGGGACATCACCGTGCTACCAGTGACCTAACTAAATATACTACTAAGGGGTATTAGGATTGCCCTCCAGGAGCCCCCGCTCACCTGAACTAGGATCATTGCTTTTCCAGGGTCCCACCAGCCCCTGTTTGTCACACCACATTCCCACAAGCTTTATTTTAAAACGCTATAATCAAGTCCCAGTGTCCAAGCCATGTCCCAAGGGATGGCCCATTCGCGCATTACTTATCTCCTGTGATTCCCGTCTGGACATCCGGTTCTTGAGGATGACCCTGCATGTCCATCCGGTCCATCGCATCTCTCGGGTCCCAAAAAACAGGCTTTTGTTCTTGTAGAACACTTTCAGTTTGGCTGGGTAGAGCAGCATGCAACGGTGGCCTGCCTCTCTCAGCCTCCTTTTCACCGTACCATAGTTCATCCTGCTGTGCTGCACTTGCAAAGTATAATCCGGGTACGCCGTGATTGTCGCCGAAACCCTCTCGATCTTCCCTCCCTTCCGGAAAAATTCCAGTATCTTTTCCCGGTCTCGGTAATTCAGAATTTTAGCGATCAGCGGCCGTGGGGGAGTACCTGGGGTGGTCTTCTCGCCAAGGCCCTATGGGCCTTCTCAATTGCAAACCCCTGGGTCAATGCACCGCCAGTTATCTCCTGCAGGAGCATGGTTTCCACATATTCTGACGGATTAGTGCCCTCTATTCCTTCCGGCAGGCCAACAATGCGAATGTTATTGCGCCGAGCGCGTCCTTCCGCCAACTCCGCCCTGCTTTCCAGGTTGCCTACTCTCTGCACAAGGGCATGGAGTTCCGACCTGTGGGCGACACATGCCGCTGTGTTCGGGGCCACTTCCTCCTCCAAGTGCCAGTGAGCTCAGCAAGCGTCCGCACGTCCTGTCTCAGCAGGTTAACTTCCTCCTGGACTGCTCCGACCTTTAGGTCCAGGCCCTCCTTCAGTTCAGTCATTGCCAGGCCCAATTTGGTTTCCCAGTCAATTTTCAGATCCGCTATCGCCGCCAGCACTTCCTGGATCGTGCCCGGTGTCTCTGCCACTGCCGTAGTGGTATCTTGGATTTTGCTCCCCTCAGCACCGGTGGACGATTTAGCATAAGCCTCCAGCGTGGGTTGTTTGTTCCGGGGTCTGACCACTTTAGAGGTCGCCATGCTATATTGTGCAGGCGTGAGCCAGCAGTGCCACCCTTTGTGCTACAAGTCTGTGTGGCAGCAAGCCACTCTTGACGTTGCAAGGGCCTCTATCGCTATGTTCCGGTGTGGCCTTTTGCTTGCTTCTCTACCAGAATGGGTTATGTCCTCCCACGTATCTTCGCACCCTCCGTGCCGCACCCCTTGTCTTTTTGTAGTCCTTCAGTTGGCCGGTGGTCTTGTACTTCCAATGGCCCAGCGCACTCACCTTTCGACCCTCCGTCGGTCCCGGGGGCCATCCAGTCAACAGACCAGCCCAGAAATGTTGGCCTCACAGTCTTAAGCTGGGGAGTCAACCCGATGTTGTGGCTGGGGGGCAGGAATTGCCCCAAATTGGTGCAATGCCGCTTATACTTCTAGGAGGTGGCCCTCCAAAGTGTGCCTGGTTTCCAGTGTTTGGCCCGCCTCACCGTGCTGGCCACCACATTTCCCGTGGGCAGCACCTCTACCTGTGATATGGGTCATGCAGGGCTTCGGTGCTGAGCTGTGAACAGCCTTTTTAATCAAATCAGGCTTCCAGCTTCCCTGTGTGCTGCCACTGCTGTATTCCCTTTGCTCTGATCCCAGGGGCCACTGCTACTTTGTAGCCAGTCTGCTTACCAGCTCCATTCTCCAGGCGCAGCGCTCGTTTCTTAGGAGATATTGACACAGTGCATCTCCGGCGACTTCCATCGGCGGCTTCACCGCGGGTCGGCGTCCGCCATCAGTCTGCTTTTTTTGTTTTTTTAAATTTTTTCCCCCTTTCAGATCTAATTAAGTTCCTGCCGTGTGTGCGCCCGCTCGGGGTGCGGATACTCGGATACTGTGACAATAAGCAGGGCTCACGTTCCTTTATTGTGGTGGCATCCGCAGAGGTCCCCAAGTTCCCTTTGTCCGCACCGCCATTTTGTTTTCAATCCGCGTCGGCGCTTATTAATTCGAACGCCTGGATCTTCGCTGCAGTGCATCGCACATGTCCCACACTTACAGCGAGTGTGCTCACTACTATCCTGGGCAGGGATGTTGTTTTCCAACGCCGGCAGGGACCCGCAGACTCTCTTATTTAGACGGATTGGTACAGGATCACGGGAGCTCTTCCAGAGCACGTCCCTCTACATGGCCGCCTTAGGCAAAACTCGTCATCACTGACGTCTAACTCTACAAAATTCGTCATGCAATATAATTGCTTAGGAAAGGTAACTTTAGTATAGGTGCTATATCTGTATATGGTAACAGAGCATGCGGATTGGATTACTCTTATCGGGTGGGCATCTACGCCGCTCCCTCTACATCACACATGATAGACGTCACTACAAGTACAATGTCTCATTGGTTCTACGATCTATAGGACCCTAGACAACTTGGTCCATTGCGATTGGGCAGGTTACACCCCTAGACATAAATCTCCACTTTTAATTAACAGCATGCAGAATGGACACCCAGGTGCCTGGTGTCCCAAGTTTCACCCTGCCTCCCTTCCATCAATCAGTATCTTAGGGCTATGTGTCAATTAGTTGGCTGGGTATGGCCTCGAGACTGTAGCCTCTTATCAGGAAAGGTTATGGCATCCTCGAGTTCTGGGTGACATCAGGCGGTAGAGCCCCTTCGTGCCTGGCTGATCACATGTTAGTCCACCATGAATCCGCTTCAGCTTCCAGCTTTTCTTGCATTTGTTCTTCTTTAGCCTTGCTACCAGCCTGGGCCCCCTTATCTTGACCTTCACGGTACAAGCTGTTATGCGCTGAAGTTTGATTCTTGTTAGCTGACGCTCTCCTCCCTTTCTCTGGATGACCTCGATTTCCCCGGCATGAGCTGCTCTTTGTTGAGTTACGATTCAGCTCCTTCTCTTGATTCTGGCCGGGCTTTGAAGCTTAGCCTATTAGGCTTCTGGCAGCCTGGGCCCAATTCTGCTTTACAAAATGGAGTTGCACCTGTATAGCGTGCCTTATTGAGGTAGATATAGGTGGCGCTTGCCACTCTCTTCTTCTACTAAGCATTGCAAGCAGTATCGTTTTCTTAGCTTCTTGCGTTTCAAGCCTATTTACACACATTTAACTGCTTGGTTATTTCCATCTTGTCTCATAGGAACATTTCCTTACATTTTAACATCCTCTCTCCCCTGTGTTCCTTGCATATATTTTCATAGCTACTCGCACTGGTGTGCTATCTTCAATTGCTGTTTTCGTTCATTTGGCGAGTCTGTTTAGGCCCTTGTCTCATTTCCACTGGCCTTCCATGAAGGCTCTTTGGGTCTCTTCATGGACCGTCTGTAGGTACTCTTCCTTTCGTCTCAGCGGCTGGTACGGCTGATAGGGTACCGTGCTGCCCAGGGTTGTCTGGTTATGGGTGCTTCAACAGGTATGGATCTTCTGATGTACACTGGGCAGAGTCCCAGTGCAGCTATTTGTTGGTTCATTTGCTCCTCATACGTATAATACCTTGGTGAGTACGCTCCTGGTACCTCGAAATGAGGGGATGGGGTGCAGGCCATGTCTGGGACTTTCTCTACACTTCCCCCTCTGGTCGGTTCATCGACCACTTCTGCGACCTCTTTTGCATTTATTTCTTTTGATTCTTTGGTGTCATGTTCATCGTCTTCAGGGTTCGTGCATGATGGTGTGAATGTGTGAGTCTTTGGAGTCCATATTTTTATCACTTCTTTCAAACTCCCTGCTGTTTTCACATGTTCGTCTTTGTTCCACGTCATTAGCTGACATTGTCCATTTGGGCTTCAGTAGATCCATTTTCCTTCATACCTTCTTCGTTTCTTAGGATATGTGAACTTTGTTCCTTCTGGTGCAAATTTGCTGGCCTTCACAAAGTCTCTTATTTCTTCATCAGTCAGGTCTCTGGGCTTCCACCCCTGTTCGACATCAACCATTATTTTCATCCCTATGGCTTTCTTCGCAGTTTTCTGGCACTGTGTAATGATTGCCTTGATAACACACAATCCCAATACCATTGCTAGTAGAGCTCCCAGAAACTTGAATATATCTGCTATCCATTGTGGGACCCACGAGAATAGGTCTCCAAACCAGCTGTCATCGTCCAGTTCATCATTTTCATCAATCATCTAGTTCTTCAGGTTTGCCAACATACTTTTGGCCTCTGTTAGGGTTCCATTTTCTTCATCGTGCGATGGTACAAATGTGCAACATGATTCTCCGATTTTTGCACAAACACCTTCATCCATTGCTGTGATCATATCAAGCACATATTTGTTCTGGAGGCTCATCAGTCTGATCGCTCTCGGCTCTTCTTTGATCGCATTAAATCCTTTTATAGTGGTATTGATGGTCTGCAATAACTCCCATCTGGTTATCTGCAACCATTTAGCATTTACTCCAATTTGGATGTGTGGCAAGAGCAACGTGGTGAATACTGTTGAAGTGAGGCTGAACAGCCTGTGTTCATATGGGATTGCATGGAATGCCTCTTCTGATTTTGCAGAAAAGTAATTCTCTCTCTTCATTCGGGATATCAGTTCCACAGATCTCCTTTTTCTTGCGTGGGCATCTGCTTTTCGGAAACTGTCCAAATTCAGGTCATTCTTAGGGATCACCAGTGCTGGTACGTGGACGTTCACTATCATGCATATACCTCCCCAGTTCTTCGGCAGTCTTATGTATGCCTTGGATCCACATGCCCAGTAATGGTCCATGATGACTGCGATTCCGTGTACCATTCCTGGAGTGTTGAAGACTCATCCACAGTTTTGATTCTCTCCCATCTTTCTTGTGCCGTTATTTCTCAAACAGAACTTTGGGTTTTCTTGTGGCACTATCTGTAAGGGTCCTCACCTGTCTTCGACCCATGTAAGTAGTTTTGCAAGCTTCGGCCATAATGGCTTGCATCTGTTCCACACTATGTTGATGGTAGGTTCGTATTGACCAATGATCATCCAGGCTCTGCAGATCACTACTCCTTTCTCCCATCCGTCTGGTGAAAGCACTGTTCCCCAAATCTGCATCTGGCCTCTGTTCTTCTAACTTCGGGCCTCTTCTGGAGTTTTTCCTCAGACGTTTAGCTTCTGATTCACTTCCCATCTAATTCCTGTCCCTTTTACGTCAGGGTTCTCGTACCTGATTACATGGTTCTTAGTATGAGCTCTGTTTTTTGTCTTTATGTCTTGAACATAATCATCCTCATCAGGATCCGTTGCTTCAGTTGCCCATTTCAGGGAGGCTTTCTCCTCTGGTTTTGCACATTGCTACGTGCGACATACAGTGTGCTGTCTGGACATCAATTTCTACAGCCACAAAGATCTTAGATTTTCCTATACTGTATGGTAGGAGTGCACAGAGGAAGCATTCTCCTTCTGACTGCCTTCGTCCTACTTCCTTCATGTGTTGGTACCATATGTTGTTTCCAAGATGGCCTGTGCTGTCCAGGTAATCGTTAAGTTCATTGTTATTTTCATATGGGCTTCTCTTGATTCTCAGCGTTCTTCTGTAGTTTCCTATTACTATGTCCTTAAAAGAGTCTGTGCTGCTTTTCCACTCTGGGCATCTCGGTGGAGCAGGGTCCTTTGGCTGCATCACTGTGGTACCTCGAAATGAGGGGATGGGGTGCAGGTCATGTCTGGGACCTCCTCTACAAGTCTACACAGGTGTTCAGGTGAGCAGTTTCCATGCCTCTGTCTGCTCTGAAGCCAGACTGGTGGTCATGGAGACGGCCAACAGATTCAGTATGATAGATTAGTTGGGAGATTATCAACTTCTCCAAGAGTTTTCCCAAAAAGAGGATAGTGGAGATAGGGCAGTAGTTAGTGGGGTAGGAAGGATCCGCAGACAGGTTTTTTAGGCAAGGGTGCACAAGGTGGTGCTTTAGGGGTGATGGAAGGAAAAGAATGGTTACAGAACTCAGCCAAGGAGGGAGCAAGAGCAGCAATTTCTTTTTTTTTTTTGCTGTGTGATTTAGTTTACAAAAAAAAAAGAAACTTTACACACATGACCACATAAAACAGTAAGCATAATAAAAATATTTGTCATAAAATGTCACAAGACATAAATGCAGTTCATAAAACCCATCTTTAAACAAAGACATATTTTTAAGGCAAAAACAGCTTTAAAAAGTTCCTCACAGTAATTACCAAATGATCATTCGGGATTTAGTAATACGTTCCACCACAGCATTTCCCAAGTGAACAAAGGACGACTATTGAAGTATAGCATAAAGGCTTCTTCATGTACAGCAGTAAGAGCTAAACAATCAACGATTAAATGTTTCAGGGTTTCACTAGTAGATATTCAGAAATGACACAGACGGTCTTCCCACGAAGCAGAAGACCAAGGACTTAAAACATCAGACGGTAACAGGGAGGGGGATGTCCAAGTGCGCCCAGTCGGTGGAGACTGTTGATGGAGAGTCTGTATTGCCTTTGGAGCAGGTGACAGGCCAGTTTGTCAGAGGATGTGCTAGAAGCCAACCATTTTCATTCAGCATCTAGCGTTTATGCGAGGCTAGGTCGGAATCATACCAGATATTGCACTTGGAGGCAGGCTTCATGCGGATCCTTATGGCAGGGGCAAGGTTGTCCAGAGTGCTGGAGATGGAGAGGTGAAGGTTAGCATGGGAAGAGTCGGTGTGGGAGTCAGTACCAGCAGTGGGAGGAGGAACGAAGAAGGCGGCAAAAGCAGCTACCGACACTCGCTTCATCGGTCGATGACTGAGGAGACTGGCAGTGCGGGCAGAGGCTTAGCCAGGGAGCTGAGGGGCTCCACTGGGAGGAGAGGAGAGAACGGTCGGACCAGGAGAGAGGGGTGGTGAGAGGGTTTAATACAAAGGTCTTTGTTTACCTCATGTTTGTGTATACATGTGGTGAGAACGACTCGCTGAGCTAAAGACGGCGCTCAGTGCATGGAATATTGTTTGCAATCTATTTTAATAGTTGCAATGTCTAAATACCTAGCCATGCCTTGAGGTGCCTGTCTGTGTTGTCATATAATGAAATTATTTAAAATCCTTGGGATGTTTCACAAATGGTAACTTCACACCAATGTATGTTGCAAACCCAGTGAAGGCAGCACAGTGGATGCATTCTCTTTTAAGCTTGTAATCATGACTTCTAGAGACGAAACTGGGGCCATTGCCAGCCTTCAGTGCACTTGACAGGCTTTGGAGTGCTCGGTCCAAGCCAGCCATTGGTCAGGGTCTCCTGATATGTGACTGACTCTGGCCCAGCCTTACCACCTTTTTGAGTAACCCATGTCTTCTAGGAATCTGCCTTGCTTCTCCATTCGCCAGCAGGCATCTGCCTTGCTTCTACTGCCCAGTTGGGCAGAGCATGCCTCAGCTGCCTTGCCACAGTACATTACGTATATCCATGCACTCAGGTTCCCAAGCCCTAGGTGGCAGAGCTGGAGCAACCAGCCTGCCCTCTCGAGGCATCGCCCGCGCTGGTGATATGATATATGATATGATATGGCATTTATAACGCGCCTATACACCAGTGTTTCAAGTCTGTTACCTACCAACTCGACGAGGCATTGATTGGCCAATCTGTTTTCCATTGCAGGACATCGCCACCATGCAGCTCTGCGCAAACAAGCTGGACAAGAAGGATTTCTTTGGAAAGTCAGACCCCTTCCTTGTCTTTTATCGGAGCAACGAAGACGGAACGTGAGTCATTGCCAATCCTGTCGTGTCTGTCTCGTTAACAAGTCAATGTCAGTCAGGGCTGGCCTGGCCTTCCCTGTAGGCCTGTGCTCCATGGACCTCTTTTGTGCGGTTATCTATTTTATTTCTAAAGAAAAGTGTTTGGCTTGATCAAAATGTGTAATATGGGGCCACTTTGAACATATTTCCAGGACTGTTTAGGTTCCCCGTGCACCCCAGATGGCATTTTGGTACGCCATACACGTATGAAATCCTGAAATTGTCCTCACAAATCTCTTAAACTGTCCTGAACAAGAGCTGGAAAATGATCTAAAATGTATGTTTTCTCCAGCGTTCATAACTTTCTGCACCAGGGCCAGAAAGCATGTGTTTCCATCTGGGCGTTGTTGCAGTTAACAGCGATCAGGAGTGTGTCTTGGATGGACATGCCAGTTAGCCAGTTACAGATTCTATTGGATAAAATGTCAATTTCTGAATTTGCAGATTATGGTCACAGAAACATGCAAGAGACTTTTGATTTAGTAAAGGCCAATTGTTAGATCCCAAACCTCACTTCCATGGTTCATTTGTGTCATGTTGTTACAGTTGGGGTTTAAATTCCCTCCACATCGTTATGTGGAAGGCGGGATTAGGGCGGGGGCGGGACCCAGGTTAAGGGAATTGACGGGGAGTTGGGGAGGCGGTTAGTTCAATAAACCTAGGAGTTGAGACCGGTCATGCCGTGTGGGCCTCCTTTTTGATTCCATGTATGAATGCAGGAGTGATTTGATACCAAGAATTTGTCAGCAATTCATTCAGTGTGACGTATGTGTAAACGGGTAAGTGAAATGTCCGCCAAGGGCCTTAATCAAATACATTGGACTGTTTGCTTTGTGCTATGAGAAAGACATGCATAAAGGCAGGAAAGGTGTAAAGCTGTATTGGTATGGAAACTGGAGCAAGATTGCACACACACGTGCAGATGTCATTTGTCAGGGGAAGTATTACTTAGCAAAGCCATCAAAACCCCTTTATATGCTAATATTGAAAATGTGAAATGCATTATGGGCTGCAAAGATTCAGATATGTAAGTATGCAAGACGTGTTATTGCATTTTCTTATGTTCATCTGGAAATCGTCAGGAAAATGGAATTCTCTTCCCTCTCAGCAACATCGCCCAATAGGCAGTGCTGGTCATTGGGCCGGCTTTCGGCAGACCCGAGATCTGGCACCAGATATGGAGCCGGATCTTGGGATCCGGCCAGAGTCAGCCGCCCCAGACCATGAACCGCGCTGGAAAACTTAAAAAAAATAATAATAAATACGCCCGCCACTGCAGCGTTGCCTTTTGCCGCGGCTGTGGCACTGGTGTGTAATGCACAATGCTCGCTACATGTACAACTGAAAGGAATCAGTCAGTTGTACATGTAGCGAGCATTGTGCATTGCACACCAGTGGCAAATCCGCTGTAAAAGGCAACCCTCTTCTTTTATTTTTTACGTATTCCAGCATTGCTGGATGTCCACTACGAGCCCCGCCCCCTCTAGACCACGCCCCGTCGGGCTCTCCTCCCCGACCCCGGCCCTTGTGTTGTGGGATCCCCCACCACATTTTTTCCATTTCCACCACTGCCAATAGGAGCAATCCTTGCTCCTGGTTTATAGTTAACGGGGAGAGTAAGGGAGGGGGCCTAGCCATATTGAGGAGACACCTTATAGTGGGGGGTGGGCTTCTGGCTGCGTCGGTGATTTGCATTAGAGGAACACTCACTGCATCCCAGCCCAGCTCGGGCTCCCCCGTTGAATGTAATTACAGGAAGCAACTGCTCTCGGCGGGAAGCCATGGAGGAGAGTGACTTGTCATTTCAGCGCGTGGCAGGCAGCCTCCTTCCGGGGCAGCTACAGACCAATGCCTGCAGGCGAGCAAGGGAACAGTTCCATCTGCAGAGCTCATTCATGTTAAGTTCTGCACGTTCTTACTCTACCATACCAAGTCCATGCGATCCTTTCACAGACTGTCGTTTGGAAGTCTTCAATAAGGTCGACTCAATTGGCCGAGTCGATCAAACCCGCACGCCTGCCACGTACGCACACGTGCACACCTGCCCACGTACGCATGCGTGCGCACGCACACCCACACTCCCGCACCCCATACACGCACAAAAGAGGGCTGGCAATGGGGCGACCTGCCCATTAATAAAAAAAGAAAATGAAAATTGGTCGATCAAAGTGAGTCGACCAAATGTGTGCACGCCACACACACACACGCACTCACAATCCATATTACGGTGGGTCGGCCTATTTTAAAACGTTTTCTTTTTTTTATTATGGAAGGGGTCGCCCCATCGCCCACTTCCTCATCTCGTGCCTCCCAAACCCCACTCACACACAACTCTCTACTGCGCTACGCCTGCATTGTGTACACACACACAAGAGGGAGGCAACGGCTGCGAAATGCGCATGTAAAAAATAATGGCTACTATTAGGGCAGTCAAATTGAGTTGACCAAACAGTAGATCTTCCAAATGACCCTCTCAATGTAGAACCAGCCATTGATGTTCTCTATGCTATGTAAGCCATAGGCCGTGAAGACTTTGTATCGGGAGGATAGCTCATGGTCAACGCGCTCGCCTTGGAAACAAGAAGCAACACAGGTTTGATCCCTGGGTCCGCGCTTAGAAACCTCTGGGCATTAAGAGTGTTATAAATAGCCGAGACCAAGTTCCTCAGATAGATAGTCCATGCTTTGCTGATGCTGGTCTGATGAAAGGCTTTGATGGTGATAATCCAGTTTTCATGTGATTCAGTGAAACATAACTCTGCAAATGGCTATCCTGTGATTTTAACGAAATATGTTTTAACAAGGTAAGTTATACTGAAAAAAATACCAAAAATGAGTTTAAATATTACACAGCCACAGTAGTGGCTGTGTATATGGTTAAGTTGCTGTTTCCATAGGAAGACCCCTTTTTGGGCGGTTTATAACTTCGCTCTCCCTGGACGAATCCTCACCAAACTTTGCAAAAAAAAGTATATGGGCCACTATAATTTTTTTTGCAAAGTTTGGTGAGGTTTGGTCTAGGGGGGGGGGGACAAAGTTATAGGTGGGGTCCCAAAACTTCTTTTTTTCCCATAGACTGAATGGGGAAAAAACTTTGCTCACGCCTACAGTCCAAACCACTGCACGGATTTTGACCAAATTTGGACCAGGAGCAGCGGCTTGGTCCCGAAAGCATGCTTTTGCAAATTTGGTGAAAATCTGTCCAGTAGTTTTTTTAAATGACCAAAAAGTAGGTCACAAAAAATTAGTGATATCTATGTTCGGTCTGCAGACACACTTCCCTGTTCGCTCCGCGGACAGGGTCCTGATTGGTTGGGCGATGCGCATCATGTCCGCGGACATTGGACGTGCTCGCTGATTGGGTGGTTGAGAGCGTGTGGTGCATCAGATTTTCTGGGCACGCTCGCCATCTTGTATTCGCAAGCAAGTTGAAACTGTCCTAAGAACACAGGCGGTGTCCTGAAATGTTCGTAAATAAACGAAATGGGGGTGTCCTGAGGACGCTATGCCTGTCCGTATTGTTCGTGGGCAAGTTGAAATTGTTTTAAGAACTCATCAAGTGTCCTGGGATGTTCGTAAATAAACAAAATGGGGGTGTACTGAGGACGCTATACCTGTACGTATTGTCCATGGGCAAGTTGAAACTGTTCTTAGAGCACACGCGGTGTCCTGAAATGTTTGTAAATAAATGAAATGGGGTTGTCCTGAGGACACTATACCTGGCCGTACTGTTCGTAGGCAAGTTGAAACTGTTCTACGAACACTCATATTGGTCGCAGACATTAAAAGTGCCCATATGGCATAGTTAAAATGTTTGATTCTATGGGTGTGATCTATGGGTGTGATATGCTGCAGTGGTTGTGGCCAGGGCCTAGAGTCTTAGAGCCGTACGGCCATGCACCCAAGACTCTAGGCCCTGGCCACAACGACCACAGCATATCACACCCATAGTGGCTTATAACTTTGGCACCCAAGAACAAATTTATAAGTAACGAAGTTATAAACCACTATCGGTGTGATTTGCTGCGATGGTTGTACTTATTATAATATACTTATTGTTTGGTTTAGTAACTGGAGTACATATATTCCTTGTTAATTTCTGTGATAAAAGAAAAGATCATGTTAGTATTGGTAGTTTGTAATGACTTATAACATTGAATAATTGACATTTTTTTATTTTTTTTACCCTCATATTTAGTAGATTACAAACCAGTGTACTGTGCAATTTGCTCAGTTTCTGTGTTTGTTGCTAAAATCATTGGGTCTGTGGGGAAAAAAAATCCATGTTGGATAAAAAAAACTTTTTTTGTTATTGTACAGTCTACTTGTTTGTTTATTTTCATTGTTCACTTGTTGTTTCTGGCTAATGTTCTATATGTTGGCTTGTTGCAGATTTTTGGAGCAGTTAGATACCTGTTGGCATATTCTGTCTATTTATTGTTATAATGAAGTGGTATTGATTTATCTGTTTGGTTATTGCAAAATCTTGGGGCAGTTAGATACCAGTTGGCGTATTCTAACAGTTTATTTTTTTATATAGTTTAGTGGTATTCATTTATTTGTTTAGTTGTTGTAGAATCTTGAGGCAGTTAGATACCTGTTGGCATATTCTAACTCTCTATTCTTTGTTATAATAAAGTGGTATTGATTTATCTGTTTGGATATTGTAAAATCTTGGGGCAGTTAGATACCAGTTGGTGTAGTCTAACTGTCTATATTTTGTTATAATGTAGTGGTATTGATTTATCTGTTTGGTTATTGCAAAATCTTGGGGCAGTTAGATACCAGTTGGCGTATTCTAACTGTTTATTTTTTATATAATTTAGTGGTATTCATTTATCTGTTTAGTTGTTGTAGAATCTTGGGGCAGTTAGATACTTGTTGGCATATTCTAACAGTTTATAGTTTTTTAATTGAAGTTTTGTTAATGTTTAAGTACAGATTAGTTCATAAATTTTGGTTTTAAGAAGATTAAATAAGCGTTTGTAAGATTTGCTGGTAATCTCTGCTTTAGAGTAATGGTACTATTGTTACATTCGAACCATCCACATTTTTTTTATATATGCAGTATAGTGACCTGCATTGGTTGTGGCTCCTGTGTGGTAGATTATACCTATTGTTGTGAAGGTTTTCTTACCAAGTGATACTTGATCATGTGTGAATCCAGTCAGCTTGCAGTTGTTTTTGGTACCATCTGCATTGTAGCGTAGAAGCATTAGTATTACGTATTTACTATGTGTTTGTATTAGTAAGGTGGAGCAATTATCTGAATTGCAGGTAGTACATAATATACCATTGTTTTCATTTTGTACAAGTTGCTGAAATGGAACGGATTCACAACTGGGTATGGATTCATACACAAAGTGCTCATTGGGGATTTGTTCCTGTGTCGCATTGTTGCAGAGAGTGCATGTATGTTTCCACATGTATGAAATCTGGAAGATTTCATTTATAGGTATGTTTTTGTTTTCCAGTACTTGTAGTAGGTACATTAGAAATTCTTGTGGATCTTCCTGTGAGTTTATAGTGAATTTCACCATTCCAGCACAGTAGTCCAATTCTTGTCTTATTCCATGAACACTATACGTGTTGTCAGGATTGTTTGTTGCGTTTCTATGAAGTACTAACATTTGCAAACACAATTGGTCTGTACTGTGTAAGTAAATGTTGTCAACAATTGGTGGTAATTGAAATAGAACATTAATTGCTACATGTGCGTAGCAACTTACACCAACTATATTTGAACATTTAAATGGACCAGATAAGTCTGTGTCCAAGTCATTTTTTCGGAATGTGTGTTGCTTCTTTGAAGAAGTACCCGAGTTACTTTGAGTAACAGGTTCTTCTTTTGTTATGGTAATTGATGAAGTATTAGTTTCTTTTACCCTCTTTGGAGGATTTGCAGTGACATCCTGTTGCATTTCTGTTTGATTTAGTTTTCTTTTACAATGTTTTACTTTTTGTGGAACAGGTTATGTTTTTAGATGGGGGTATATAGTGAACGAAGTCTATTGTATTCTAAAATGCAAGGAATATCAGCGTTTACTTTACTTGCATCAAAGTTGATTAGAAATAGACCGTCAAGTGTACGTAAGTGTGATAGTGCTATGTAGCTCATGACTTCTTTAAAGACTGTGTTACCAATATCTATCAATGCTTTGTCTAGGGTAAGACCTTGTGATTTATGAATGGTGACTGCGTATGCAAGAGTTAGAGAAAATTGTTCTCTCCGTACATACATGTCTTTGAAGAGAAGGAATCGAGCTGTTGAGCATCCTATCCTTTTCACTTCTGAAAGTTTGTCAAAGAGAATATTGACAAACTGAATGTTGTTGTCATGTGGGTATGTTTGAAAGCCAATAACTGTACCCAGTGCTTCATTAACTAGACCTTGATCCACGTCAAGGTTACGTTTAAGCATTACTCTACAGATTAAGGATAATTTGAATATTTTTTCCAACCCAGCTGTGTTGGAGATTGAATTTTCTAAACTATTTAGTCTTGTTGTGGCTTGCTCACACATGGGTAGTGTCATACCATGTACGTCTAGTTTGTCTGTGGCGCTAATTTCCATTATTGGTTGCATTTCTTTTTTCAACATTGTTTCATTGAATTTGGAACAGCTTGCAAGAGTTGGCATTAAGGCCATACAATTGATATTTTTGTTTGCTAATTGTTCCATAACATCCGTAGCACATGCATTATCACCATAAAGTGCATGAATGTGCCGGGTTTTCAATATTGTTTGTGCTTCTTGAGATATTATACCAACTCTAATACTTTTAAAGATGTTGGCATAAGTGAGATCTGCAGATTGCCACATGTTTTCTGTTAATTCTCTGTATTGGAAATGTTGCCAAAGGTTGACATTTCCTATGCTGCCAACAGTTTTACGGCAGAGTTTGTGTCCTAAGGTTTTAAAAATAGGCTCACCTTTCACTGGTGTCAATTGAAGAAGATCTCCAAAAACAATAATGTGTTTTCCTCCAAAGAGCTCTTCGTAGTTTGTTTTGGGTACTTCTTGTAATATGAGGGGAATCAAAGCCAACATTAGGTTGGAGACCATGCTCACTTCATCTATTAGTAGTATTTTCATTTATTTTAATACTCTGCGTAGTTCCATTGCAACTTCTGTAGAAAGTTTGTAATAGTCTAATTTGTTTTGGTGTTCTACTGGCAGGAGTAGTAATCGGTGTAAAGTGACACCGCATATGTTGTAGGCAGCTAAACCTGTGGGGGCAGTGACAACAGCTGACAGTTTGTTGTTTGTCAATTGTTGAAGGAATTTGCTGATGATTTTGATTAAGAATGTTTTGCAAGAACCAGCTTCACCACTGACGTACAGTAGTATAGGTTTGTAATTTTGGCAGGTGCATTCTTTATTTTCATGTTGTACACCATGCGCAATTTCTTTTGTTACTTCTTGAAAAATGCTACGCTGCTCATTGTTTAGTTTTGATTGTAGTATAGTTAAGTCTTCTTTATCTTCATACTGACACATGGTGTTTTCTACTTCTGTCATAGCTAATTCTGCCTTATTTGCCATTAGTGGCTGTCCCAGTGGTTACTGGCATCCTGTTACAGAAGGTTGACTACTGTCAGGAGTGTCCTTATCTAGTTGGGCCTGGAGTTCTTCTTTGTGTTGCTGTTCATTGTGCAACATTGTTTTGTAGTGTGTAAAGTTTACATCGGTTATAGTGCTTTCATTTGCTTTGAAAGCATCTTCGTAGGAGTCATAGTTATCTAGTATTTCTTCTTCTTTCATCCATGGTTTAAAGAGTTGTCGCAGGGACATGTAATATAGTTCTTTATGGTGTGGAGTCTTTAATGACAATTTCATATGATTAATTAAACTTGCTTTGGTGAGTTTTACTAAGCTGCCTTCACAATTTGTCACCCTGTATCTACCTTTTTTTTCATCGGGTTTTATATTATTTTTGTATGTGAAGTTTTGGACTATGTGGTATAGACACATGGTTTACAAAGTGGTACTTCTGTTTGGGTAGTATGTGTCCATCAAATTGTTTTACAAAATGTCTTGGTTGTTGGGATCATTTTTGGCTATTGTTTCTATGTCGTCGTATGATTTGAGAACTCTTTTTCTAGATTTAGCAGGACCAAGACTTAGCCATACCGTATTTTCAAATTTTCCATACAAAGCAGTACCGGTTAAACGATCTGCTGCTTCCTAGGAGCCCCATTCTCTATGGGAGAGCATATTTATGCCCAAGCTGTACAATTTCTTACACAGTGTTTTGTCTGATGACAGGTCATTCCAGAGGTCTTGAAGCTCTGTTTTTTCTGCTTTGGTTAAGTATGCTGTAACATATCGTGCAACTGCAGTGGAATTGTCTGCAATGTACTGCACATCTATGTTTGCATTCCATAAGAGGGCAATGATTGCATTGTAATCATTGATATATTTTTCTTCTTCTGTTCTTTTTATGTAATATGTATTTTTAGGTAATTTACCTTTAACACTATGTCTAACTGAAAATTCATAGAATTTCGCACAAATGTGGCGCACGCGGCTGGCGCACAGTGTCTGCGTGCGCTAAAATCGATTTCCGCGCACAGCGTATTCATGGATTTTAGCCTCCAAAACCAGCCGTGGCTCAGAGTGGCGCCGCGACCCTGCAGCAGCGCCAGTTACGCCCCCAAGAACGCCCTTGCGCAAGGAAAAGCCACCAAAATTCCCAATTCAGCGTGAAGGGCTGCGCTAACCCTGGACCAGTTTACAGGGCTGCCAAACAGCAAACGCCAAGTGGGGAACGTGTATTACTGGGGTGCGCGTGAAGTTTCACACGCGAAAGGGCCTGTGCGAGTGGGGCACGTGTATTACTGGGGTTTGCGGGAAGTTTCACACGCAATTTCAGGAGGGTATGTGTATTTCAGGGGTGCGCGGGAAGTTTCACACGAGTTTGGCCTGGGTACGTGTATTTCAGGGGTGCGCGGGAAGTTTCACACGTGATTCGGCTGGGTACGTGTATTTCAGGGGTGCGCGGGAAGTTTCACACGCGATTGGCCTGGGTACGTGTATTTCAGGGGTGCGCGGGAAGTTTCACACGCAATTGGGCTGGGTACGTGTATTTCAGGGGTGCGCGGAAAGTTTCACACGCGATTGGCCTGGGTTCGTGTATTTCAGGGGTGCGCAGGAAGTTATACACGCGATTGGCCTGGGTATGTGTATTTCGGGGGTGCGCGGGAAGTTTCACATGCGATTTTGCTGTCAGAGCAGGAAATGCGTATTTCGGGGGTGCCCGGGGAGTCCTACACGTGAATTAGCAGTCTGGGTCCTCCCAGGTGTCCCCTATACCCCCTCCACGGCCGCTGCAGGCAGCCCACACCACAGGGGACTACCCTGCACCCCTGGTCATGTCCCGCAGGTAGCCCATCCACCATGAGCATGCCCCCCAGCCAAGCCACATGTCACGTTGCAATATGATCACCAACTCATGTCTCCCAGCACCCCCACCCCCCAGCAGAGAGGGGCACCTGCCAGCAGGCCCCCACTCATGTCCCTAGTCCCCCCACCCCCATCATTGACAGGCACCTGCCAGCAGGCCCCGACACATGTCCCCCAGCACCCCCACCACCCAGCAGTGAGGGGCTCCTGCCAGCAGGCCCCCACTCATGTCCCCCAGCCCCCCACACCTCATCATTGACAGGCACCTGCCAGCAGGCCCCCACTCATGTCCCACTCATGTCCCCCAGCACCCCCACCCCCCAGCAGTCAGGGGCACCTGCCAGCAGGCCCCACACATGTCCCCCAGCACCCCCACCCCTCAGCAGTGCAGGGCACCTGCCAGCAGGCCCCCACACATGTCCCCTAGTCCCCCCACCCCCCAGCATTGACAGGCACCTGCCAGCAGGCCCCGACACATGTCCCCCAGCACCCCCACCCCCCAGCAGTGCAGGGCACCTGCCAGCAGGCCCCCACTCATGTCCCACTCATTTCCCCCAGCACCCCCACCCCCCAGCAGTGAGGAGCATCTGCCAGCAGGCCCCCACTCATGTCCCCCTGCACCCCCACCCCCCAACAGTGAGGGGCACCTGCCAGCAGGCCCCCACTCATGTCCCCCAGCCCCCACACCCCCCAGCATTGACAGGCACCTGCCAGCAGACCCCCACTCATGTCCCCCTGCACCCCCACCCCCCAGCAGTGAGGGGCACCTGCCAGCAGGCCCCCACTCATGTCCCCCAGCCCCCCCCACACCTCATCATTGACAGGCACCTGCCAGCAGGCCCCCACTCATGTCCCACTCATGTCCCCCAGCACCCCCACCCCCCAGCAGTCAGGGGCACCTGCCAGCAGGCCCCACACATGTCCCCCAGCACCCCCACGCCCCAGCAGTGCAGGGCACCTGCCAGCAGGCCCCCACACATGTCCCCCAGTCCCCCCACCCCCCCAGCATTGACAGGCACCTGTCAGCAGGCCCCGACACATGTCCCCCAGCACCCCCACCCCCCAGCAGTGCAGGGCACCTGCCAGCAGGCCCCCACTCATGTCCCACTCATTTCCCCCAGCACCCCCACCGCCCAGCAGTGAGGAGCATCTGCCAGCAGGCCCCCACTCATGTCCCCCTGCACCCCCACCCCCCAACAGTGAGGGGCACCTGCCAGCAGGCCCCCACTCATGTCCCCCAGCCCCCACACCCCCCAGCATTGACAGGCACCTGCCAGCAGACCCCCACTCATGTCCCCCTGCACCCCCACGCCCCAGCAGTGAGGGGCACCTGCCAGCAGGCCCCCACTCATGTCCCCCAGCACCCCCCCAGCACCCCAGCATTGGCAGGCACCTGCCAGCAGGCCCCGACAAATGTCCCCCAGCACCCCCACCCCCCAGCAGTGAGGGGCACCTGCCAGCAGGCCCCCACACATGTCCCCCAGCACCCCCACCCCCAGCAGTGCAGGGCACCTGCCAGCAGGCCCCCACTCATGTCCCCCAGCCCCCCCCGCCCCCCAGCATTGACAGGCACCTGTCAGCAGGCCCCGACACATGTCCCCCAGCACCCCACCCCCCAGCAGTGCAGGGCACCTGCCAGCAGGCCTCCACTCATGTCCCACTCATTTCCCCCAGCACCCCCACCCCCCAGCAGTGAGGGGCATCTGCCAGTAGGCCCCCACTCATGTCGCCCTGCACCCCCACCCCCCAGCAGTGAGGGGCATCTGCCAGCAGGCCCCCACTCATGTCCCCCTGCACCCCCACCCCCCAACAGTGAGGGGCACCTGCCAGCAGGCCCCCACTCATGTCCCCCAGCCCCCACACCCCCCAGCATTGACAGGCACCTGCCAGCAGGCCCCCACTCATGTCCCCCTGCACCCCCACCCCCCAGCAGTGAGGGGCACCTGCCAGCAGGCCCCCACTCATGTCCCCCAGCCCCCACACCCCCCAGCATTGACAGGCACCTGCCAGCAGGCCCCCACTCATGTCCCCCAGCACCCCCACCCTCCAGCAGTGAGGTGCACCTGCCAGCAGGCCCCCACCCATGTTCCCCTGCACCCACACCCCCCCAGCATTGACAGGCACCTGCCAGCAGGCCCTGACACATGTCCCCCAGCACCCCCACCCCCCAGCAGTGCAGGGCACCTGCCAGCAGGCCCCCACTCATGTCCCACTCATGTCCCTCAGCACCCACACCCCCCAGCAGTGCAGGGAACCTGCCAGCAGGCCCCCACTCATGTCCCCCAGCACCCCCACCCCCCAGCCTTGACAGGCACCTTCCAGCAGGCCCCCACTCATGTCCCCCTGCACCCCCACCCCCCAGCAGTGAGGGGCACCTGCCAGCAGGCCCCGACACATGTCCCCCAGCACCCTCACCCCCCAGCAGTGCAGGGCACCTGCCAGCAGGCCTCCACTCATGTCCCACTCATGTCCCCCAGCACCCCCATTCCCCAGCAGTGAGGGGCACCTGCCAGCAGGCCCCCACTCATGTCCCCCAGCCCCCCACCCCCCAGCATTGACAGGCACCTGCCAGCAGGCCCCGACACATGTCCCCCAGCACCCCCACCCCCCAGCAGTGCAGGGCACCTGCCAGCAGGCCCCCACTCATGTCCCACTCATATCCCCCAGCACCCCCACCCCCCAGCAGTCAGGGGCACCTGCCAGCAGGCCCCCACTCATGTCCCTCAGCCCCCCACACCCCGAGCAGTGAGGGGCACCTGCCAGCAAGCCCCCACACATGTCCCCCTGCACCCCGACCCCCCAGCAGTGAGGGGCACCTGCCAGCAGCCCCCACTCATGTCTCCCAGCCCCCACACCCCCCCAGCATTGACAGGCACCTGCCAGCAGGCCCCACTCATGTCCCCCTGCACCCCCACCCCCCAGCAGTGAGGGACACCTGCCAGCAGGCCCCCACTCATGTCCCCCAGCCCCCCCACTACCCCAGCAGTAAGGGGCAACTGCCAGCAGGCCCCCACTCATGTCCCCCTGCACCCCCACCCCCCAGCAGTAAGGGGCACCTGCCAGCAGGCCCCCACTCATGTCCACCAGCCCCCATCCCACCCAGCATTGACAGGCACCTGCCAGCAGCCCCCACTCATGTCCCCATGAATCCCCACCGCCCAACAGTGAGGGGTACCTGCCAGCAGGACCCCACTCATGTCCCCCAGCCCCCCACCCCCCCCAGCATTGACAGGCACCTGCCAGCAGGCCCCGACACATGTCCCCCAGCACCCCCACCCCCCAGCAGTGCAGGGCACCTGCCAGCAGGCCCCACCCATGTCCCACTCATGTCCCACAGTACCCCCACCCCCCAGTAGTGCAGGGTACCTGCCAGCAGGCCCCCACACATGTCCCCCAGCACCCCCACCCCAGCAGTGCAGGCCACCTGCCAGCAGGCCCCAACTCATGTCCCACTCATGTCTCCCAGCACCCCCACCCCCCAGCAGTCAGGGGCACCTGCCAGCAGGCCCCCACTCATGTCCCCCAGCCCCCCACCCCCCAGCATTGACAGGCACCTTCCAACAGGCCCCGACACATGTCCCCCAGCACCCCCACCCCCCAGCAGTCAGGGGCACCTGCCAGCAGGCCCCCACACATGTCCCCCAGCACCCCCACCCCCCAGCAGTGCAGGGCACCTGCCAGCAGGCCCCCACTCATGTCCCCCAGGACCCCCACCCCCCAGCAGTCAGGGGCAACTGCCAGCAGGCCCCGACACATGTCCCCCAGCACCCCCACCCCCCAGCAGTGCAGGGCACCTGCCAGCAGGCCCCACCCATGTCCCACTCATGTCCCCCAGTACTCCCACCCCCCAGTAGTGCAGGGTACCTGCCAGCAGGCCCCCACACATGTCCCCCAGCACCCCCACCCCAGCAGTGCAGGCCACCTGCCAGCAGGCCCCCATTCATCTCCCACTCATGTCCCCCAGCACCCCCACCCCCCAAGCAGTGCAGGGCACCTGCCAGCAGGCCCCGACACATGTCCCCCAGCCAACACATCATCACAATCCAGATCCCTGGCTCTTATGGCCACCCAAATCCCACCCCACGCCACCCCAGTCCAAACACCCAACCAAGCTTTAAATCCACTCCAAATTGAAATCCCCATTACATGAGAGATCACAAATAAGCAGTATGTTCATGAGTACAAGTCTGTCAGACCCACACAATGGCAACACATGACTGAGAAAACCCACATTGTGACATTCATGAAACCTATGAGAGAAGACCACACATTGAAGTAAGAAACAAAAATGTATTCAAGTCAAAATGAAGGGAATGAAATCAAAACACACATTAATGCCAATAATAATGAAAATGCAGCATGTCCCAAAAAATGATAAATAAAAAAAAAGAGAATCCAAATTAATCCAAATGAAAATGTGTCCAGAGTCACCGTCCAACAAAGCAAATCCAAAGGGAAAGAAAAGCGTAATATCCATTGCTCCATGGTGAAGAAAAATAAAGATGAAGGAGAAAAAACCACTGTAAAACTATGTACAAATAGCAAATCCAGGGTCCATGAGCCCAACGACATAAATGAAACCTACAATGAAACCTACCTAATTACTAACTATATAGAAAAATGTGGGACATAGTCCATGCGCCCCAAATGAAAGAAAAAATAAATGAAACTTAACACTAATGAACTATATACAATGGCGGCAGGCAAGTCCAATGGCTCACTTGTTGATGTCATGGGCCAGGGCATCATCGAACTCCTGTGCAATGTCTTGGAGGCGGGCATGTTCACTGGCCCCGAGGTCTCGCAGGGATAACGCCATGTCCACCTCCAACTCCTTGCGAATTCCCTCGAGGCACTCAGCCGACCTCAGCGCCCTGTGCATGGAGTTCTCCGCCCTGACCATTGTGAGCCGTGCCTCCTCCGCCCGCCACCGCTCCGCACCTATCCGCTGGCCCATCCGCTGCCACACGGACGACACTCCCATTCCAGGGTCGTCCTGCCCTCCGGCCGATGTCTGCCCCTCTGATGTAGATGGCCCAGAGCCATGATGCCTCCCACATTCAGCCTGCCGCTGCCTCCGATGCAACTGCCTCTGCCAGCACGACGGCATCCAGGCTGATGGAATCCACCGACGCCGTCGTGCACGTGCCCTGCCCGATGATGCCAGCACATCCTCCATCTGCTGGGGTACAGTTGCTGGGGTGTCCAACACTGCTGGACCTCCGACTCCCGACTGTGGCAGGGATGGGATCCCCACCGAGCTGGCTGCGTTGGTCAGGGCAGGTCCACAGGGGGCCCTGGTGGCATCTGGGCCGGAAGACGGCATGGAGAACGACTGGCGCATAGTCTCCACAGAGGAGGAGAGGGCCACCAGAGTGGCCGACACATGTACAAAACCCCCGACCATGGACACTCCCAACTGGGCCACGTTGGCACGCTGCTCTTCGTGATGACGTGCGTGCTCCCCCCGGGAAGCACGCACGTCATCACGAATGTCACGCGTGCGCAACGCAACACCAATCAGGACCTTCTCCATACGATCAGGGGTCCCCTCGTCCGCAGGTAGAGGAGTGTCAGATGATATGGACATCCCCGCTACCTGCGGACATGCCTGGGATGGGGCATCCCTGCTGGTGCATGGTGGTGCAGTCACAGTGTCAGGGACAGTGACATGCACAGGCCCCTCCACGGCGACCTGTGCAGCCTCCTGCCCTGGCCCTGGACTGCACCACTTGCACCAGTGGTACCACCCCCACCAGGCCCCATGTGCGGCTCAGTAGCGGCCTCCTCCTCCTCTGTGGAAACCACCAACCTGGATGGCTCCACACCGTCTTCCGCCATTGCAAGCCCCTGTTGGGGCTCACCCACCCCTTGCAGCACCAGTCCCCTCACTCCCAGACGATGGTATTTCTGGGAGGGTGACTGGGCCTTGCCTCGCCGGCCGGTGGGGGCATCCCCACCGTTTTGCTCCACAGCGCCGTCGCCGCCCTCTTCATCACTTGCCGCTGTGTAGTGGGAGACATAGAACACAAGCATCAGGGTACTGTACAATGGTCCCCTAGACAGGAAGCAATAGCAGATGAGTGGCACTGTCAAACATCACTTCCATCATGTCCCTCCACAACACATGGGTCAGTGCAGGCAAAACACATGCAGTAACAGGCATGGCGCATGCTATGAACATTAGCATACATGTCCAAGGGACTCTTGAAACATAGAATGCTGGTTTGAAACTCACATGCATCATGGGTCATGCCTATCACATGCACACACTTCACCGTAGTTTCATCCATCTGGCCTCGTACACCCCAGACACAGTGGATACAAGGATGAGTAGGCTGCATCAGTGAATCTGAGCATTGTCACAGACATGTGTCATGCATCCATGGCATTTACAAGTCACAGACACGCAAGTCAGACACACAGACATGGACACCATACATGTCCATGACAGCAGCACCCATCTCTCACACCCCATCCATGTCTAATAACAGAGACAGGCATGCATTAATGTGTGCATTCTGCATGCTGCTCCGCATGTTTCATTGTAACACATGCACCAACCATGTGGTTCACACATTACTGGTCTCACATGCATGACCATGATGTCCCTGCACACACACATACGTACATAGCCTATGTCACACATACAGGCAAGTATCAGACAACCAGCCCCCTGCAACATGCCCTGTCTCACACAGCAATGCTTGGCCACTTTCCGCTCGACTCCAGACAGGTCTGCCTCCGAAGGATCTGGGCGTGGAGCGCTGGGCCTACGCGTTCCAGGACCCTCATCTGGATGGTACTCATTCTGCCTCGGCCCCCCTCCACGAGGCGCCGGGCCTTTATGAGGGTCCTGGACCTCAAGTCCTCCCATCGCTTCTTGACTTGCTTGATGTTGCGGGTTGCCACCCCCTCCGCGTTGATGGCAACCACAAAGTCGTCCCAGATACTATCCCGTCCTTCCTTGTTGGCGCGTGATGTTCCGAAGAGGGCATCATAATGCCCCAGGACATGCTCCACCAGGACACCAACTTCCTTCTGACTGAAGCTGGTGGCCCTCTGCCCCTCTGGCTGTGGGTCGCCAGTGGTCTCAGATGGTGTTTGCCCCGACATGGCGACCCCCGAGGCAGGCGTGGGTGGGCAACTGTGTCCTGGGGCTGGGCTGTGGAGAGATGGTATCCCAGTCGGGAGTCTTCTGTTCCAGCAGGGGTGGACACAGCAACTGGACCCCTGCAGATGGCTGATGTGCAGGCACCAAATAGCATGGCACGTGGGCATCAGGCAGTCAGGCAGCAGCAGATGGCAGGTGGGAGCGTGCTCGGGGCTCTGGGGGGCAGGAAAATGGGCTTCAGTGCAGGAGCGTGGTCTTCCGTGTGTTTTCGCATGGCCAGCTTGATACAGAGTTATTTGGCACGTGAAAAAAGTGCACATCAGCGTGTAATTCGAGGAAAGGCCCTTAGCGCGTAAGCGCGTCTGTGACGTATAGCGCACGGACGTTGCCCTGATAGGGTTTGACGATCCTACGTGGATTTCCATTGCTCTGTACGTGCGTTTTGTGGGGTGCGGTGCGTGTGTTTTCCAGGTGTTGGGGTTCACACGCTATTACTTTACAGCGGGTGGGTGTTGGCTACGCGTTCTTCTACACGCAAGGCAGACGGTGAGTGGTAGCCCGCTCGCCCGGGCCCAATCGCTTGTAAAACTTCCTGCACACTCCTGAAATACAAGTACCCCGCCCGCCCAAGGCCTATCGCATGTGAACTGACAAGAAGTACAGATTTCACCCACTCACTCTCCACGAAAAGCACGTACAAGAAAATGGCGTCCTACACATACCTTTTAAACCGGCCCACACGTACACTTCACTTACGCGTGTATGCGCCCTTTCCTCCAATTACACGCGATGACACTCGGACGTGCCGTTTTTCCATGTGTGCTCTGTCATCACATGCTATGAGGGAAACAACCGCGCGCGTCACGTCACAGACGCGCGTACGCGCTAAGGGCCTTTCCTCGAATTACATGATTCCTCTCCTGTTTTTATAAGATTTTGAAGGACTCTGTGGCGGAACATTTTTGCTAAAATACTTTTTTTGGTATGCTTACTTGGCACTATATCAAGATTTATAGGAACAGATTTAGCAGTAGTGGTAGCTGAATTCTTGTGAATCGTTTTCTATTTTGTTTTACATTTTGATAGAGGAGGCAAAGCTTCTGTACTTGAAGCTTGTTTTGTTTTGCTAAATGACTGTATTAGCTGTTTTGTTTGAACTTCTTGTACAAATTCTGCTAGAAATGGATGCTTATTTTGGACACTTCTATTTTCATTTGCTCTACTTCTGCGTTGCTTTCTACGAAACTGATTTTTGGTAGGTATTCTTTAGGGTCTGTTGAAAAAATATAGATGTATGGGTTGGGGTGTTCTGCAATGTATGTGTGCTGTGTGCATGAGTGTTTGAGTATGATGATAAAGATGTATGTGATGGTGTGTGATTTTGCATTGGGCAACTACAACTAGTTGGGATGGGAATTCTTGAATTTATGTGCTACTAAACTGGGGTTCAGATGACAGTAGAAAGTAAGCTAGTGGTGAGGAGATGCACAAATAGTAATTCTAATGGTATAGAATAAAACAGTTCTTTGTTCTATAATATTAAAATTCTAGGGGCTGAGTTATGTCATTTGTGCACCGGAAAATGGGGATTTGTGCGCCATTCTGCCTGCAAATCCCTGTTTAACAAATTGGGATTTGTTGACAGAATGGTGCACAATCTCTGTTTTTAGGCGCAGACATACCATGAATGAACCCCACAGTGTGTCTGAGTAATAGTAAAAATATTATGGTGGTATTTAACTGACTTTTTTTTGTGGAATGAGCAGGTTTCTTCTGAGTTGTTGTTTGTACTTCAGATTCTGCTGCTGCTTTTCAGGAGAGTGGTCTTCACTGCAATTGTAAAGGAAAGAAATTAATTAGTAATTTTGTGTGTTTATAGCGCTGATGTTAATTTAGACATTGATTTTTATGTTTTTGTACAAGTATTCTTGTTTGATATCTAAACATAGTGTGTGCATGCAATTTCGTTTGACTGTGCAGTCTTTATATTTTACTTTAAATATGTTAGTTCAACATGCTTTGCAATTGTGTGTGAAAAAAGAAATTAAATAGCAGATAGGTTTGGAAGTGACAGTTGATTATAGCAGATGGGAAAAATGACAGTAAGTTAATTTTATAGGTTATACAGGTTAAAAGACAGTTAATCTATTTATATTCATTTATAAGAATTGTACATGTAATATACAGAAAATATGCATACCTGTAGTTTGTGTTCATGCATATGGATATGCATGCAGCTGCAAGTAGAAATCTTGGAGACTTGTACAGTAGTTCTTGTAGTAGGTGCTTTCCAATGATATGACACTTGTACTCAGAGTGATTAACAGTACATTTAAAGTGCTGATCTATGATGATGGAGTTAGATGTAGAGGTCTTGGATGTGATTGGGGGATGGTTGTGTGACTGCTTAGCTGTATCCAATGAGGGAATGGCACAGAGAGTGAAGTGGAAATGGTAGAAGGGCTGTCCATGTTACGATATGTCCGCGGACATGGTGGTAGTCCACGGACATCGCGTGTTACATATGGGGATTTTGGGGTGGGGAGGCATGCAAATGAGAATGAGCAGAGCAAGGGATTGGTCAGTAAAGTTTAGTGGGTGTGTTGTGTCAGGAGAGAGTTTGTCAGATAGTCTTTTTCCCGAGAGAAGAACAGATAGCTATGGCTGTGTGTTTCAGAAAATAGATTGTCTGGATTTTGGGAGACTCGTAGATACATTGGTTGAAGGTGCATGCAGAAAACTGTGGAGTAGCTGTAGATCTTGGATTCCCACATGTGGAAGTGCACTGGCATGGAGTGCGTGGAATGAAGTGGCTGGTCTTGCTACCTCTCTGTGCTACTTTGGAGACAGAGCATCATCCAGACATAATGATAATTCATTGTGGAGGGAATAGTTTAGGACATGTGTCTGGAATTTATTTGCAATTTGTAATAAAAGAAGGACTTGGGAAGGTCATGGACATGTTTCCAAATTCTCAAGTAATTTTTACTCGGATTGCGCAGAGACAGATGTGGCTGCGTTCTTCTTCATTTGGTCCTCAAATGGAGAAAGCGAGGCGCAATGTCAATAAGGCTGTTTGTGCCTTTCTGAGAGATGTTGGCATGTCCTCTTTTCACAATGAAAATATTATGTTTCGTAGCACATACATTTTTCGCAGAGATGGAGTCCATCTTACTTATGCAGGCAATCAGATTTTTCTGAGAAATGTACAAAATGCATTGCAACCTTTTTTGGAATTTCAGCTATCCATTTTGCAGTAGGTGTTGACCATTTCACATTTTTCAAACACAAACAAACACCACCAAAAGGCTGTTTTCAGAGCCACCACTTCCTCCCAGAGAAAGGTGCAGTGGTTATGATAGGGCAGCACCCCAAAATGTTAGATGTCCGCGAACTGTCTGCGGACTCCTAAAAAATACACAGGGCCCTGCTCCATTTTTTTATTCCAATTATCCTTGACACTTTTTGGTCAACATTATAAGAATCCCTTGTACAGAGTTTTCATGAAAATTAAGTACACATATGATGTCATCAGCGATGTCATCAATGACATTTGTGATGTCATCTTTGATGTCCTGGGTGTTAATGTTAGCAGTGCACGACGGTGGCGAATTTCAGGGGTTTTTCGGTTTTACTTTGAACCATAATGTCTCTTTAACAAAGTTTTTTATACTGAATTTGATAGGTTTTTATTAGCGCAACTTAACCATAACGTCCCTTTAACAAAGTTTTTTTTACTGAATTTCATAGGTTTTTAGCAGGACAACTTAACCATAATGTCCCTGACTTTATATACATCTAACATAGAACATACTGAACCCCCAGCTAGTGATTTTGATGTCCACAGACTGTGCGAATGTCTGCGGACGGACGCAGACAACACCAACTACTCGAAACTCAGGGGTATCTTAAATTGTTATATCATGCCATATGAACACTGTACAAGTTGAAAAACCAACACACAAACACATTATATATAGTAATAAATAAGAAGTAGAATTTATATATCTAACACATAAAACATCAATTTAAATACCATATCTAGTAAAATGGAATATGCCAAAACAAGAATGGTATGCTTCTAACATAATTACCTCACAGAAACTGCACAACTAGGAGCATCAGCAGATCTACAGAACAGTGAGAAGACAACTTACCACAATCTAGTAAGTAAACTTTTTTTTCTTATATATTTCTAAAATGTCTATATTAAATACAATAAATGTAATATATATTTTTTTTTCCTCACAGAAATGTCAAATACTTTAGAATGGCTTGAGGAGAATTTCCCACATGGTGAAATATCTGAAGATAGTGAAACTAATGGTAGACACTTCTCTATATAACCAAATTAATAAGCATTACTTCATGTGCACTTAACATTACATGGCCACAGTAGTGGCCATGTAGTTATGGTTAAGTTGCTGTTTCCATAGGAAGAGCACTTTTTTGGGTGGCTTATAACTTCACCCCCCCTGGACGAATCCTCACCAAACTTTGCAAAAAAGTATATAGCCCACTCTGAATTTTTCTGCAAAGTTTGGTGAGGTTTGGTCCAGGGGGGCAAAGTTATAGGGTGGGTTCCAAAACTTCTTTTTTTCCCATAGACATAATGGGAAAAAACTTTGCTCATGCCTACAGCCCAAACCGCCAAATTTGTGGCAGGAGTGGTGGCTTGGTCCCGAAAGCGTGCATTTTTTTATTTGGTGTAAATCTGTCCAGTAGTTTTTTTTAAAAATGACAAAAATGTAAGTGAAAAAATTTGTGATGACACACTTCCCTGTTTGCTCCGCGGACAGGACAGGGATTGGGCAAGCGGTTTGTATGACGTTTGATGACATGTGACGTGCTCTCCCAATGGCTGCGGTGAAGCGTGCAGTGTGTCATATTTTCAGAGACGCCCGTCATCTTTGTTTCTCGTTCGCATCGAGAGGCTTTGTCAACAGAGACCCTGCATACAACCCGTCCCGGGCTGCTGCAGACTGCCAGGAGACACGCCATCGCCACATGGCGGCCCGCGGAGGGCTGAGGAGCGGGATCTGATGCCTGCACAGTAAGATACCAGCAGCCTTGCATATCAACAGCAGGACTGACCCAGAGGGAGAGGGACGCCAGGCACCGGCACCAAACATCAACCGCTCAGGTGAAAGTGCTGTAAGCTGTCCGAGGAGCGTGCATGGTAGAGGGGGACACGTCTGCAAGTACCTCCAGCATCCACTTTGGCTAAAATGCCTTTTGACCAACCAGTGCAACCCGGAGGAGGGAGACTGCCGGACAAGAGCTCTGGAGGTAACGGCTGGGGGCTCTGCCGGGAAGCACTGGGGAGGGGAGGAATCAGTAGGGGGTCCCCAGCTGCCCGTCTGGGTCCGCAAGATGCCTCCCCAGATGCAGTTTCAGAATGGCACAGACTGAGAAGGGGGAGATAGAAGAGAAACGCTGAAAGGTTGTCTGAGAGCGAAGGTAAGCGGATGATAGTGGCGCCGTGTACCCCATGTCCCAGATATCGGTCTGTTCCCCCCACCCCCGCTCATGCTCTGTGTCTCTCTCTTGTTCGCCCCACCCCCCGCTCATGCCCCGTGTCTCTCTCCTGTTCCCCCCACCCCCAACTCATGCCATGTGTCTTCCTCCTGTTCCCCGCCACCCGCCGCTCATGCCCCTTGTCTCTGTCCTGTTCCCCCCATCCCCCGCTCATGCCCTGTGTCTACCTCCTGTTCCCTCCACCCTCCGCTCATGCCCTGTGTCTCCCTCATGTTCCCCCCACCCCCGCTCATGCCCCGTGTCTCCCTCCTGTTCCCTCCACCCCCGCTCATGCCCCGTGTCTCTCTCCTGTTCCCCCACTCATGTCCCGTGTCTTCCTCCTGTTCCCCCCACCCATCACTCATGACCCGTGTCTTCCTCCTGTTCCCCGCACCCCCCGCTCATGCCCCGTGTCTCTCTCCTGTTCCCCCACCCCCCGCTCATGCCCAGTGTCTTCCTCCTGTTCCCCCCACCCCTCGCTCATGCCCCATGTCTCTCTCCTGTTCCCCCCACCCTCCCACTCATGCCCCGTGTCTTCCTCCTGTTCCTCCCACCCCCCGCTCATACCCTGTGTCTCTCTCCTGTTCCCCCCACCCCTCGCTCATGCCCCGTGTCTCTCTCCTGTTCCCCTCACCCCCTGCTCATGCCCGTGTCTCCCTCCTGTTCCCCCCACCCCCGCTCATGCCCTGTGTCTTCCTCTTGTCCCCCCTCCTATGATGCCCCTTGTTGACCTCTTGTTCCCCCCATCCCCCGCTGATGCCCGTGTCTTCCTTCTGTTCCCCCTGCTCATGCCCCGTATCTTCCTCCTGTTCCACCCACCCCCCGCTCATGCCCCGTGTCTTCCTCTTGTCCCCCCCTCCTATGATGCCCCTTGTTGACCTCTTGTTCCCCCACCCCAAGCTGATGCCCTTCTGTGTTCTCTTTATACACCCCGCCTTCCCTTTCCATGGTGGCCATCTTGGTAAAAGATTTTCCAGGCGTACCGGTTTGGGAAGAAGAACATTTTTTTTACCACCCCTGGTTCCCACTTTGAGGACCTAGGATGCTAGTGGTCTTCATCTATTGAAAAGGACATTATGGTTGCGTTGCACTAATAAAAACTTATGATGAAATTCAGTAAAAAGAAATGTGTTAAAAGAACATTATGGTTAAGTTGCACTAATAAAAACCTTTGAAATTCAATGAAAAAACTTTGTTAAAGGGACGTTATGGTAAAGTTGCACTAATAAAAACCTATGAAATTCAGTAAAAAAACGTTGTTAAAAGGACGTTATGGTTACAAGTAAAATCGAAAAACTCCTGAAATTCGCCAGTTATGGTAAACCATAACTCGCGCCACCACTGTGCACTGCTAAGACTAACAACCAGGACATCAAAGATGACATCACAAATATCATTGATGACATCACTGATGACATCAAATGTCTAGCCCCTTCTTTTTTGTTCACTGCCATATCTAGGCCATGTCTAGGCCATGTGGGCCTAGATATGGCAATGGGGGTGTCCTGAGGACACTATACCTGTCCGTACTGTTCGTAGGCGGGTTGAAACTGTTCTAAGAACACATCAAGTGTCCCGGGATGTTTGAAAATAAACAAAATGGGCGTGTCCTCAGGATACTATGCCTGTCCGTATTGTTCGCAGGTGAGTTGAAACTGTTCTAAGAACACACGCAGTGTCCTGAAAAGTTCATAAATAAACGAAATGGAGGTGTCCTGAGGGCACTATACATGTCCATACTGTTCGTAGGCAGGATGAAACTGTTCTAAGGACATATCAAGTGTCCCGGGATGTTCGTAACTAAAGTAAATGGGGGTGTCCTCAGTACACTTTGCCTGTCCGTATTGTTCGCAGGCGAGTTGAAACTGTTCTAAGAACACACGCAGTGTCCTGAAATGTTCGTGAATAAATTAAATGGGGGTGTCCTGAGGACACTACGTCTGTCCGTATGGTTCGTAGGCAAGTTGAAACTGTTCTAAGAACACATCAAGTGTCCCGGGATGTTCGAAAATAAACAAAATGGGCGTGTCCTCAGGATACTATGCCTGTCTGTATTGTTCGCAGGCGAGTTGAAACTGTTCTAAGAACACACGCAGTGTCCTGAAATGTTCGTAAATAAATTAAATGGGGGGTTTCCTGAGGACGCTATGCCTGTCCGTATTGTTCGCAGGCAAGTTGAAACTGTTCTAAGAACACAGGCGGTGTCCTGAAATGTTCATAAATAAACAAAATGGGGGTGTCCTGAGGACACTATACCTGTCCGTACTATTCGTAGGCGGGTTGAAACTGTTCTGAGAACACATCAAGTGTCCTGGGATGTTCGTAAATAAACAAACTGGGGGTGTCCTGAGGACACTATACCTGTTGAAACTGTTCTGAGAACAAACGCCTGTCCGTAACTGTTCGTTTCACTTGTGTCGCACTTTTGATTCGTTTCAGGACCCGAACACTGCCCGTAGAGCACCAACGCGCATGCGCAAAACAGTTTCAGTGCATTCGGTGTCCTGTGGACACCCGTTCCCTTCGCGGACATGTTGGTGATGCCATCATGTGACCGCGCCCACGCTGAGCATGTGTTCTGACTGCGGACACTGTTCGTGTCCATGAACAATTTAAAAATACTTTTTCAGGCAATCCACAATATTTTATAATAATAAATCACCATCGCACAAGTCCCAGACAATAATCCTGACTTTCTACATACTTTTTGGGACTTTTTGAGCCTTTTTTTTGTGTTTGATCTGTCCGCGTACAGAGCAGGTGTCCGCGGACCGGGCACCAGCACCCCTATAAAGGGCCACACCCCAGAACTCATCCTCATTGTGTTTCTGGCTACCTTACAGAACACAGTGCATTTTGCTGCCAACTTTCCAGATTTTCATCTGAAACCTGATGGCATCCATGGCTCCTCCACTGCCACCTGGTGCTACATCTGCTTCAGCACCACCCCCACCCCCTCCACCACCACCACCTCCCCAATGGCCTGAAGAGGGGAACAGGAGTGAGTATGTAGAGGAGGATGAAGAGGATGAAGAGGATGAAATAGTGGAAGTCGCTACTACCAGCACATGGTGCTCAGTCGCGGGAAACCTGGTTCGCACAGCTTTGGTACGAAAACTATGTAGCAACACCTAAAGTCGTTCCACGGTGGGGCCATTCGCAAGCTTCTACCTTGCAAGGTGTGTAGGAGGTTGAGTTCCTCTACTACATCCTCTGTTTCCGCTCCTCTCACCACAAGGGACACTCCTGTGGGAGAGGACATCCCTCCAGCTGCCTCACAGGCCATTCATAATGCTGATGACCCTTACCTTTCGAGGGTCACAGTTTTGTGTATGTATTGCGATGCAGTACTCTGCAGGGAGGAGAGACTTTGTAGTGCTTTCGAGACTGCGGTCAAGGAGCTGCTACCTACCTAAGTAAGGCCAACCCTACATCTTCATCTCTCCACCTGCCTTTTCTTATCCCTGTGGTTGGTGTCCCCCCTTACCCTCCTTTCCCCTACTCTACTAGTGTGTCGTGTGTAAAAAACCAAAATAAAACAACATTTTTTTTTAAAAAGGCTCTTTTCAGAGCCGCCTTCCACAGTTTAAAAATATAAGTGGCAAAAAAATGGAGCAGGGCCCTGTGTATTTTTTAGATGAGGTAATTATGTTAGAAGCATACCTTTCTTGTTTTGGTATATTCCATTTTACTATAGATGGTATTTAAATGGATGTTTTATGTGTTAGATGTATAAATTCTACTTCTTATTTATTACTATATATAATGTGTTTGTGTGTTGGTTTTTCAACTTGTACAGTGTTCATATGGCATGATATAACAATTTAAGATACCCCTGAGTTTTTGAGTAGTATTGGTGTTGTCCTCGTCCATCCGCGGACCTTCGCACTGTCTGCTGACATCAAAATCACTAGCTGGTGGTTCAGTATGTTCTAAGTTAGATGAATATAAAGTCAGGGATATTATGGTTAAGTTGTCTTACTAAAAACCTATGAAATTCAGTAAAAAGAACTTTGTTAAAGGGACGTTATGGTTAAGTTGCGCTACTAAAAACCTATCAAATTCAGTAAAAAAAACTTTGTTAAAGGGACGTTATGGTTCAAAGTAAAACGGAAAACCCCTGAAATTCATTAGTTATGGTATGCTAAGCAACCATAACTCATGCCACCGTGCACTGCTAACATTAACACCCAGGACATCAAAGATGACATCACAAAAGTATGGAAACTTGGAATTTGTTTCATAAAACTTTACTAAAGTGAAATCAAAAAGAATCCAACTTTAATAATTAACGGAGAAAAAAATCATAAAATATATCATAAAGAGAACACTTCTGGGCAGGGACAAAATGGTTCAGAGCATGGTTTAGAACTTGGCAAGATGCTTGGAAAGATGCTTGGTAGTGTGGAGGTTCACCTCATTTTGAAGGTATTCCTTCAGAAATGGAAATTCGTAGGTTTTCGTGATGATGAACCAGAAATATTTTTTCGATAAAACAAACTATTAAATGCAGTTTATTTTCTTCACTGAAAATGTCTTTATTTGTACTGCTTGCATTCATTTTAACGTTGGTTATGATTCCAATAACTGTTTTCTTACGGGAGCCTTTCACCGATTCCCAAAATATCGTGAACATGTAGGCAAAGTCATTTCAGGCAGGTGAATTAGCCAAACACTTCTAATTTCAGTGCAATTTTAGAATCAAATTGGATGGACCAGCAACTGCAAATAAACACAAAAGTGCTAATTTCAATGAGCATGTAATGCAATTGAATAGGGCTTTTACTCCTTTCATTCACATCACAGGTCATTTTCATGCATTTGAATGGAGCAGAAGACGGTTGGATCTTCACGAACACTTCCTCTGTTCCCTTCCACTTTGCGATAAAGATACTGCAGCATGTAACAGGCACCTGCCAGTGGATGACGGAAGAATCAAAAATGAGCTACAAAAGCTACAAGCTACAAAAATGTTGAGTTTAAAAAATATTGTATGCATCTATGATAATCATTAGCCAATGGGCTCACGAAATAGTATTGTATAGCAACTAAAAGGATAACAAACCCCTGCAGAAGGCTATTGCGTTTCAGGACCATGCCGAAACATGTTGTTGATGGATTTTTCTTATTCACAAGTAGTGGTGCATCAAATAGACAATTTATCGGAATGTTGCAAATTGGCAGAATGTTGGGCAGTTTATAGGTTAATAAAGAAAATTTGTTATGCAATGAAGCAGCTTACAAATACTGATGAAGTGCATTTATGCAAGAAAACATGTTAGATCTATGGATAAATGATAGAACATTTGCACTTTATTGACTGTTTTTGCCATCGTACTTTATATCTACGCACTTTAGCGCAAATGCACTTTTGAAAAGTATGTACTTTAGTTTTTAGAAAACGATGCAGTAAAACTCACTAACAAGATGTTTTAAAAAGATGCTGACCTTTACTTCTTGGCCTAGCGAACTTCCATGGAAGGTGTACTGCCACTTTTCCTTGTGGTTTCATGGATATTTAACTCTGTAAGGGATGAAAGAATTTAAAAACAAGACTAAGTTGTGATGAACCATCCAAAGAGGTGCATAGTTTTGTAACCTGTAATACACAACTCTCCCACAGAGTGATTACATGAATGTACCATGATCTCTTAATTCAACAATTAACCCTCGGATGATACAGCAAGATTCAATTTTATTAATTTATTTTAATTTTTAAATAGGGCGCTACAGCCCTCAGAGTGCAGCAAGCAAGGGAGACACAGAGCAACACAAATTGCAGACAGGTCAAACCAGAAATTAATCAGCCAAATTCAAAAGAAGAGTTCTTATGCTTCTTTTAAAGATTACAATCGATTGGGATGATTTGATGTCGGGCGGAAGCGCATTCCATTACTGCGGTGCATGGAAATCAAAGGTAACTTTTCCACATTTTTTCAATCGTAGGTGAGGTTGAGTCAACTGAAGGTCAGAAGAACGCAGCTCCCGACGGGAGAGTTTCAGAGGCAATCTCCTCAATAAGTAAAGGGGGACACACCTATTCTGACATTTAAATGCAAGAGACAGTGTCTTATGTCTTATTCTATACCTGACTGGAAGCTAATGCAATTTCCTCCTAAAAGCTGTCACATGATCGTGCCTGGAAAGTGCGAACACCGCTCTCAAACCCACATTTCGGGTTGCCTGTTGGCGGTGGATATTACCTTGTGAGGTACCTAGTAGTAGACTATTACAATAGTCTAACCTTGAGTTCACAAGAGACGATGCCAAGAGCACTCTATTCACAATAGAGAGATAAGGTCTAATCTGACGAAGCAACTTAATTACATGACCACAGGATGAACGTAGCTGTGATAAAACTCAGCATCTAGACACACTCCACAATATTTTACTGCATTACAGGCTACAATGGTAGTACCAGCAATTTCAAGTTGTGAGTATTTGGTATGAAGCTTCTTCAGGCGAGGACCAGATGCCATAATGGGAAGCTCCATTTTGGACTTGTTAAGGGCGAGGGAGTTTTTCTCCATACAGATCAGTATTTTATTATAGACAAAATGTATTGTATCAGTATCCTTGGGATGCTCACCAGATAGTTCAAAGAGGAAATGGGTGTTGTCCGCATAATTTGAAATTTGGACACCCAGATCATCTAGAAGATCAATATATATAAATATTGAACAACAGGGGTGAAAGACATTACCCCTGTGGTACACCACAGGAAAGAACTATGGCATTATCCTGTGCTCCAGGCACAGCCACTCTAGATGTCCTGGGAGCAAAGATGGAGGCCAACCAGTTAGCAGCTGATTCCGAACAATTTGCCACAGTTAACAATCTATTATGCAGAAGGTTATGGTCGATGATGTCAACCTCTGCCGATAGGTCTAACAATAATAAAAGAGCTGGATGACTTCTCTCAATGATTTCCATGATATTAGATTTAAGATCTAAAAGAGCAGTTTCTGTGCCATGCAGGTATCTGAAGCCGGACTGATGGCTATTAAGAAAGTTATTTTCCTCTATGAAATTCTGGAGCTGTAAATATGCAACTCTATCAAGAATCTTCAGCAGATAGAAAACACTGGTTATAGGTCTACAGTTCATTGGAGCTACAGGATCCAAGGTGGCCTTTTCAATAGGGGAGTAACCCAACCATCCTTGAGGATGGCGGGTACAGTACCTGATTCAAAGGATACGTTGATCATTTTTGTGATCCAAGGGATCAAGACATCTAGAGAGCCTTTTGGAATATCGGCAGGGCAGGAGTCACACAAACATGATGTAGACTTCATGTTCTTAACAATCTCCAGGACTTCATCTTCTGTGCATCTATGAAATGTGAATTTAGGAGTAGTTTTGGGTAAGAATGAAGGGGCATTGTTTGTTCTAGTAGGCTCAATATTAGAAGCTAAGCTGGTCTGTTGTTTGGAAATAGATAAGCGGTGACCCGCAATTTTATATGCAAACTCATCCTGAATGAATTGACACCATAGGGAGCCTTAGAGGATGTGTGGGTGAGTTGACGAATGACTTTCAAACTTTGATTTTGTATTATTAATATGTACATTACTGGTTTTCTTTTTTGCTTCAGTAATTCGATTCTATATAGTTGTACACTTTTCGTAAAACTCTATAGGGTAGTGGAGCAGCGGGTCTTCCTCCATTTGCGTTCTAATACTCTTTTTTTCTCTTCTTGCTGCCACAATCTCGTCTTTGAATCATGTTTTCTTCATGGTTTCAGTTTTTAGTGTCTTTACTTTTTCAGATGCCAGAGTGTCAATGTTCTCCCTACTGACAACAGATAAATAAGAGGCCTGCTGGGACGGATTAGCACTAGCTTCAATACGGCCAAGTTTAGTTCTAACAATAGCTGAAAAGGCAGTAGCTGTAATATTATTGGTGTCACAACAGGTTATTTTTGCTTTTGGGTTTGTGTTAAGGCCGGCGCAATAGCACAGTGAACCGAGTGCTCGTTTTTGACATCTGTGCATAGCATGGGGACGCAGGTTTGAATCCCGACGGGGCCAACTCAGCCTTTCATACTTCTGAGGTTGATACATTGAGTACCATGCAGTGGGTAATGATATAAACTGTTATTACTGCACTTTGATGCCCTAGGGTGAACTAGTGCTACATAAAAAACGGGTATTATTATTATCAAGTCTAGGAGGGGAGGTGGGGGGAATGATAGAAGTGTTCATAAAGAGGTGATCTGACCACAGACATAAGGAGGTACTAGTAGTGGGGCTCTGAACATTGTGTGGAAGTATCCAATCTAATATGTGACCGCCCTGAAGGGTTGGCACTCTTACTAATTGTGTAAATCCAGCTGCTTCCAAGGAGGACAGCAAAGATGCGGCCAAGGGTTCTGTTGGGTCATCAGCCCATAGGTTAAAATCACCCATCAAGAGTACTGGGGATTTAACTTTAGGACTGCTGTTTAATAGTTCAATTAACTGCTCTTCAAAGAGCAAAAGGACTTGGAGAGGTGTATAGAGGGTGAGTATAGTGACTGATGTGTTTCGGTTAATTTTCATTTTGACTTCAAGGAGCTCACAGCCATCCAGATACAAATTGTTGGAAGAGTGGCAATCAAAGAGAGCTTTTACAATAATCGCTACACCCCCACCCTGTTGATCCTTTTGATCAGCATGATACATTTTGTATCCGGCAGGCAAGGAGTTCTCAATGGCAATCTGTGCTGCGTCATGTAACCATGTCTCGGAGAGTGCCAAAATGTCAGGCTCGCTGCTAAGAATATAGTCCTCAATCTCGAGGGCATGCTTTACCAGGGATCGGGTGATTAGTAAGGACATGCTCAATCGGTTCTTTACAGGTTCCTGACATGTATTTGAAAAGCTTAATTGGTTCTTTAAAGGTACCTTAGGTGTACACTATAGAGTGCAGCCTTCATCAGGAGGCGGCTCCACCCGAGCAATCACAGGCAGTTCTAAGGTGAGAAAGGAAGTTGGTAGTAAGGCACCACCGACATCCAGGTGTGGCAGTCCTTCTGACTTATCCACATGTCCAGGCCAGGTGCTAGCCCTAGTTACTAAGGATTCGGAGAGGGCATGGTGCACGGCGTGCCCAGCATTAGTTATGATCGAAGACCGATCGTGAGTGTGTGCCATAGCTGCATTTTCCAATACAATGTTACCCTTCGTCTGGAAACACATTTTGGGTTCACCAGACATTTTCAAAGTAGAACCAAGGTATGAAGTTAAATGAAAAGATTAACTTAATTTTATGTAGGAGGTAGAAACTACGAGAAAAATAGAGGTCGCAGCAGGGCTTCCAAACCAGTCCTCTTTCTCTCACCTTGCACAAACTGGCACACACCAGCTTGTTTGCAGCAGATGTAGTCGCGCCTGTGGACTGATTAAGAAAGGGAAAATGAACTACTGAGAGAGCACTCAGTTATAGCAAAGGTACAGCCACAGAGGTGAGCAAAACAGGATTGCAACAAATATTTAAAATCACAGAATAGCACAAAAATACTAAAATCAATAAACTGGATCAAAACACAAGGAGCGCAAATACAAGGTGTGCAGTGGAATCGAATTCTGAATCCGTCACAATGAAAAGCATCTGTTTGGAGACAAACAAGTTGCATCACTTTCATGACTGACGACTGCAAAGTGCTGATCAGCAAACAACTGCAGAAGAGCCTGTTAAAGGACTCATGGAGGCACTGTCAGTGGTGTTCAATCAATGAGTGTAGGTTATGGATGTGCTATTCCTGTAGGATACATGGAGGCACTGTCAGTGGTGTTCAAGCAATGAATGTAGGTTATGGATGTGCTATTCCTGAAGGACACATGGAGGAACTGTCGATTGTGTTTGAGCAATGTCTGAAGGCCATGGTTACCCTATTCCTGAAGGACACATGGAAGAAGTATCAATGGTGTTTGAGCAATGAGTGCAGATGTCGGGTGCCTTTTTCCTGAAGGAAACCTGGATGAACCTTCAATGGCTGTCGAGCAATGAGTATAGGTTCTGGATGTGCTATTCCTGAACGACGCATGGAGGAACTGTCGATGGTATTTGAGCAATGAGTGTAGGTTCTGGATGTGCTATTCCTGAAAGACACATGGAGGAACTGTTGATGGTGTTCGAGCAATGCGTGTAGACCACGGGTGTACTATTCCTAAAGGACACGTGGATTAAATGTCAATAGTGTTAGATCCATGAGTGTAGGTCATAGGTGCACTATTCCTGATGGATATGTGGAGGAACTGTTGTTGATGTTTGAGCAATGAGTGGAGGTCACAGGTGCACTATTCCTGAAGGGCACGTGGAGGAATTATCAACGGTGTTCAAACATTGAGTGTAGGTCATGGGTCCCGCATTCCTGAAGGACAAATGGAGGTATGTGTGTAGGGCACGGGTGCCCTGCTCCTGAAGACCTCATGGTGGAACCTTTATTGATGTTCGAGCGATGAGTGTAGATCACGGGTGCCCTATTCCTATTCCTGAATTCCCTATTCCTGAAGGGCACATGGAGGAACTGTCAATTGGGTTCGAGTAATGACTCTAGGCCATGGGTGCGCTGGGCCTGAAGGACACATGGAGGAACTTTCGCCCGCAATCGAGATATGCGTGTAGGACTACGGTGCTCTTTTCCTGATGGACACATGGATAAACTGTTGATGATGTTTGAGCAATACATGTAGGTCACAGATGCGCTGTGAATGAATCGGAACCAAAAATAAATCTGGATCATGAAGTCTTTGACAGGTCAGAGGAAATGGGTCCACGCTACAATTGACCAAAATAAGAAATAGCCCTAGATCTTACGATGTTACTCAGGGACTTCAAAAGTCGTATTTCGACATCTGTGATTGTTACAGCCGCACTCAAGAAAATCAACATCTCCGAACAGCTCTCTATATAACGAGCCACTCCTGAGCCTCTAAAGGATAAAACAAAACCTTTTCCACCCAGCGAGAAAATATGCAGAGGCAAGGCTTGGCATGTAAGCTAAACTAGCCCCATACTGAAGCCAAAACATGATGGTATTCTATCACGCTCCTATTAGGAACCCTTCAAAAGCCCTTTTTGTAATTCTAAGGGAACTCTGTTGGACCAACATATTGGCCAGGTCCATCAAATCTAGGGTACAGCTTTGAAAGAAATGAGCATGTTTTTTCTCCACATGATTTTAATCCTGATGAACCAAACATAGAACAAACACCCATGTTGACAACATGACTTCTTTCCCGCAAAAAAAATCCAACTATACGTAAGATGCAAACTAGTACTTCCAAGGACACTTGGCTAAGAAAGTAGAAAAACCGATTAGACTGCTAATACACCTTGATCTTTGTACACAAGTGAACTCTTCACTCTGAATTGGATGCCTACCATATTAAGCCAATCACAAGGCTCCCATTTATCAGGTCATCAAGACGGTAGTTGTTAAAAAAACTACTTACAAAAACTCAGGAACTCAGTCTGATCCGGGATAACGAATCGGATCTCTTGGATGCATTTGACGCGGTCGCCTTCTCACCCTCCTTGAACATACGATACGCTTCTCTGGCACACTCCTGTAATGGGTCACATTTGTCTGGCAGACACTAGGCTGTCCACATGGGCCGCGCCTTCTGTGGAGTCCTTCTGGGTTCTATTCTCTCTTCAGCCATCATTGACCTCTATATGGAACTGCTGGGCTCACTCAGAGTTGACCCAACATTACGGTACACCAGAAGGCAGGTGATACACAATTGTACCAAAAGGTTCTCATGCTACGCTCCGGTCCTCTTGAACTCCGTTCTGTTTGAAATCCGGCCCGCTCCAATTCCATTTCAGTTTACGAAAGAACTGAATACCTGGCTTTTCCAAAAACACCTTGGTGTAATCAAGATTCTGGCATGCACCCGCCATCTTAAGATTGTACTGTGATAATTATCACTAATGGTTACTTGATGACTTGTTAAATGGTCATTCCAAATGTTTTGCTTTATGGCCTGTACATCAATCTGTTACTTCCGAATAAGGTTCACGCAATACCATTATATTGGTAATCATAAAAATAAGCAGAATTATAATAATACTACCAAAAGCACATACACATGTAGTAGACCACTCACTAATTAAAAAGCTGTAGAGAAGCTGGGATTCACCCTAACCGATCCAGTTCACTAATGCCCAATTGCACAGCTCAATTTTTCATTTACCACTCAAAGCTACTTGACAGAGAAACTGCAACCATTTTTCTTGGACAAATCCCAATTCTAAGCTGACTTTTACCGCAACAGAGTGAGTGAATCAATCTTCTTTATTGTAAATGAGGATGTCAGACGGCCATTAAGCAATATTGGTGCCAGTGTCCGAATACTGTTGGACCTATCCGCAGCATTCAACACTTCCCACTGTACTATCCTCCCGGCAAATCCACCTTACCGGGATCTGCCACCCAGCAATGGCATGGATAAAATCTTTCCAGACCAACTGTTCACAGTTAGTGACACTACCCCTTTAGCGACATTACAGACCTCTGTACGAACCCCACTTTTCCTCCACATATATCTCAGACCTCTTGCTAATCCCATATGATATTTCAGATTTTCTTTTGTTGCTTTTCACGTAGTTTCCTCGCACTGAGCGTTCTCTCTCGCCTCCCCTTTGTCCTTACTCAGTCAGAATCCATTATTTCATTGTACACACCAATACTTGATACAGGAGTCTGACTCTTGCTCCTTTGATGGGAAGTCTTTTTTCTATCTTCATAGACATGTGATGTGTCTGCTCATAGTGATTAAGCCTACTCCAACCATTAACTAGAGGGATGCATCTGCTTACTATGGCGAGCATCAATTGTGAGTTGCTATTGATGTTATTCACTTTGGCTTTTTCATATGCTTTCCTTGCTTTTAGAGTGTTGTCTGGCCACCCGCGTGCCACCATGCCTCTTTAGAGAACAATTTGCAGAATTTCCAAGTGCAGAACTGTTGTGCTGTAGCTTTAGAATATGGAACCCCTGGGAGGAATGTATATGGGCCAAGCAGTCTCTGTGTTCCTAGCAGAGCAGTTGAAAGTGGTAATTAGAGTTGGCAGGTTGTGCTGGGGGTTTTCTGCATAATTACTTAATAAAGTGACTACAAAAATATACCTTTGTGGTCCTGTTGTCTTCATATCATTAGTGACAAGCTTAAGCAACCCCCAGCCTGCTCTTCTGTGTCATGTGGCTCCGTGGGACTTTGTGGTGAGGAGATCCTTGCATAAATACTGTCCTTCCTGGGCCCTCTGCTCATCTACCTATAACCTTCTGCGAGTGAGCCGGTTCTCCAAGCAGAGATTCAAAGGGAGATCTTTATCCTCTGCAGGGGCCTCCCTCTGTAATAGCCTCCCTGACGCACTCCATCTTAAACCTGATCCCCTTAAATTCCGGAAACTCCTTAAGACATTCCTCTTCTCCTCTTCCTTCTCTCTCCCTCTACCCTGCTAACCTTTCTCTTCGCTCTATCACTCTCTCCCTCCTTATCCACGCAGCCTGATGACGAGCTAACTGATGCACCTCGGAGTCTCACAGGTCCCTGGCACCCTCGCCAGTCCTCTCGCTCTTGCCTCTGGTCCTTGCATTTGCTCATCGTTACTGCACTTGGTCAACGACCCATGAGAGTGGCATCTCTGAGCACTTAACCCAGATTCTATCTGACTAGGCGCACTTGGTCCACTCCACCACAGCCCCCTCCCAACCCCTGCACTTGCCCCCCTGCACCTGTCTGCGCACTCGCATGATCTGAATGCACCATGTCTTGAAGATCACCTGTCTGTTTTTCCCATGTCTCCTCTCCTTGCATGGTGGCGCCTCAATGCACTTAGAAAAACTGCAGAATCGTCATTATACCTATTTGCTGTTATTTACACCGTTAATTGTATTATATGCAATTGTTCCATCCACCCACTATACCCATGCAGCCCTGCATCGTTCAGAAATTCAAGGGCTTCGAATGACTGTTGTTTTTTTCCGCTTGTTCCCTACCTCCTTGTGCGCTTTGAAATACTTACTTTGTGTATAGGCGCTTTACAAATAAACAATACTATCATACCATCTGTTGTTGCCCTTCCCTGACTCCTGTCATTGTCAAAAGTTGTGATAATGGGAGATACAGCAAAGAAGAGTCTGCTTGCCGTTGCTGGAAGAGACATTGAGGATCGCATCCTGCCTTTCAAGTACGAGCAGAGGCGTGTGCGGCAGCTTGCTGCATCACCACCACCTTCGTTGTGTTTTTGGTCTTCTCCAGGCAAGTGCAGACCCGCCGGTGGGGAAGAGCACATCTGCCGCTCTGACAAGGAGAGGAGGTGGTGAGCGGAAGAATTATTCTGTGGGTAAGCGATCTGCTACCGGCATTGTACACAGTGGAGAAGTTCCACTGCCCTGCCTGAGAGAGGAGACAGTAAAAGAAAGTAAGCTGCTCCGGTCGTGTGAGGAATTCAACCATCTGCATGGGGCAAGTGCGCTCTCCTGGGCCTTTTTGATTTTTTAATAATGAAAATGAATGATGGGAGATCAGGCCATTCCGCACACATTTCTTCTGCCTTCCCCACACAAAACGCATAGTCATGTGTACTCCCTACAGGCACCATCTTCCCCTGTCATATTCAGCTGGACTGTGACAGCCCCGGGTATATCAAAGAATCTCTAGAAGGGGGAAAGGCACACCTTCCTCCAGCTATGGGCAGCCTAATTTAAATATCAAAGGCTCCATAGATCTGCATTTGTTTTATCTACTCCGGCTGGTGGTAGTGCATACTTACGAGACAATTGAATCAAGCCTGAAGGGGCTTGGTTGCCGGATGGACAACATGAAAGGCGGGGCTAACACCCCTACGGTATGCAATGTGTCAACTTGAAGCTAGTTCCTACCTCTCTGTATGAAAGGCAGTGAATGGCCTGTCTGGGTCCAGCAGTTACCGCAGGTGTCCCTGCATAGCAGCCCCCTCTCAGAGAGGAGAAGTATGTTGGTGGGGACCCAGGATTGGTTCATTAAGGTAGGCGTAGCCTGCACCAATCACTGAGGCCCATTTGGCTTTAAAAGAGGGCTGAATCCCTCACTTAGCAGATCATCCAATGACTTTGAAAGGAGTAAGAAGAAGGACTAATTTGGACCCGGGCAGAAGGTTCAATCTGCCTTACATCTTCCGCCAGTGAAGGAAGGCCAGGAGATCCAAGAGGGAAGCAAGATCCCTCCAATAAACATCTCCCAGGGCACAGAGGGAGATCCTGAATCCAGAGGACCCTTCAGCAGCTCCAGACTGGGTACTCAGCCAGCACACAGTGTGCCCTGCTAGGCTCTGCAGCAAGCCTCCTAGGTAGGAAGTGCCAGAGCGTCTCTGAACCAAACCAAGGAAAAGGCAGCTGCCTACTACACTCTCCTCAGCTTTGGGCCATCCACCTTGAAGGACAGCACAAGCCTAGTAAAGAAGCTAGGAGGAGTGCATCAACAAGCATCTACCGATGTCCACCTTAAAGGACATTTTTTTTAGTCAGTCGAGCCCCTCAAGCTGCAAACTACTGCACCGCTGACGGCTGTTAGACCGCAGTCACTAAAGCCATCTGAGAAGCGTCAACTAATGATTTAGAAATGCGCACCAGCACTGAGACCATGATTCCTGAACCCGAGCCTCTGTGTAGTCCATCCTGCAGCCGTTTGTCCAGCTTTGCTCACCAACCTGGCTGGCGCATGATACCCGCATCTGTCTCCCATCTTGAACTCTGTTGCAGAAGCTGCAAAGTGCCCTGAAACTGACTCGATCCTGTTGAGCACCAAGAACCCCTACAGCACAAGGTACATTGTGGTTCTGACCCCCTGGTCCTTCTCCAAAGGCCCCTAGTGACATTTTATGACCCATTGCTCCCTTTGAGTTGAAACCAAGCATCCTTGAACTATTTGGATTAATTACTATACCGACTACCCTCGTGACAACATCCACAGTGCATCAATTTTCCTTCTTAGAAACTCTATGTCCTCTGCATTCCTTTACAGCGTGTGCTGTATTTCATAGTCTGCTAAAACTGTCTGTTGTGATGATAATAATAAAATAGATATGTTTTATACAACCTTGACTGGACAGTCCCTTTCATCATTGGGTAATAATCGTATTTTCATGGTGTTTCAACTAACCAACGATCCACAACTTTTCGGAGATAAGCCTGCCTTTCTGTACACGTTACCAAAATTGGACAAGGAGGTTTATGATTTTCTTGAGTTTCCAATTTGTTTGGATCACTTCTGGTGTACTAGAGGTGTGGGGCTGATTGATGGTTTAGAAACCGAAATTCACCCCTGGACCACTGGTGCCCTGGAAGTTGATTTCTCACACCCTGTCCAGGGAGCTTGCTGCTGAGCCTAGTAGGGCATGCTGTGTGTTGGCTGGGTACCAGTTCTGAAGCGGCTGGAGGGTCTTTCGAGTTCTCCTCCCCCTCTGGTCCCTGGGAGAAGGTAAGGGGAGGGATCTTGCTTTGCCATTTGGATGTTCCTTGCCTTCCTTCACTGGCTGAAACTGTAAGGCAGACTGTACCTTCAGCCAGGGTGCAAGGTCAAGTTCTTCTTTGTGCTTCAACTGAATTCTTCTGATGATCTTCCCCAAATATGGGCTCCAGCCCTCTCTTAAAGCCTAGTTGGCCACAGTGATTGGTGTAAGCTGCGTCAACCTTCGTGAACCAATCCTGGGGTCCCTTCCAACAATTATCTGTATGTGGGCGGTCATAACCACAGTGCTTTGCAACAGGAAAGGTTAAGGGGGTCCATTAGGAACAAGAGGTGTTCCAGAACCAATATTTCTGAACCCTTCTCTCAACAGAAAGAGTTCTAGGCTCACTCCCTTGTGATAATAGATCCCACCCACCTTCTTGTCTGCTGTAATCAAAGAGTCTCTCTGGTTAATGGTTCCCCCTGAGTGGTTCATTTTTAAAGCAGGCAGATCTCAATTGAACATGCTGAGAGACCAGACTCTCACTTCTGCAAACCACATTCCTGTATCTTATGAATGGGGGTCCCCAAAGCATGGGTTGTCTACTGCAAAACGACTCAGACATGTCAATTCACTGTCATTGATACTGAGGAGGGAGCTGACTTCAGGTTGATAGGTTACAAATGAAAGGTTTGTTTGTTAGGTTTCCTGTCTTCTTTGTTACCCTCTGCATCCAGCTGTTTGAAGTACCCTCTATTGGTATGTTAATTGCAGTCACCAGCTACACAGCTAACACAAGAGCAGGGCGGTTGCATGGAGCCCTGGTCAGTTAATCAGGCTGTTCATGGCAGGGGGGAGTTTTCCCCCCTACCTCCTTGGAATGGCATTGTGCTCTCCGCTCCTGACATATTTCAACTTAATATGACTGGGGCAGTCTGTACCTGTAAGCTGTGTACACAGGTACCTGTACCTGTAAGCTGTGAGTACACAGGTCTATACGTTTGTTGTGGTGTGAGCATAGGACAATGTGTGTGGGTTAGCCACACACATTTTCCTGAGGCAGGTCTGCCATCACTTACAAATTTCATAAAAGCCCAGGTGATCCCAAACCTACCATGTCGATGTTCAAGTTCCTCAGAACAGTATAATCAAATTGAAAGAGAAAACCAGCACAGCTCACAAACGCAAAGAAAGGCACATATGAGCATTTTGCTCCCACTATAGAAAGTGGCACAGGAGTTACAATGTTTCGATTTCACAGTATAAAACCCATGATAGGAAGGAAAACCCTCTCCCAAGTTTACCAGAGAGATTCTGGCCCAATAAAGGCATGCTTGGATTGCAGGGGGTGCCTCAATGAAGTAGGCTATGCAAATAGGGATCACAGGGTCTAGGGGAGAGATCATACACATGTCCAGTTCCAAGGTGAAATAGAAATTGGTGGATGGCCCTCAAATAACCTTAGGTCATCCCCAGTACAGGTTAAAAAACCATGAGCACATGGCCCGATGAGAGGACAGCTCATCGCACACAACACAGGTGCAGGCCATCACCCCAAGTGCCACCCAAGGGGAGAAGAAACAGGCTTTTAAAACTTGGGTGAGCTGCCAGGAAGAGGGCAGCAAATTGTGCGATGCCTTCGTCTTGAGGAACCGGTGCCAGGAGAAGACATCAACGGAGACCAAGCGGGAAGATTGCTGTGTGGTAAAGAGGCAGACGTGTGCTGTAGGTTGGCAGGAGAGTTTGGGTTAGAGAAGGAGCTGATGTGTCAGAGAAGGAGATTTAAAAGTGTGTGTAGCCAGTGGGAGATCTTATATTTTAAGAGAGAGAGATGGAAACTGATTGGGAGCAGAGACAGAGGGGTGTTATCTTGGAGAGGAGAACAAGGGTACCACCTGGCAAGAGGAACACAGAAAGATTGTGCGGGAGACAGATGCTAGCTGGGAGGCAACTGTGGGGGAGAGTGGCGTGTTGAAGAGAGGAAGAAGGGAGACAGTGTTAGACAGTGGGGGAGAGAGAGACAGTTTGATGTCAGGTGAAGAGAGATATAGAAATCCTCTTAGAGTTGTGAGAAAAGAAAGAGACCGAATTAGAGATTTGTCAAGATCTAGGGGTAAATGTTTGGTGTAGAAAGGGAAAAGGAGAAGGCTTTGGGGGAGGGGAGTAGTGTGGCGTTATGGCAAGATCTCCTCAGAGTAGAAGGAAATTGATATCATAAGAAGGTAGAAGGAGAGACCTAACGCCTAGACAGGCGTGCTTTCAAGCGTTGCATCATCACTCCCATGCTCAAAGCACCCACCCTTGAGTCCTGCTTGCCATCTGACTTTGGCTCTCTCTCCTCCCATTCTTATCCAAACTTCACTAGAGATTTGTTTACTCTCAGTTTTCCTCTCGTCTCCATCTGCATTTTCTTCTTCCTCCTCTCCAACCTGGATTTCGTGCTGCGCATTCCACTGAGTCTACTCTTTTACATGTCCCCAACACACATCTCTCTCCTCGGCATAATACGCTATCTTCTAGGCTTGTTCTTGTCCATCTTTCTGCAGCTTTTGGTACTGTCGATCGGCTAACTCTTCTTCCTTCTCTTTCCTCTCTGTTCTCAAGTGGTTCACATTTTATGCTTCGAACCGTTCCTGCTCGGACTCGTGGGCTGTGCCGCTCTCTTCTTCCCACCCTCTCCCTTTTTTGAGTTCCTCAAGGGTCTGTCCTTGGACCCCTCCTTTGCTCTCTGTCCACCATCCCTCTCTCAGTGCTCATCAGCGCCTTTAATCTTTCATGTCACTTTTACGCTGATGACACTCAGATCGTCTTTTCCTTCTCTTCCGCTATTCGACTTCAATTTGAACTCCCTTCCCGCTCCTCTGTAACTCCTCCTCTCATCTCAGCTTCTCTTCTTTCCTTTGACTGCTATGTTCTCTTTCATTTTCTTTGCTTTTCTTTGCTTCGTTTTCAAATCCCTGCAGTGTCTTGCTTCTCACTATCTCTGTTCTCTGGAGCCCTGCGCGTTATTTTACTCCCTCTTTCTTCTATCTGTCTCCAAACCACCGTGCGCCTCCTCTCAGTTTTGTTAATTTACGCTCCTGGCACCCAAACACTAGAACTTCCTTCCCCTCTGCATTCGCACCTCCTCTTCCTTCCATGTCTTTTAGACTCAGCTAATAACTCCTCTTCTTCAGTCCTGCTCCCATGCTTAATCCTGTTCTCCTGTTTTCCACTCTATTCATTTTCACTTTGTACTGTATTGCTGAATAATTATTGTCAAAGCGCTTTGGCGAAAGCGCTCTATAAATAAAATACAATACAAATATAAAGGGGAATGATTGGTGACCAGGTTAGGTCAGGGAGAGAACCAGAGGCCGCCACCATAGGTAGTGAGGACAAGGAGGTTTCAGGCTGCATTGGTGGTCCAGGGTGGAGTTCACAGGCAAGTGAGGGGTCGAGAAAGCACAGCTACACTAGCGAGACAGGAAGGACAGCCCATGAGTAGTCAGTGTGCAAGAGGGAGTGGGGGCAGGAAGAAGCACTAGAGGAGCAGGTGGTGAGTGGTGATACTAGTGCCACGTTTCTTCACTAAACAGCACCACTCAGCTTCAGGATTCACAGAATCCATCCTAGTTGCAGCCATTGATGACCTTTGCTTCATCCTGGACATAAGATTTGTAGGGATATTAATGTTCCTCGGCCTCACTGCAACCTTTGCCATCATCAATCACTTTTGCAATATTGACTTATCGGAGACGCAGGCTATTCTTTCCCTTTGACCACATCCATTCTATGCCTCCTGAGACGGATGGTTCCTGGGTCCACTGCTACTGCCGTCCCTCGCCGACTAAGTGTAGAGAACCCCAGGGTTCTGCATTACCAACCCTTGTTCATTATCTATTTACATCCTGTTCCAGAGCTAATTTGTTCTCTTGGTCTAGTTTTCTTTAACAATGCGGACCATGTTCAAATCATTCTTGAAGTGTCACTCTTCCATTTCCCTAAGATCTGAGCAAACTTCAATACAAGCACAACAGCAGTGGCCGCCTTGCTGCAGCATTTCTGCAAATCAAATCCAAATGAATAAGAAACCTTTGTTAGCAGGTGTTCCCCTTTAGCACTGAATTCCTCCTCCTATGCTACTGCATTCCCCTCCATGAATGTATTGTTACCCAACTTAATGTTACTCATTGTATCGACCTCGGAAGGAGGAGTGAAACCACCGGGATTCGAACCTGTGTCCATGAGAGCAAACAAAGGTCCTTGTCCGGCTTACAGAATAGGTTCCATTTAGAAAGCTTTACTCACCCTCAAGAAAAGAGTTTGTAGTCTATTGGTTCAAAAAGGCAAGACCTGCCGGGCCTTCTCTGTACTGGGCCCATTCCTCTGGAGTAGTCGATTTTGATCCTTGGGGCACCAGCTCCAATTCTGCAGAACAGATAAAACCCTTTTCCTTTTTAGAGCGAATCGGCTTCAAATAAGCATCTAATCTCAAAACTGTCTAGAGGCCACTTGCAGTGAATTTATGTTTATGTTCGGAAGGCGTTTTAACATAGCATAAGGTAATGAAACTGAGTATATGTCCATGACACCCAAATATTCTTGCATCTAGGCGGCATCCTCAGAAAACCAATAATCAATCTGAACAATCGCAATGCAAAAGTTATTGACTAGATCCATAAAAACCCACCAAAACAGAGATTACCATATTAAACACCGGCCATCATCGTGGGAGTTGCAAATGTGGCTGCAGTCGCTTGACCCCTGCCACAGTCTGGTGCAGAAGATCTAAAACCTGTGTGAGAAAACCATCTCACAAACAACATGCAATGTCCAGATCCACTTAGTAGTCAAGAGGTTCTTCTTCCAACTAAGTGCATAACATCACATCATTGGCATGTTCGCAATCAATTGCAAAATCCCAGTCAAGGGCTCAGTCATCACATGACTCCTCGACAACGGCGACGGGATTCACCTCAGACTATCCAAGCCCCGAATCCACAGGATCCAGCTCATCCAAGGAGTCGCGGCCCACCGTATCTTAAAGCGTAAGTGCCATGAGCATATCCCACCAGCAATCGGAGCCCTCTTTCAAGTGGTCAGGATTCAGTTCCTTGTGCATCATCAAAGGTCCTACTTCACTGCCCAAAACATTCAGAAAAACATACCAAATAGATCACTGAGGTCAGCAAATGGAAGACTACCGATAACTTCCAAACGCACCCTCGCAATGAAAGATGATCCGAATGTGTCAATCCTTTGGGGATAAACTAGTCCATTCCTGGTTTTAACTTTGCACACTGGGACTTGTAGTCCTGGATTCCTCCAATTTAAATCCAGGACAACAAACCATGGAAGCGAAGTTAATACCAGGACCGGACTAGTGTCTCTTGAATGAAATGGATAATTTGGCATATATGGGCCTGCACACTTTGGCTCTTCTCCCCAGGGGTAACCAGGGGCTTAGAGAACCAGCAAGTGTTCAAGTAGTCACCAGAAAAGTACCTGTTTCCAAATGTAGACAAAAGACACAGCCCCGATCAGGCTCATTTTAGCACTCAGATACCCTGAAATGAGTGCTGTGCATTGAAAATACTCAAATACATTTTAAAAAATAACAAGTTGCTGCACAGTAGTGTGACATAGTAGCTGTGAAGGAGGAAGCTGTGTATCTCAGGGCGCTGGACGAGTGTGACAGCCTCCATCATGCATCAATGCGGCAAGTGTGTAGGGTTATGGATGCAGATCTGTGCTCACTGCCTCTGTGCTGGGTATACAGTGATTATACAGGTATATCAATCTATCTATCTATCTATCTATCTATCTATCTATCTATCTATCTATCGTCTATATAGCGCCACATATCCAGAGAACTAACTGTGGAGATGCAGCATTGGTCGGCCGGGTTTGTATGAGTGAACCAAATATATATATCAGTGAAAGGACTTTAGGTACGGCGCAGTTGATATGATCCAATTTATCGAAAAGAAGCCAGTGAGATTTGTCGGGAGTGGAAAGTGATGATCACGATACTCCTCACTCAGGGTTTAACTGTGGATGTCCCCCATGAATTAGTATCTCCCTGTTATTTCCTGCTATGATTTCATGTATGTGCTCATGTGCTGTGTAACAGGGGGTGGGAGGGCGGGTGCTCTGAGTTAAATATGACCGTCACTTCCCCCAGCCGCTGAATTTCGAGGGTGTTGTTGCGATAAATCATATCACCTTAACTGTGTCTTAACTAAAGTTTTTCACTGAATTTCAAGGTTTTGTTTCATGCTAAATCTTCTCCGGGGCGTTACAGCCCCCCAGTGAGACAGACATTGGAAGTGGCGGGAGGGCGCGTACGGTCTCATGATGAGCATGTCCTGGGGAAAGCAGAGGACCCGAGGCAGCAGAAGTATGGCAATGGCTGATTTCATTGGCCGCAGAGATCCGGATGAGGCGCAAGGCCAGCATACAGTGAAACAGAGCTACACTGCAGGCTGAGGGGCGCAGAGAGGAGGCAAGGGGGCAAGGGCATGTGGGGGGTGCTGGAGTGTGTGGACGCGGGCTTGACCCGGTAGAAAATGCCTGCATTCCATCGTTTCTGATTGGCCCCCATGGATTTGTATTCTTCACTGTGAATACCACCTATATACCCACTTGCACCCTTCATATTAAAATTAGCATGGCTGATAAACCATTATTATTTAGACTTGCTTTTGAAATGCCTAGCATACCAAATGAAAGATTATTTCTTATGGACCACAGTGGTGCCATCTAAGTTCCACCAGTGATTTTAGCCCATAATGATCTTGGCAGTCATATCTACCCTGAGTTGTGGACCGCACCATGTCCTTATCCTGAAAACAAGATGGCCGCCCGAGTGTTGGTTGGAATAATGATTGCCTCATTTCTGCTTTGCGTACGAATGTAATTACCATTTCTATTGGATTGCTCTTAACATTTTATTTGCCTCTCTCACAGGTTCACCATCTGCCACAAGACAGAAGTGATTAAAAATACTCTAAACCCGGTCTGGCAGCCGTTCACGATCCCCGTGAGAGCCCTGTGCAACGGGGACTTCGACAGGTCAGAACCTTTCTTCTTCCACCCCCTCATTTCCTGCCCCTTGGTGTATCTCTTTAGCTGGCTGCCATCTATCTGCCATAACGAGAGTGGCGCGCTGCCCCCTCACAGCCGTGCCATCTGCCTTGGCGAGGAATGCAGCTGTGTGAGTAGCAGCCCACATGGGCTCTTCCTTGGCCAACCTTGACTCCAGCGTTCTGATCCGCCTGTCGGGCGCCGCGCTTTCCATGCCAACCACATCTCCAGCATCTGTGAACTTCAGCGCATCAGGGTCCTGCCTGTGCCAGTTGTGTCAACTTCCCAGAGGCACGGCTCTGAATGCATAACTCAGCGTACTGTGCAGTGATAGCTTGTCACATCCCATCTTGCGCCTTGTCAATGCCACGCGTCACTCAGGCAGAGCAGGTCCCCCACCAACGTCAGATCCGCAGCGCTACCAGAACACATGGCCTCGCTCAGATGGGACCGCTCAGAGAGCAGAAGGCTGAGAAAAGAGACACTTGTTGATTTTCAGTAGGGAGTAGCCAAGTGTGACAAGGCTGGGGCACACAGCTGTGAAGAAAGAGCAGAGGTTGTGCAGTACTCAAAGATGCAGAGAGACAGAGTGCCACAGATATGTCTCCGTGTGCGCCTCTGTCACGGGGGAGTGCGGGGTAAGCTTCAAGGACTGCCACTGTAGAAATTACACACCATTGAGTATTATGCTTGCAATTTTCCACATTTACAAAACAGTGCGAAAGGAAGGATTCAAAACAGGTGAAATTGCCTTTACTCTCTATTTTGTGAACAATGTTAAGGCCGCTTGTAAAGTAAATGTTGCATGCTCTGATATGTGGAATGCGATCATGGAATGTGGAACCTGGAATGTGGGAGCAATGATGCAGGACTGCTGAGCAGTTAAGAGGGAACAGAGAAGAAGCCGGCGGGGTGTACATGTGTCCTTCAATAAAGCAGTCTCCAATCACTTACCTTACATGTCCTGTGTGGATCCTTTCACTGGCGACGAGGATGGGATCCACAGGGTATGTAAGGTAAGTGATTGGAGAATGCTTTATTGAAGAACACATGTCTGGACTCACACGGATTCACCCCTGTGCATTGGGCCGCAAAGTCATCGGCTCGTTGATTGAACTTGGCAACAAACAAAAGGTGAGCCGCGCCTTGCCTCTACTGTGCGCACCGGCTTATTGCGCTTAAAGATGGCATGTAAAGGGCCTCCCCAATCCAATTGAAGGTTGTCCATTGCCTTGAGTGCGTGCAGCCAATACACACGTGAAGAGTAACGGGAGTGAGCCAGGGCGCGGCCAGCACCGGTTGTCTGCGGGTAAAGCGAGAGTAGCAGTCAGCTGACCGAAGCGTTGCAAGCTGCTGAGGAAAGGACCCAGCAGCGTCCGAATATGAGCCTCCATTTTGATTACCACAGTAACCAATATCAACAACAACAACGAACGGCCCGATTCAGAAGAGCAGAGCACACAGGCTGTTGTGCACATTCACTATATTTCTCACATTAGGAAGCTAATCTGCATTATTTAGTGCGCACAGCATTCATGCAAGATTGCAGAGTACAGTAAAAGCACACCTGTAAAAGCCTCAACCAGGAACTACAATCACGTTTTGAAGGTGCTATCGAATTTATAACTGTCCGTTATATAACCCATACATCTAAAGTGACATTATAAGACAGCCAGAATTCTCACCTTCACCGCAGTTGAATGGCTGCGCAAGCAGAGCCTCCTCCTAACTACTTCTTGGATGTTCAGGGGGAACCCGTCTTTTGATGCATTGCATTGGCAAGATGACAGGAAGAGATGCTTCCGATGTGACAGTCCGGGGGGTGTTTAGGGAGTGGGCAGTGAGACAGCCGATGGCCCCCCTTTCCTGTATCCATGGCCCATCCTATTTTATAGGATTCTCCCCCCTTCTGCACAAACACTGGGCCTAGGAAAAGGGTGACTGAGAGTAAAGAGGCTAACACTTACATATCTCATTGGGCATGTCCCGCTAATCGGGTCAGGCAAAGTCAGGTACTTGACTTTAACCACATACCCATTAGCCCTCACCACATAGATAAAAGGCGGAACGTAGAGACAAACTCTGGGTGAGATGGAACACGAGAAGGAGCAGAACCTCCGGGGTAAAGGCGAACCCACTGCAGCAGAGGGAACGACAGAGGGACGAGAGCAAAGGATAGAGAAACCCAAAAAGAACACTACTTGCCCAAAGAGAAGTGGTTAGTTGCAGCAGGCCTGGACTGCCACCCGCCTAGGACCAGTGAAGGAACTCGGTCCTCGACAAACAAGTGCCTCTGCCAGAAGTAGCAGGACGGAGAGCCCACAAACATTAATAACCAGGAGCGGCCCTGAGAAGCACCTTCCCTCCATCGCGGCCATCAGTACAGAAGGGGAACGCAGTTCTAGGAAAAACCTCACCCCTGGTAGGTCTGCAACTGTGCCCCAACGCCCCCGCAGAGACCAGGTGAGAGTAACATCTCCTTGTATTAAACTGCCATTTGGAACTCCTGTTCGCTCGTGTGTTTTGCCTTTCCCAGAGTGTGTTTGCGTGCTCCACCTTTTCTCTGTGTGGGGAAGTGTGATGGAAGTCGGGTGTGCGTAATGATCCGTAATTGCCTGATTCTGCCTGACTGTGGTGTTCGGACATGTCAGGTATACGGCTCTGGTGTTAGTCCATTGACGCTCACAGTGAACTGTCTGTGAGAAAGTATTCATGTCGGGAAAAGGGGAGGGTGAGATCCTAGATATCCTACCTGGTAGGATGGGGAAAAGGTGTTACAGGGAAGGGGATACTGCACCTCGCCATCCAGTGTCCCACTTCCACTCCCCAAAGAACCCTCATCCAGGTGATGCTCCCGCACTGGTGCACCCCCAGGAACTGGATCCAAAAGCGATGGCCGTGTCCTGGCCACCTGGATGACAGATGCCTGGGGACTGGCGAGTGAGACACCTTCAGGTTTCTCACACTGCCCTGACTGGACCTCCTCCACTTTTTGACCCATGAGTTCCAATTTCAGCTATGCCAACTCAGTGAAATGTGAATTTACTGGGAGGCAAATTTGATCTGTAAAAAACCTATCTCCCAGCTTGTCAAGTCTTATTTTAGTCTGCAGCAACTTCAGTGGCTCCACCCATTTTCCTCTCAAGCTAATTGCTGCTTATCAACTCTAACGTGGATCAAGCCAACACATGGAGCTTTGGTGGTATTCTGGTGGTAAATCCACAGAAATACAGCTATGTGGATTTACTGTTACAGCCACTTGGTCCGGCAGATTTACAGCGGAAGTTGTGGTAGGCGGTGTAATTACCCATTTTCAGGATTCCATCAGACTCCATGGGGATTTTCAGCAGAAGTTACCGGCAGCAGTAATTAGGTCGATTTTGCTAATTTTTGGCAGTAAATTGTTTTTTTTCCCTCCAGCTTTTTACTCCACCACCACACCACCAAAACCTGGAGTCGCTTGATGCAGTCACGAGGTTACTGGAATTTCAGTTCAAACACTTACAACTCATTCCAAATGTAGCAGTTTGTTTGCCTCACTATCTCCCCCAGTTTACTTTTTTCACAACTGCATGTCAAACTCTTCACTGCCTTGTAATACAACAGCGATTTCAATGTAAGACTCCTTGTTACGCTATAAATATCTAGATGGCCTACATAGCATGGCTCAATATTTAGCTGGTAAGAGGTCCCTTCTTTCACCCTCACTCACGCTTCCATGTTTCAATGCTCTCTTACTTTCGACCCCTAAATCTAAGGGACAGGCGTTTTACTGTGCGGGGGACGCCACTAATGCAACTCCTTACCTTATCACACCCGATCTCGCCCTAATCTGCTGCCTTTTTGTAATGCACTGAAGACCTTTTGTTTTCTGTTAACACTTTGTGTCAGTTGTGCCTCACTGTTTACTACTCGATGCCCAGGTACCGTTCATTCTGGATGGTTGGCTTGTGATCGATGTGTTTATAAATATCATATCAATAGAGTACTGTGGCCCAGTCTGGCTGTAAGTGTAGCTTCAAGCCCAATTCTCATCCAGGAAACTGCACAGATTGAAATCAGTGTGTGTGGGTGAGAGGCAGCATGACGCACAACCGAGTAGCACCGCAGACGGAATAGTTCGCCATCACAATATGGTCTAGTTTAGGGGGCCTGCGAAGTGTGGTTCTCCAGATGTATTCATACTGCTTGATACAAAGAAAAGCCAGAAGGGGAAAACCAGGAAATGGGTCTTTTCCTGGTTTGCACCCTGTCTCTTAAACAAGTTACCAATGCAGCTACAACTGTCCCCCATCCTGCACTTCAGAAGTAGTCTCCCATCCTGTACTTAAGAAGTAGTCTCTGGAACAAGTTACCAATGCAGATAGAACTGTCCCCCATCCTGCACTTCAGAAGAAGTCTCTGGAACAAGTTACCAATGCAGATAGAACTGTCCCCCATCCTGCACTTCAGAAAAAGTCTCTGGAACAAGTTACCAATGCAGATAGAACTGTCCCCCATCGTGCACTTCAGAAGTAGTCTCTGGAACAAGTTACCAATGCAGATAGAACTGTCCCCCATCCTGCACTTCAGAAAAAGTCTCTGGAACAAGTTACCAATGCAGATAGAACTGTCCCCCATCGTGCACTTCAGAAGTAGTCTCTGGAACAAGTTACCAATGCAGATAGAACTGTCCCCCATCCTGCACTTCAGAAGAAGTCTCTGGAACAAGTTACCAATGCAGATAGAACTGTCCCCCATCCTGCACTTCAGAAGATGGAACAAGTTACCAATGCAGATAGAACTCTCCCCCATCCTGCACTTCAGAAGTAGTCTCCCATCCTGCACTTCAGAAGTAGTCTCTGGAACAAGTTACCAATGCAGATAGAACTGTCCCCCATCCTGCACTTCAGAAGAAGTCTCTGGAACAAGTTACCAATGCAGATAGAACTGTCCCCCATCCTGCACTTCAGAAGAAGTCTCTGGAACAAGTTACCAATGGAGATAGAACTGTCCCCCATCGTGCACTTCAGAAGTAGTCTCTGGAACAAGTTACCAATGCAGATAGAACTGTCCCCCATCCTGCACTTCAGAAGAAGTCTCTGGAAAAGTTACCAATGCAGATAGAACTGTCCCCCATCCTGCACTTCAGAAGATGGAACAAGTTACCAATGCAGATAGAACTGTCCCCCATCCTGCACTTCAGAAGTAGTCTCCCATCCTGCACTTCAGAAGTAGTCTCTGGAACAAGTTACCAATGCAGATAGAACTGTCCCCCATCCTGCACTTCAGAAGAAGTCTCTGGAACAAGTTACCAATGCAGATAGAACTGTCCCCCATCCTGCACTTCAGAAAAAGTCTCTGGAACAAGTTACCAATGCAGATAGAACTGTCCCCCATCGTGCACTTCAGAAGTAGTCTCTGGAACAAGTTACCAATGCAGATAGAACTGTCCCCCATCCTGCACTTCAGAAAAAGTCTCTGGAACAAGTTACCAATGCAGATAGAACTGTCCCCCATCGTGCACTTCAGAAGTAGTCTCTGGAACAAGTTACCAATGCAGATAGAACTGTCCCCCATCCTGCACTTCAGAAGAAGTCTCTGGAACAAGTTACCAATGCAGATAGAACTGTCCCCCATCCTGCACTTCAGAAGATGGAACAAGTTACCAATGCAGATAGAACTGTCCCCCATCCTGCACTTCAGAAGTAGTCTCCCATCCTGCACTTCAGAAGTAGTCTCTGGAACAAGTTACCAATGCAGATAGAACTGTCCCCCATCCTGCACTTCAGAAGAAGTCTCTGGAACAAGTTACCAATGCAGATAGAACTGTCCCCCATCCTGCACTTCAGAAGAAGTCTCTGGAACAAGTTACCAATGCAGATAGAACTGTCCCCCATCGTGCACTTCAGAAGTAGTCTCTGGAACAAGTTACCAATGCAGATAGAACTGTCCCCCATCCTGCACTTCAGAAGAAGTCTCTGGAACAAGTTACCAATGCAGATAGAACTGTCCCCCATCCTGCACTTCAGAAGAAGTCTCTGGAACAAGTTACCAATGCAGATAGAACTGTCCCCCATCCTGCAATTCAGAAGAAGACTCTGGAACAAGTTACCAATGCAGATAGAACTGTCCCCCATCCTGCACTTCAGAAGATGGAACAAGTTACCAATGCAGATAGAACTGTCCCCCATCCTGCACTTCAGAAGAAGTCTCTGGAACAAGTTACCAATGCAGATAGAACTGTCCCCCATCCTGCACTTCAGAAGAAGTCTATGGAACAAGTAGTCTCTGGAACAAGTTACCAATGCAGATAGAAATGTCCCCCATCCTGCACTTCAGAAGAAGTCTCTGGAACAAGTTACCAATGCAGACAGAACTGTCCCCCATCCTGCATTACAGAAGTAGTCTCTGGAACAAGTTACCAACGCAGACAGAACTGTCCCCCATCCTGCACTTCAGAAGTAGTCTCTAGAACAAACCAATGCAGACAGAACTGGAGACTGTCCCCCATCCTGCACTTTAGAAGAAGTCTCTGGAACAAGTTACCAATGCAGATACAACTGTCCCCCATCCTACACTTCAGAAAAAGTCTCTGGAACAAGTTACCAATGCAGATAGAACTGTCCCCCATCCTGCACTTCAGAAGAAGTCTCTGGAACAAGTTACCAATGCAGATAGAACTGTCCCCCATCCTGCACTTCAGAAGATGGAACAAGTTACCAATGCAGATAGAACTGTCCCCCATCCTGCACTTCAGAAGTAGTCTCCCATCCTGCACTTCGGAAGTAGTCTCTGGAACAAGTTACCAATGCAGATAGAACTGTCCCCCATCCTGCACTTCAGAAGAAGTCTCTGGAACAAGTTACCAATGCAGATAGAACTGTCCCCCATCGTGCACTTCAGAAGTAGTCTCTGGAACAAGTTACCAATGCAGATAGAACTGTCCCCCATCCTGCACTTCAGAAAAAGTCTCTGGAACAAGTTACCAATGCAGATAGAACTGTCCCCCATCGTGCACTTCAGAAGTAGTCTCTGGAACAAGTTACCAATGCAGATAGAACTGTCCCCCATCCTGCACTTCAGAAGAAGTCTCTGGAACAAGTTACCAATGCAGATAGAACTGTCCCCCATCCTGCACTTCAGAAGATGGAACAAGTTACCAATGCAGATAGAACTGTCCCCCATCCTGCACTTCAGAAGTAGTCTCCCATCCTGCACTTCAGAAGTAGTCTCTGGAACAAGTTACCAATGCAGATAGAACTGTCCCCCATCCTGCACTTCAGAAGAAGTCTCTGGAACAAGTTACCAATGCAGATAGAACTGTCCCCCATCCTGCACTTCAGAAGAAGTCTCTGGAACAAGTTACCAATGCAGATAGAACTGTCCCCCATCGTGCACTTCAGAAGTAGTCTCTGGAACAAGTTACCAATGCAGATAGAACTGTCCCCCATCCTGCACTTCAGAAGAAGTCTCTGGAACAAGTTACCAATGCAGATAGAACTGTCCCCCATCCTGCACTTCAGAAGAAGTCTCTGGAACAAGTTACCAATGCAGATAGAACTGTCCCCCATCCTGCAATTCAGAAGAAGACTCTGGAACAAGTTACCAATGCAGATAGAACTGTCCCCCATCCTGCAACTCAGAAGATGGAACAAGTTACCAATGCAGATAGAACTGTCCCCCATCCTGCACTTCAGAAGAAGTCTCTGGAACAAGTTACCAATGCAGATAGAACTGTCCCCCATCCTGCACTTCAGAAGAAGTCTATGGAACAAGTAGTCTCTGGAACAAGTTACCAATGCAGATAGAAATGTCCCCCATCCTGCACTTCAGAAGAAGTCTCTGGAACAAGTTACCAATGCAGACAGAACTGTCCCCCATCCTGCACTACAGAAGTAGTCTCTAGAACAAGATACCAATGCAGACAGAACTGTCTCCCATCCTGCACTTCAGAGGTAGTCTCTGGAACAAGTTACCAATGCAGACAGAACTATCCCCCATCCTGCACTTCAGAAGTAGTCTCTGGAACAAGTTACCAACGCAGACAGAACTGTCCCCCATCCTGCACTTCAGAAGTAGTCTCTAGAACAAACCAATGCAGACAGAACTGGAGACTGTCCCCCATCCTGCACTTTAGAAGAAGTCTCTGGAACAAGTTACCAATGCAGATACAACTGTCCCCCATCCTACACTTCAGAAGTAGTCTCTGGAACAAGTTACCAATGCAGATATACTCTCTGGAACAAGTTACCAATGCAGATACAACTGTCCCCCATCCTACACTTCAGAGGTAGTCTCTGGAACAAGTTACCAATGCAGATAGAACTGTCCCCCATCCTACACTTCAGAGGTAGTCTCTGGAACAAGTTACCAATGCAGACAGAACTGTCCCCCATCCTCCACTTTAGAAGTAGTCTCTGAAACAAGATACCAATCCTACACTCTGGCGTTCCCACCCATCACGTTCCAAGATCTCGAATGGGAGGGAACGGTCCGGCAGCCAAAATTACCAGCCCGAGTGAAGCGAGGCTGGTTAACGAGGGATTTGGACCGTTACCTCCCGTTCCTACCCTTGGAACGTGGTTTTAACTCCATTTGCAACCTGGGTTACCAAAGCGGTAATCTGGGGTGCTAACAAAAAAGTATTTTCATTCATTGAATGGGACACCGCACGCGCCCCGTTCGATGAATAGGAATACTGAACCAGAATGACCGCCATGGTTATAGAAGGCGGGGCTCCATACAGAGCCCCTCTTCTATGACCATGGGGCTGAAAAAGGGATGCTGCGGTGGCGGCGGGTGGCCAAGCTGCATTCAGGTAAGTGGGAATGGGAAGAGGGGTTGGGATCTTTTTTTTAAAAAGAGAGAGGTTTGGGGTAGATGATGGCCCGCGGCGGAGTAGGCAACCTGTGGGTCCGTGAAGCACGGGCTGAGATGACAGGATTTAGACCGCGATCCACAGCACCTGATTGGTTGCGCACCCCGGGTGCTAATTCAGAGGTAGGTTTGAATCAGGAGAAGATATGGAATATTTCTTCACAAAGTACATCCAGGGTTATCACTCCATTTGCCTCTCCCACTGTGGCTGTCAAGCAAATTGCTGTTGGTATTGTTGTGAGTGTGTTGGCGAAAAATTGTGTCATCTTGTCAGAAATTTACAAGATTACTGAGCCTACCTTAAGCTCCAAAAAGTGCTTGCACTTCAAATAATTCTAATTGAATAGTGTGTTTCTTGTAAATTGGATTTTTCTCTTGCAAGGGAGAAGTTCAATAAGATATGGGGTCTTTACATTTTATGCATAGTTAACTCTCTAGGAACGCTGTAATTGGCACAAAGATTTCCTTTCAGTGGCTAATTCCACAGAGAACCAATCTTCATTGATATGAGCCCTCCATTTAACACAGAATTGTTTCAATGGTGCAACTGCATTGATGGCGGAGGACTTTTTAACATTAAATATATTTGAGATGTAACTCCTGGGTGGGCTCTGTATCTTCATCCGAGAGAGAGATTAATGGGTATCATCAGATGACAGCACCCTGGCCATAATGAATGAAGAAGGATATACCAGTATGGTCTGTCCAAGGAAATAATCCACCCGCAAATAAGAGGGGGGTCATAGAAAGTTCCATCCAGTCTATGAACAGCAGTGTGGTTGGGTCCACTGATGAGGTGCTGGACTCCCATATCGTCCATGGCATCAAGTAGCGTTGTTTTCAAGACATTGTCTTTAGTATTAAACTAAAATGTGTCATCCGCCGTGATAATCAATTGTGAACTCTGGGACATAGGATATGTCACAAAATCTCACGCGCAAGTCGATATCTTGTGGTGAAAGAACGATAAATGATCAACTGAGGAGGAGGTGCTCAGAAGACATTCAAGACGAAGCGAATCCAACCCTTGAAAAGTGGGGCTCCCCTTAATTGAGATGCATAATGAACCTATGTAGACCATCGCTCCCCAACTCTATTTGAGGTTCTATTTTTACAGGAGAGTATGACAGCCTCTCAGAGATTACAGGATCCTTTAAGGTGAACAAATCAGGTTCTAGATCAAGGTCTCTTATTAGATCCTGAACATTATATTTTAGTATTCAACGTATCTTTATTAAATCCACTTTAATGGTGGCTTGTGAGGTGCTCAGATTTCTTTCGGACCGTACTTATCTGGTATAGTTTTGTAGCTTAAAGCAAACCCCACCCCACCGACAATTTGGCTTATCTTAGACACGTCTAGATTCAGTAGATCTTCTGGCATATGTGTGCAGTAAAAATTGGGTGCAATCTCAGTGACTTGTGAAAGGAGTGGGAATAGACAGAGGGAATCTTAAATGGAACAAACAGGTCATCATTAAAGGTCCTAGGCCCGATCATGGCACAGATAGGTTTGTCTCTAGCACTCCTGTGGCACGCCATAGAGCAGCCGCGCACTGGGTCTGCGTTAAATGCAAAGGTGATGCTTGCACAGAAGTAAGCCAGCTAATCAGTGCAGAGTAAAGAGTACGAATGTTGGCTAAAGCAGCTGTCTATCTTAACAAAGTAACACAAAACAAAGAGTTCAAATAATTAAGATACTGACAGAACCCGGGCAGTTTCCATAAAAAATGGGTTCTCCTGCAGCAAAATGAAGAAAGGGCATCGCTGAACCTGCTCTATGCCACTGGGGAGCAGATGCTGCAGATCAGGAGACTGGTGCAGCAGGGTACATGTCACTATACTTTTGGAATGGGGTTATGTACCCTTTTTCGCACAAGAACATCTGCTTTAATGGGCATTGTGGTTACTGATTTCCTTTCAGCCCCGCTTCGTTACCCAGAATGTTGCATCTTTCTACCTCTTGCTGATTCTGGGTTCTTTCCTCGGGGGTGGGTTTTTATAGGGTATTATATCTAGTTAATATAGTTATGCATATTGAATGTTACATTAAGGTATAGACCCTTGTTCGGACATGCCTTTCCTTTGGACTCTTGTACTTTGCTGTTTGGGTTGCTACTGTTGACATTCACAGCCCTTTTGAGATTTTAGCCTGCCCTCAGCCCAGGTTACGACTAAAGGAGAAGGGTGTCTATCTCCTACTTGTGCCCATTTCGCCTTCATGATTGGCCTCAGCGTTGGGCTCAGTAGGCGGCTTAGCCACTACTCATCCTTGTACTCCTGTGGGGCAGAAGTCATTTCGTCACAGGAGCAGACTGGAAATGTGTATACAAGTGAACAAAACGATAAAAAAGAATTGTAAATTTTTGGAAAATACTGGCATAGTCTAAACAGGATGTACGGGGTCTGCTAAACTTGGGGGCTACAGTGGGATTTTACAAACTGTTTGAATGATGGGATTGTTAAACTACCTGTTTATGTTACGTTATGTGTATACTTGTTATGTGCCGAAAGCCCACAGGCATCAGGGCGCGGGAAAGTAACCATGAATATATCAGCATAGAAAACCCAAGAGACAGACAGAAAGAGGATCTAGTTTAGATGAACAAGAACGACTTTCATTTCTTTCGCAAAGTAAGCACATTCCTTTCCACTCGCAGTTCCAGCGGAAGGTTGTTCCAAAACCGTGCTGCCAAGACCGGGAAGGAGGTCTTGAAATGTGTAACTCTAAACTGGGGATATACTGGGTTTGTGCAAAATGGATTGTAAAACTGGCACTCCCTCCAGGGCGATGGCACCTGGCCAGGTGAACCCACTTGATGGGCCAACAGATCTAGATAACATGGGATTTTGTAAGGGTGAAATGTAGTAATTTATGAGTAAAGTTGCCAGCTGTCTGTGCCACAGTGGGAGGGGGAATTGGGGCTCTTCAAAAAATATTATGCATGGGTACAGCATAATCTAATTTGTCCCACCCCAAACTCTCGAATGGGCCCTGGGGTAAGACTGATGCAGATCCCATGAGCTCCCTTGGTGACGAGCAGTCGGTTGTAATGTGTGTTTTGCTCTTGAGCGGAATTCTACCTTGTAGAATTCCACCCTTGCTCTGATGATATGTTTACATCTGTTTAAGGGTCTACGTTCTATAGGAGCCGTTGAGGACTTCAAGTGGAGAGGTGATGTGTAGGCTGAGCACTGCTGGGCTCAGGCTGGTTACCAATAAAGGATCTTCACTTACCTGCAGTGTATACTTCCCTTTATTACACAGTCTTGGAGGTCCTTCTTTTCACTTAACACACATTATCAAAAGCCTGTGTTGGACTGCTCCCAATCCCTGCACTAGGCACTGCCAGTGAGAAGTAGGACAGGAGGCCGGCTGCTGGTTTCTACTGAGTTGACTTAATGGGGGCCTTCTAAAGGACCAGGTGGTCATAAAGAAATTAGAAAGCAGCGAATCAAAGTCACACATTTGATTCGGATGAAGAGGGGCTGCAAGTCTCTCATAAAACAAGATATAGCCGATGAATTGTCGCTGCAACGGGGCAATAAGCCGGGGTGAACTGTAAAATGTGGTATGTTACATTGTGGAATAAGTTCTTAGTTGATGGTGTGTTAGCCGAGAAGCTTGGCATTGGTCCAGATTAGAGATATTGCTGTAGATGTGGGTATCCTGTGCCCGCTCGCTGTGCCACCTGGCGAGTCCTCAAGTATTACAGATACTGATGTAGCTGTGAGTAGCCTGTGCCCGCCCGCTGTGCCACCTGTGAATCCTCAAGTATTAGAGATACTGCTGTAGCTGTGGGTAGCCTCTGCCCGCTCGCTGTGCCACCTGATGAGTCCTCAAGTATTAGAGATACTGCTGTAGCTGTGGGTAGCCTGTGCCCGCTCGCTGTGCCACCTGGCGAGTCCTCAAGTATTAGTGATATTGCTATAGCTGTGAGCAGCCTGTGCCCGCTCGCTGTGCCACCTGGCAAGTCCTCAAGTGAGGCCTGTAAAGTTGAGGCCAGCACTGGTCTGGCTGTTAGGCGATGCACTCCCTGGACAATGTTCCCATGGTCCCAGTGTGGCCAGGGGTGGCCGGAACTCATGCAGATCTGCTATTGAAGCGACACCCCTATGTGCCCTTGTGCGGTGGGGTCTCCCGAGATGAAATAGACTGAAGGCACCTGCACCCTGTACCCTTCTTTCATGTAATGTTGCTGGCCTGACTACCAAATTTCGGCGTTCAAACAGAATGGAGTTTGTCCAAAAGCACACCGTGTGTTGCTTTTGGAAGCCGTGGGCCACACGGTCTGCTTCATGGATGGGCTATATAAGTCACTTTACCCCTGCCACCTAGGGCTCCCGAGGGCACCCTAAGCGTTGGCAGTTTATGTTCGTGTCCACCTGTCTTGCTGTATCAAATGTTGTCTGGGTGTTGAGTAATCTCCCATTCATCATGAAGATGCGGGGGCTGGGGGACTCATATATTGCATGCTACCCACTCCAGCAGTGAGTTAGATGGGCGCTTCTGCGTTCCTCCACTCTAAAGGGGCCTAAATGTTGGTACACCTAACCTTATATCTGAGCGTGGGACAGTCTGTCCCCTAGTGAGGGAATATGTTTGGATTCTTGAAATCCTCTATTTCCGAGGAGGACATTGGGGTGCAGAATTGAGGGGCAAGATTAATTAGTATGGGGAATCCTCGAATGCAGGGTGTAAAGGTGTCACTCCCTGCGTATCCTAAATCATTGTTTTCCCATGAACTCCCTGAAGGCTCCAGTCGTTAATGACATATCGTCCTTGTTGGATTATATGATGTTACCCCGGGACGATTGGTCTTTCAAACAGGCCTTTTAAGTGAAACGTAATTTAGAGATCGATTGACCGTAACCCCATTGTTCTGACAGTTGTTACCCCCTCTTTTTTTACGCAAGAAAGACAATCAAGTATTTCACAGCTTAGAGCTAGCATCTGCTAGGACTGGTGGGAGGAGTTCGACCACGGCGGGTGTACACTGGCCTGGGCTTTTTTGACATTTTATTTAAGAAATAGAATGATGGGAGATCAACCTCAGAAAATGTGTAGGGCTAATCTGCACACATTTTCCTATGCTCGCTGCACAACAAACACATAGTCAAGTATACTCTGGGGGCAATCATCCCTGTCACATTTAGTTGGAATGTGACAGCCAGAAGTACATGAAAAGTATCAAGAGGAGGAGGGCAACACCTTCCTCCTGCAACGGCCAGTCGAATTAAATATCAATAGTTCCATGTTGCCGTCCAGCCCATTGTAGTTGTGTGAGGGTGGTAGCGCATACTGATGAGAGTTAATTGAGGCAGGCCTGCGAAGAGGCCTGGTCACAGAACTAATAAAGGGCAGGACACCCCAACACCTCTTTGACAAGAAATGTGTCAGCTTGAAGATAGTTTCCCTGCCCTCTGTATGAAGGGCAGTGAATGTCATGTAGGGGACCCCCTTTCAGAGGGAAGAAGTATGTGATTTGATGGAGATAGAACATCTGTTCTCGCCACAAACTTCAAAACTTGCACTTTGATCAGGGCCACAGAGAGCTCAATTAACCAGAGAGACACTTTGATCCATAACAGACAGGAAGATGGGTGGGTCTTAGTAGTACATATAGTCAACCCTTACCTTTCCTGATTGTAAGTAAAAGACTCTGGTTATGAACTCACGCATAACAGAATATTGTTGGTGGAGACCCAGGATTGGTTCATTAAGGTAGCCTGCACCAATCACTGGGGCCCATTTAGCTTTAAAGGAGGGTTGAGCCCGTCTTTTGGCAGATCATCCAACGACTTTGAAAGAAGTAAGAAGAAGGACTCATTTGGACCCTGGCGGAGGGTACAGTCTGCCTTACAGGTTCTGCCAGTGAAGAAAGTCCAAGATTTCCAAGAGGGAAGCAAGATCCCTCCCCTAAACATCTCCCAGGGAACAGAGGGAGATACCAAACTCAGAGGACCCATCCAGCAGCTCCAGAACCGGTACCTAGCGAACACAGAGCATGCCCTGCTAGGTTCTGCCAGCAAGCTTCCTAGGCTGGGGTGCTACTGGACACACCCCCTCTGGAAATGGTGACACCGAAAACAGGAGCTACAGAAATGACTAGGTACAATGTAAGCAGGGCAACCTGTAGATACAAGAAAGATGCAACCTCAGTACAAGCGGCAGTTTCTTACCCTATGCATTGTCCACAAGGCGTTCTGGGGCTGAGGACCACACTGTATCCAACACTCTCTTACAAAATATCTTCCTTCTCAAGCCCTTCGCTCATTTACCTCCAACTCTCTAAGGGTTAGACGCTTCGCCAGGTATAGAGTGGGGGTAGTTCTCTCTCCTCTGCAGGTGCCTCCCTCTAGAATAGCCTCCCTGCCCCTCTCAAACTTGAGCTGGACCACCTGAAGTTCCGGAAGCAGCTCACAACCTTCCTCTTCTCCTTTGCTTTCTCTCTCTCCCTCCCCTGCTGACCTACCTGACCTATCTTTCTGCTATAACGACTGGTTGTTTTGCTACTCTGAGTCTCACTGTGTACCAGGCTCTTTCTTGGTCAGCCACCCTTGCACTACCCCCAGGCCTACCGCGCACTTAGGGGCTTTAACTGTAACCCTACAGTCCCTTGTTCTCCTTGCACTACCCAGAGTCACGCTGCCCTGGCTGCACTTACTCAGAGCATTGTTGCCCTGTTTTCCCTTCCCTTCTGCCTTGCACTTCCCCGATCCCTTTCCCTTTGCACTTCTCGTTCTCGCACTTGCACAATCTGAATGACACAAGGCCTAGTAAGATCCTTTGTCTTATCCTCCCTCTGTCTTCCCTCCCTTGTCTTGTCATGCCTAGAAAACACGTGTATACAGGCATGTTATAAATGACTTATCATATAATATCTTCTTGCAGCTCCTGGAATCAATGGAACACCAGTGAATGAACCTGGTGCCTTTAGAAAGACTGACTATTATTCCACACCTAAACCTATGACCATGGTTTACAAGGCATCAGGATACATGGGCCCGTGGCAACGTGAAATCAATACCATTGCGAGACGTGCCCTGCCTCCTAGCGCTTTTTATAAGCTTGGAAGTGCGTGAAGAAAAAGCAAGAGGAAAGGACCTCTCACTTTGTGACGTCATGCATCACGTGCCGTTGTGCAGAAGCGTTATTATGGACTGCAGCGTTTGGGATCTCCCAGATACCACAGAAGCCCTAAACGGCAGTTGAAGGACCCCCCAGCCTCTGTGTCCACCATGATGCCATGCGGCTCCTCCGGTCAACCCCCCCAGTGAGTGTTGCTGCAAGCTGGGTATCAGTGCAGGAGAAGAGTCATCTGTGGCCAGATCCTAACAGTTCTGGAATCTCTGCCTTGATTATAAAGAGATCTTTGGCTTTAATCGCGGTAGTAGCCCCAGCAGAACCCTCCCAGTTTCTGTATTAAGAGGGTTTGTGACACTAGTGGCAACCTTATCAGATCTATTACTCATTAGACCCTCAATTCCCAGCCTATAGATACCCAAGAATGGTTTGACAAAGAATGTTGGAGACAAAAGACAGTATTGTCGAGGCTGATGCAGGATCAGACAGGGAGGTGTGCCCAGGTCCATCCATGCTCCTCACCCGAAGATCTTTGAATAAAGAGCTAGTAGCTTTTAAAAAGAAAGCAGCTCACGAGAGGGTATCTGAGGGGTAAGTGGTAAGCTTAGAGGCTCATGACTCTAGAGGGTACTGGGCGATGTGAGAGCAGAGATTTTCCCCATAGGATGCCATCACACTTTAGTGCAGAGGCCTGGTCTCAACATCTTTTAATCTTTATTCCAACACTGAACTACTTTGGTGCCATTCTATACTCAATGGGGTGCCAGCTTTGTCCAGGTACTCAAAGGCTATGGAATGAAGGTGGGGAGACAGGCAAGGGCAATGTTGGCTGCAGTCTCTTTGAATGAGGCTCTGGGAGCAGGCCGCATATTTACTTAGAGTTTAGACACCGGCATTGACCAAGTCCAACATGCCACAGTCTTATAGATCTTGCATAATAATTCCCATATTCAAGAAAGGGGAGGAGGGCATGGGGCAAATGAACACCCTATGAACAAATAACAGGAAAGCAGATGAGACGCAGAGAGCTCTGTTCACTGACTGAGAGCAAGAACCGAGAGAACCAACTACTGCTCTCTAGTAGAGATCAAGAGTCGGGTATGAAAGGAGAGTGACTAAGACTCTCCATTCCTTGAAACGGGGCAAACCCATAGCGTCACTGAAACTAGGGAAAGAAAATGCATTGGCACCCAGGGAAGAGCCATCAGCCAATCAGGTGTCTGGAACAGCAGGTAAGAATAGACATGCTCTGCCCGCTGCTTCCAGCAACCCAAGGCCCTTCCCCGGGTGGTGACATTTAAAAAAAATGTTATGTAGGGAGGCTCTCTGTTGCTTCCCCACTCCCCACCCCACAAATGAAACAAAACCTCTCCCCCGCCTCCTTCCTCCATCCCCACTTACCTGTGGGACCCAGGGCTCTAAGCACCGGTCAGCTGCACCTCCAGCTCTGGCCCCATTGAAATGGAAAAGGGACTTAGTCCCTTTTCTCTATGGCAGCAGCCATCTTTGTGTCTTTTGTTTTTTCCTTGTGGCGCCAATCTCTGTAGGAAAAAAAAGAAAGCCATTCGCACCTCAGATGAATCCTGGGCATTGTCTGGCTTTCATGCCCCGGCGGGAGGGCAGACATGGCCGGTAACGACCCCGAGCCCTCCGTGAGGCCCTCTCTTTGCTTAGGACTACCATGGTTCGGACTGGTGGGCAGTTACCGGCTATGTCTGCCCTCCTGCTGGAGCATGAAAGCTGTAAGAATGCACACTTGTAGAGTGTTGAGTGAGATAGTCACCTAAGAGATGGCAAGGGATTGAGATTCTGCACCCTGGAAGAAGTGTTGAGCGAGATAGTTACCTAAGAGAAGGCAAGGGATTGAGATTCTGCACCCTGGGAGAAGGGTTGAGCGAGATTCTGCACCCTGGGAGAAGTGTTGAGCGAGATAGTCACCAAAGGGAAGGCAAGGGATTAATATTCTGCGCCCTGGGAGAAGTGTTGAGCGAGATAGTCACCTAAGAGAAGGCAAGGGATTGAGATTCTGCACCCTGGGAGAAGTGTTGAGCGAGATAGTCACCTAAGAGATGGCAAGGGATTGAGATTCTGCACCCTGGGAGAAGTGTTGAGCGAGATAGTCACCTAAGAGATGGCAAGGGATTGAGATTCTGCACCCTGGGAGAAGTGTTGAGCGAGATAGTCACCTAAGAGATGGCAAGGGATTGAGATTCTGCACCCTGGGAGAAGTGTTGAGCGAGATAGTCACCTAAGAGATGGCAAGGGATTGAGATTCTGCGCCCTGGGAGAAGCGTTGAGCGAGATAGTCACCAAAGAGAAGGCAAGGGATTAATATTCTGCGCCCTGGGAGAAGCGTTGAGCGAGATAGTCACCTAAGAGAAGGCAAGGGATTGAGATTCTGCACCCTGGGAGAAGCGTTGAGCGAGATAGTCACCTAAGAGAAGACAAGGGATTGAGATTCTGCACCCTGGGCGAAGTGTTGAGCGAGATAGTCACCTAAGAGAAGGCAAGGGATTGAGATTCTGCACCCTGGGATAAGTGTTGAGCGAGATAGTCACCTAAGAGAAGGCAAGGGATTGAGATTCTGCACCCTGGGAGAAGTGTTGAGCGAGATAGTCACCAAAGAGAAGGCAAAGGATTAATATTCTGCGCCCTGGGAGAAGTGTTGAGCGAGATAGTCACCAAAGAGAAGGCAAAGGATTAATATTCTGCACCCTGGGAGAAGTGTTGAGCGAGATAGTCACCTAAGAGAAGGCAAGGGATTGAGATTCTGCACCCTGGGAGAAGTGTTGAGCGAGATAGTCACCTAAGAGAAGGCAAGGGATTGAGATTCTGCGCCCTGGGAGAATTGTTGAGCGAGATAGTCACCTAAGAGAAGGCAAGGGATTGAGATTCTGCACCCTGGGAGAAGGGTTGAGCGAGATTCTGCACCCTGGGAGAAGTGTTGAGCGAGATAGTCACCAAAGAGAAGGCAAGGGATTGAGATTCTGCGCCCTGGGAGAAGTGTTGAGCGAGATAGTCACCTAAGAGAAGGCAAGGGATTGAGATTCTGCACCCTGGGAGAAGTGTTGAGCGAGATAGTCACCAAAGAGAAGGCAAGGGATTGAGATTCTGCGCCCTGGGAGAAGTGTTGAGCGAGATAGTCACCTAAGAGAAGGCAAGGGATTGAGATTCTGCACCCTGGGAGAAGTGTTGAGCGAGATAGTCACCTAAGAGAAGGCAAGGGATTGAGATTCTGCACCCTGGGAGAAGGGTTGAGCGAGATTCTGCACCCTGGGAGAAGTGTTGAGCGAGATAGTCACCAAAGAGAAGGCAAGGGATTAATATTCTGCGCCCTGGGAGAAGTGTTGAGCGAGATAGTCACCTAAGAGAAGGCAATGGATTGAGATTCTGAACCCTGGGAGAAGTGTTGAGCGAGATAGTCACCTAAGAGATGGCAAGGGATTGAGATTCTGCACCCTGGAAGAAGTGTTGAGCGAGATAGTTACCTAAGAGAAGGCAAGGGATTGAGATTCTGCACCCTGGGAGAAGGGTTGAGCGAGATTCTGCACCCTGGGAGAAGTGTTGAGCGATATAGTCACCAAAGGGAAGGCAAGGGATTAATATTCTGCGCCCTGGGAGAAGTGTTGAGCGAGATAGTCACCTAAGAGAAGGCAAGGGATTGAGATTCTGCACCCTGGGAGAAGTGTTGAGCGAGATAGTCACCTAAGAGATGGCAAGGGATTGAGATTCTGCACCCTGGGAGAAGTGTTGCGCGAGATAGTCACCTAAGAGATGGCAAGGGATTGAGATTCTGCACCCTGGGAGAAGTGTTGAGCGAGATAGTCACCTAAGAGATGGCAAGGGATTGAGATTCTGCGCCCTGGGAGAAGCGTTGAGCGAGATAGTCACCAAAGAGAAGGCAAGGGATTAATATTCTGCGCCCTGGGAGAAGCGTTGAGCGAGATAGTCACCTAAGAGAAGGCAAGGGATTGAGATTCTGCACCCTGGGAGAAGTGTTGAGCGAGATAGTCACCTAAGAGAAGACAAGGGATTGAGATTCTGCACCCTGGGCGAAGTGTTGAGCGAGATAGTCACCTAAGAGAAGGCAAGGGATTGAGATTCTGCACCCTGGGATAAGTGTTGAGCGAGATAGTCACCTAAGAGAAGGCAAGGGATTGAGATTCTGCACCCTGGGAGAAGTGTTGAGCGAGATAGTCACCAAAGAGAAGGCAAAGGATTAATATTCTGCGCCCTGGGAGAAGTGTTGTGCGAGATAGTCACCAAAGAGAAGGCAAAGGATTAATATTCTGCACCCTGGGAGAAGTGTTGAGCGAGATAGTCACCTAAGAGAAGGCAAGGGATTGAGATTCTGCACCCTGGGAGAAGTGTTGAGCGAGATAGTCACCTAAGAGAAGGCAAGGGATTGAGATTCTGCGCCCTGGGAGAATTGTTGAGCGAGATAGTCACCTAAGAGAAGGCAAGGGATTGAGATTCTGCACCCTGGGAGAAGGGTTGAGCGAGATTCTGCACCCTGGGAGAAGTGTTGAGCGAGATAGTCACCAAAGAGAAGGCAAGGGATTGAGATTCTGTGCCCTGGGAGAAGTGTTGAGCGAGATAGTCACCTAAGAGAAGGCAAGGGATTGAGATTCTGCACCCTGGGAGAAGTGTTGAGCGAGATAGTCACCAAAGAGAAGGCAAGGGATTGAGATTCTGCGCCCTGGGAGAAGTGTTGAGCGAGATAGTCACCTAAGAGAAGGCAAGGGATTGAGATTCTGCACCCTGGGAGAAGTGTTGAGCGAGATAGTCACCTAAGAGAAGGCAAGGGATTGAGATTCTGCACCCTGGGAGAAGGGTTGAGCGAGATTCTGCACCCTGGGAGAAGTGTTGAGCAAGATAGTCACCAAAGAGAAGGCAAGGGATTAATATTCTGCGCCCTGGGAGAAGTGTTGAGCGAGATAGTCACCTAAGAGAAGGCAATGGATTGAGATTCTGAACCCTGGGAGAAGTGTTGAGCGAGATAGTCACCTAAGAGATGGCAAGGGATTGAGATTCTGCACCCTGGAAGAAGTGTTGAGCGAGATAGTTACCTAAGAGAAGGCAAGGGATTGAGATTATGCACCCTGGGAGAAGGGTTGAGCGAGATTCTGCACCCTGGGAGAAGTGTTGAGCGATATAGTCACCAAAGGGAAGGCAAGGGATTAATATTCTGCGCCCTGGGAGAAGTGTTGAGCGAGATAGTCACCTAAGAGAAGGCAAGGGATTGAGATTCTGCACCCTGGGAGAAGTGTTGAGCGAGATAGTCACCTAAGAGATGGCAAGGGATTGAGATTCTGCACCCTGGGAGAAGTGTTGAGCGAGATAGTCACCTAAGAGATGGCAAGGGATTGAGATTCTGCACCCTGGGAGAAGTGTTGAGCGAGATAGTCACCTAAGAGATGGCAAGGGATTGAGATTCTGCACCCTGGGAGAAGTGTTGAGCGAGATAGTCACCTAAGAGATGGCAAGGGATTGAGATTCTGCGCCCTGGGAGAAGCGTTGAGCGAGATAGTCACCAAAGAGAAGGCAAGGGATTAATATTCTGCGCCCTGGGAGAAGCGTTGAGCGAGATAGTCACCTAAGAGAAGGCAAGGGATTGAGATTCTGCACCCTGGGAGAAGTGTTGAGCGAGATAGTCACCTAAGAGAAGACAAGGGATTGAGATTCTGCACCCTGGGCGAAGTGTTGAGCGAGATAGTCACCTAAGAGAAGGCAAGGGATTGAGATTCTGCACCCTGGGATAAGTGTTGAGCGAGATAGTCACCTAAGAGAAGGCAAGGGATTGAGATTCTGCACCCTGGGAGAAGTGTTGAGCGAGATAGTCACCAAAGAGAAGGCAAAAGATTAATATTCTGCGCCCTGGGAGAAGTGTTGAGCGAGATAGTCACCAAAGAGAAGGCAAAGGATTAATATTCTGCACCCTGGGAGAAGTGTTGAGCGAGATAGTCACCTAAGAGAAGGCAAGGGATTGAGATTCTGCACCCTGGGAGAAGTGTTGAGCGAGATAGTCACCTAAGAGAAGGCAAGGGATTGAGATTCTGCGCCCTGGGAGAATTGTTGAGCGAGATAGTCACCTAAGAGAAGTCAAGGGATTGAGATTCTGCACCCTGGGAGAAGGGTTGAGCGAGATTCTGCACCCTGGGAGAAGTGTTGAGCGAGATAGTCACCAAAGAGAAGGCAAGGGATTGAGACTCTGCGCCATGGGAGAAGTGTTGAGCGAGATAGTCACCTAAGAGAAGGCAAGGGATTGAGATTCTGCACCCTGGGAGAAGTGTTGAGCGAGATAGTCACCAAAGAGAAGGCAAGGGATTGAGATTCTGCGCCCTGGGAGAAGTGTTGAGCGAGATAGTCACCTAAGAGAAGGCAAGGGATTGAGATTCTGCACCCTGGGAGAAGTGTTGAGCGAGATAGTCACCTAAGAGAAGGCAAGGGATTGAGATTCTGCACCCTGGGAGAAGGGTTGAGCGAGATTCTGCACCCTGGGAGAAGTGTTGAGCGAGATAGTCACCAAAGAGAAGGCAAGGGATTGAGATTCTGCACCCTGGGAGAAGGGTTGAGCGAGATTCTGCACCTTGGGAGAAGTGTTGAGCGAGATAGTCACCAAAGAGAAGGCAATGGATTGAGATTCTGCACCCTGGGAGAAGGGTTGAGCGAGATTCTGCACCCTGGGAGAAGTGTTGAGCGAGATAGTCACAAAAGAGAAGGCAAGGGATTGAGATTCTGCGCCCTGGGAGAAGTGTTGAGCGAGATAGTCACCTAAGAGAAGGCAAGGGATTGAGATTCTGCACCCTGGGAGAAGTGTTGAGCGAGATAGTCACCGAAGAGAAGGCAAGGGATTGAGATTTTACACCCTGGGAGAAGGGTTGAGCGAGATTCTGCACCCTGGGAGAAGTGTTGAGCGAGATAGTCACCAAAGAGAAGGCAAGGGATTGAGATTCTGCACCCTGGGAGAAGGGTTGAGCGAGATTCTGCACCCTGGGAGAAGTGTTGAGCGAGATAGTCACCAAAGAGAAGGCAAGGGATTGAGATTCTGCACCCTGGGAGAAGGGTTGAGCGAGATTCTGCACCCTGGGAGAAGTGTTGAGTGAGATAGTCACAAAAGAGAAGGCAAGGGATTGAGATTCTGCGCCCTGGGAGAAGTGTTGAGCGAGATAGTCACCTAAGAGAAAGCAAGGGATTGAGATTCTGCACCCTGGGAGAAGGGTTGAGCGAGATTCTGCACCCTGGGAGAAGTGTTGAGCGAGATAGTCACCTAAGAGAAGGCAAGGGATTGAGATTCTGCACCCTGGGAGAAGTGTTGAGCGAGATAGTCACCTAAGAGAAGGCAAGGGATTGAGATTCTGCACCCTGGGAGAAGTGTTGAGCGAGATAGTTACCTAAGAGAAGGCAAGGGATTGAGATTCTGCACCCTGGGAGAAGGGTTGAGCGAGATTCTGCACCCTGGGAGAAGTGTTGAGCGAGATAGTCACCTAAGAGAAGGCAAGGGATTGAGATTCTGCACCCTGGGAGAAGTGTTGAGCGAGATAGTCACCTAAGAGAAGGCAAGGGATTGAGATTCTGCGCCCTGGGAGAATTGTTGAGCGAGATAGTCACCTAAGAGAAGGCAAGGGATTGAGATTCTGCACCCTGGGAGAAGGTTTGAGCGAGATTCTGCACCCTGGGAGAAGTGTTGAGCGAGATAGTCACCAAAGAGAAGGCAAGGGATTGAGATTCTGCGCCCTGGGAGAAGTGTTGAGCGAGATAGTCACCTAAGAGAAGGCAAGGGATTGAGATTCTGCACCCTGGGAGAAGTGTTGAGCGAGATAGTCACCAAAGAGAAGGCAAGGGATTGAGATTCTGCGCCCTGGGAGAAGTGTTGAGCGAGATAGTCACCTAAGAGAAGGCAAGGGATTGAGATTCTGCACCCTGGGAGAAGTGTTGAGCGAGATAGTCACCTAAGAGAAGGCAAGGGATTGAGATTCTGCACCCTGGGAGAAGGGTTGAGCGAGATTCTGCACCCTGGGAGAAGTGTTGAGCGAGATAGTCATCAAAGAGAAGGCAAGGGATTGAGATTCTGCACCCTGGGAGAAGTGTTGAGCGAGATAGTCACCAAAGAGAAGGCAATGGATTGAGATTCTGCACCCTGGGAGAAGGGTTGAGCGAGATTCTGCACCCTGGGAGAAGTGTTGAGCGAGATAGTCACAAAAGAGAAGGCAAGGGATTGAGATTCTGCGCCCTGGGAGAAGTGTTGAGCGAGATAGTCACCTAAGAGAAGGCAAGGGATTGAGATTCTGCACCCTGGGAGAAGTGTTGAGCGAGATAGTCACCGAAGAGAAGGCAAGGGATTGAGATTTTGCACCCTGGGAGAAGGGTTGATCGAGATTCTGCACCCTGGGAGAAGTGTTGAGCGAGATAGTCACCAAAGAGAAGGCAAGGGATTGAGATTCTGCACCCTGGGAGAAGGGTTGAGCGAGATTCTGCACCCTGGGAGAAGTGTTGAGCGAGATAGTCACCAAAGAGAAGGCAAGGGATTGAGATTCTGCACCCTGGGAGAAGGGTTGAGCGAGATTCTGCACCCTGGGAGAAGTGTTGAGTGAGATAGTCACAAAAGAGAAAGCAAGGGATTGAGATTCTGCGCCCTGGGAGAAGTGTTGAGCGAGATAGTCACCTAAGAGAAAGCAAGGGATTGAGATTCTGCACCCTGGGAGAAGGGTTGAGCGAGATTCTGCACCCTGGGAGAAGTGTTGAGCGAGATAGTCACCTAAGAGAAGGCAAGGGATTGAGATTCTGCACCCTGGGAGAAGTGTTGAGCGAGATAGTCACCTAAGAGAAGGCAAGGGATTGAGATTCTGCACCCTGGGAGAAGTGTTGAGCGAGATAGTTACCTAAGAGAAGGCAAGGGATTGAGATTCTGCACCCTGGGAGAAGGGTTGAGCGAGATTCTGCACCCTGGGAGAAGTGTTGAGCGAGATAGTCACCTAAGAGAAGACAAGGGATTGAGATTCTGCGCCCTGGGAGAAGTGTTGAGCGAGATAGTCACCTAAGAAAAGGCAAGGGTTGAGATTCTGCACCCTGGGAGAAGTGTTGAGCAAGATAGTCACCTAAGAGAAGGCAACGGGTTGAGATTCTGCACCCAGGAGCGAGATAGTCACCTAAGAGAAGGCAAGGGATTGAGATTCTGCACCCTGGGAGAAGTGTTGAGCGAGATAGTCACCTAAGAGAAGGCAAGGGATTGAGATTCTGCACCCTGGGAGAAGTGTTGAGCGAGATAGTCACCTAAGAGAAGGCAAGGGATTGAAATTCTGCACCCAGGGAGAAGTGTTGAGCGAGATAGTCACCTTAGAGAAGGCAAGGGGTTGAGATTCTGCACCCTGGGAGAAGTTTTGAGCGAGATAGTCACCTTAGAGAAGGCAAGGGGTTGAGATTCTGCACCCTGGGAGAAGTTTTGAGCGAGATAGTCACCTAAGAGACGGCAAGGGGTTGAGATTCTGCACCCTGGGAGAAGTGTTGAGCGAGATAGTCACCTAAGAGAAGGCAAGGGGTTGAGATTCTGCACCCTGGGAGAAGTGTTGAGCGAGATAGTCACCTAAGAGAAGGCAAGGGATTGAGATTCTGCTCCCTGGGAGAAGGAGAAACCCAAATTGTGAATGAAGCCAGGGCAAGAAAATGAAACAATACACACTCATAAAGCGAGATAGTTAAATAAGCGATGTCAAGTGAATGAGATTCTGCAACCCTGGGAGACAGAGGCTAATCCCAAAGTACCACAGAAATAAGAGAAAGAACGCTGACAGACTGCACTCTGGGAGCGAGCAAGACGAGAACCAGAAAGAAATCATTTAAATTGCAGCAATCTGGGAAAAACAGTTCAGCTTCAGAAAATGACCTGAAATGGAAAAAGTAACCAAGAGGAATATTACATCTGGGGAAGCATTCTGGGACATGTAGTAGGCGTCAAAAGGCTATTCAAGGCCTTCATTTGGGCACTTAAATTGAGAGATAGGTGTGTCCCCCCAAAGCTGGAGGTAGAAGGTCTTCCTGGCAGCAGTCTTTTACTTTAATTTTCACTTTATTCTTTGAGACACCCTGTGACACTCAGGCATGTGTCATCTTTCGGTCTTGCTTGTATCTGTTCACAAAACTATTAATTTGCATATTCTGATCACTTTCACGCTACAACATCAAGTTCTCCTTTGAAACTGGTAAAGAGCAGGAATGTTTGGTTGTCTTAGATAGTTAAGAGATTATACTAAGTAAGGACAAGAGACACTTGTCAAGGCAGCATGAATATTGGATGAAGAATGGAAGTGACCCGTCCTTATGTGCAATGATCCTGCGTGAACTTCATAAAGTGCAATGTTCATGAAGTCCCTCGGGTTCCACATCGACAAACACCTCTCCTTCAAGACAATCATAGCTAAGAAAACTCATACAGCTTGGTATCAGCTCTCTCTCCTGCGAAAAGTCAGGCCCTTCCTCCCTCTGGAATTCTATAGATCCACAGCTCCCGCACTTGTCCTATCCCACCAGTATGGGGGCAATGCACTCCTCGAAGGCCTCTCGTCATCCTCCCTTGTGCCCCTGAGAAGTGACCACACGCAGCCACACGCCTCACTACGCAGATACGACCAAATCACCCTGATACTCATCGACCATCACTGTCTCCCACTGCATGAACAAATCAACTTCAAGTCTTGCTGCATCATTTATAAGGCGGGTTTCCTCAAGCAACCCAGCTACCTCGCAGAGAAACCTAGCATCTCCGGTGGACAGCGCACCACCAGAAGCCAGGACACATGCAGACTTGAAATCTGCCGCTGTAAAAAGGAAAGGACCAGGAAACAAGCCTTCTCTGCTGCTGCCCCAAGACTATGGGACCTCCTACGCATCAGCATCAGACACGCCCCCACGGTCCTACAATTCAGAAAAGAACTCAAGACCAACCTATTTAAGGAGTCTCTCCTCTTCAACACCTAGGCTATTACGTCACCCTTTGCACCACCTGGCTCTCTAGACACCACCCACCGCTTTCCTCCTGGTAGAGCTGTAGCCCTTCTCTCTGTCCCTCTATATCATACAGAGGGAGGCTCTCTGTAAAGCTCTCCGTTATGTATCTGTATTGTTGTACCCCTCTGTAAAGTGCTCCGTTGACTCTCAAAGCCAGTCTTCGCTCAATAAACACAATAATAATAATAAATAATAATAATGGAGGGAGCTGCAAAACATGAACTAGTACAGTAGAGAGAGAATGATTATGATTAAGGATTTACCTCAATAGCATATTTTAACTATGGACGTACCCAATGCACCGATTGAACTCTTGGCATGAGTCATCTTAATTCAAGCACTTCCATTGGGCCTCATGGCGAGTTTGGAGATATTAGCCGTGCTAAATCCACCAAATAGACATACATCGGCCACAACTGGTAACTGTGGAATTTCCACCTGATTACGAGTTGTAGTTAGTCCGCATTCTGAAGTGCTATCGGACATGAGGAAATTAAGAAATTCCTGCTGGAGTCAATTCCACTGGAGGAAATGTCTTCTTTTCTTCGGGAGGTAAAGCCTACATGCATATGCCAGAGGTATTTCCTCCTGTTGGGTTTGCAGCTCATGCTGGCCCATTACGGGTTGGGCAGCAATTCAGAAATAAATCTGCTGATTTACTGCCAACGTCGTTTACTGTTACCACGACACAGCCCGTCGGCTTGCCACGGTATAACGAGTGGTGATAGAGCGGTATAATTTATGTTTCAGGCATCCATAATACTCCATGGGTATTTTAGTGGATTTAGCACTAGTGGTAATTATGAACAGTATTTCCGCTGCTTTTGGAGCACCTCCAGCTTTTTGCTTCAGGTGAATTCTTCACTTTTCCTCCACACTCAGAATTCGGCGGTGTGGTAAGAACAGTGGTCATCCCTAAGCTTGCAATAAAAAGTGGTGTTGATGGAATTACTGCCACTTTTTTTTGCTGGACTCCGAATAATCGCTACTTTTCTGCAGACCTGTGTGAACTGAGATCATTCAATGCGGACATCAGCTAAAAAGTAGTCCCATGTTATTCAGGGCTGGATGGAATATTGGAAGAATCTACAAAGTAATAATATAAACACAGGATTTAAAAATTCAGACGTAACAATGTATAAGACATGGCTCATAATTGATTAATGCAATATGATTTTGACTGAAGAGTGGTCCAAGAGGAAGCTGGTGAACCTTATGGCTGATTGAAACTCCCCCATACCTTCCGCTGGACCATCTAATTAGTGAACAGCAGGTACAAGTGATAAATAGACTACTACTAATGCAGCTACTTTGAATAAGTGTTTTAGGAAAACACCCTGGCGGAGGAAAAGATGTAGTAACCTTGCACCAGAGGGAAAAGCAAAAGTGACTGTGCATACCTCCAGGTTGCCGTTATCCTAACTGGGAAGACACACTCCCAGTAAAGCCTAGTTTCATACATATTCTATTGGGCGATACATTTGGTCATTATCAGCCTGGATGCTGCAATCCTTCAGACTGTTTGTCTCCAGCTCTGTCTTTGCTATGACACTATCATTACATTTAGTCTCCAGCTCAGTCTCCAGCTCTGCTAAGACACTATCATTACTTTAGATACCCATGCCCCTTTCCTGCTATTCTGAGCTGTCTCCACATGCTGCAGAAGCAGATCAGTGAGTGTCTGCTTGCGATGGATGTGCGGGCATGGACAATAAACAGGATAATGAGGTCTCCACGCTTTTATTTCCACATTTGCAGCACTTAGAATGAAGCTGTCAGTCTGCACTTCTGTCTTTGGTCTTACGCAAGTTGATGTTGATGGTTTATTGACAGTTCAGGCCCTCCCTTTTCGTGGCAACTGCTGCCTCCTAGAATGTACTTCCGGGGCATGGTGAAGTCCTGTGAGAAGGAGCCTGACCTGATAAAGCTTCAGGCAGTGGAACCCCTTCCGGGTCATTCTAATCCGTATGTATTCATCTAGGGTTTACCGGTCTTTCACCCCATACATATGAATAGTGCCAATGTTGCCATGACACTGACCTCCCGGCCTCTGCGACTAACTCAGCCATTCAGTTTGACCGATTGGACCTAGCTTTTGCGAAGCAGTCATGAGCACAAATCAACAAAATGATCCATGTCGGGGGCTTTGAGGTACCCAGGCCTCGCGTTTTCGCTCCATGCTGCGTGCATAGAATAGATGATGCAGTGATGTTTAGAACAAGTAGCTGCACACAGAGAATCTCAGCAATTGTTACGGCTGTGAGTCTCCAGCCTGTCAGTCTCTGTGGCCCATATTATAACTAGGGTGAACAGATTTAAAAAGTAAAACACCAGGCCGTGGCAACTAATATAAAAGTAGGACTAAGTCTTGAGAGTGGCTGTCAAGGCACTACACTTCAGTAACGGTTGGAGGAGAAGGAGGTTTAAGTGTTACTGGTGGAATAAACACATATTATAATTAACTTATCACACACTACCACTATCTTAATTCGCAAATGCAGCATTTCTTCGGTGCGAGAGTGTGCATTCCTGCCTACCAGCTATGAAGACGTGCTACCAAAAACCGGGACCACTGCAGTTTCCAATGGAAAAATAATCTTGAGAAAGGGCGACCGGGCACTCAATTCCAGGACAGTCCCGGCAAAACCGAGACATCTGATCCCCCCTGGGTCTTCGCGGTGTTTGTGATAGTACAGGTGTGGGGCCTGTGTAAATGCAAGAGTTGAATCCACCTGCAACAGCACTCAGCCACCAGAAGTTCATGCTTCAGGTCTGGAATATGTCTTTAGAATGATATTAGGTTACTGGGCTTCATTTGTGGAACTTTTGTGCATTTTGAATATAGCCACTGTGTAGAATTGAGCTGCGCTTGAATTCACCACCTTCTAAATTCAGCTGCATGTACAAAACCAAGAAACCAGCCAGGACACGGCCACCCACCCGCGCACATCTGCGATCATGCCCCGCATCGCACAACGCCTCTGCCATAAGAATGCAGCTATCCCCTAGGCAAAAATGGGGTCTAGCTACACACATAATGAGTCTCCTGCTCTTGCGTACTCTCCACTCTACCTCCAAGCACCCATCCACATGCCAGCTCACCATGGGTCGCTAGCAGGGACTTGGCCATCCCTACCTACCTTCGTATTGGCTAAAATGCACACATTTCCCATATCTTGAACTTCGGTCCTCCTAGGGCATTCACCTACAGCGCTATGAGGCCATACCAATGCGAAAAGGTGCTATAAAAATGACAATTACATTACATAAGATTGTATGTCCTTCATTGCGATTACACTTGGCTATAACCCGGGAAATCACAGAGCAAAAGCCTTCAGAGATGAGGTATGGCAGCTAAATTGTGCAAGTTATAACACCAGGGGAACCGATTACAGAACCTTTGCACAAGTGAAATTTTGCATGTTGTTGGCACTGCAACAAACTACACATTGTAATGCATTTTTTCATTGATTCCTATACAATTTCCTTTTTACACAAGGGAAATCTTTGCCCTTGTTCAAAAATGCACTGCAAGAGGTCATCTGTCCTATTATGGCAATGTGTGCACTTGTGCTTATGTTGTGCAAGGCACTTCTACTGTGAGTTTGGTACCTTTATTTGACATGAGATGAACAAAACGGGTGCAATTTTGAAAGCATTAGAAATAGCTGTAGGTTTTATACCGCAAGAGCCAAGCTGCCCAGAAGGACCGCTACCACGCAAGCTTGCCCTCTTGCCGGCCCCGTGCCATGCTCAGCTTGTGAACTCTGGTTGACCCTCTGATGTCTTTTTCCAACCTGAGTCAACATGGTGGGCCGCAGGGATCCACGCTGACCTTGACTTGTATTACCAGAGGTATCTGGGGACCCCTTGAGTGCTAATGGCGTCTATGCTCGTCCTGGATTCCCATAAGAAATCAGTGTAGGCTCCGCCCACTTCCGCAGTTAACTGTAATGACCAGTGGGGAACGTGGCTGGTTAATGACAGGCTCTGCCCGGGCCCGGCGCAGTCTGATTGGCCAGGCATTCTCCCGGGTGGGAATGTGAGTGTATACGTGCCCGCAGTGAACGTCACATGTGACCTTTGTCTTTCAGGACCGTGAAGGTGGACGTGTACGACTGGGATCGGACTGGCAGGTAATGCAGCGTGTGCAGGGTGAGAAGCATGCGACCTCATGTGCAATAACACAACCCTTCCATCAATGCCTGTTCCATCTGCATCAAAACATGCAACGACACATGCAACACATGCCGCCTCCTCCTGGGATGCTCAGAGCATCACCCGGGCGTTGAAGAACCTGGGCACACGTGTAAGTACGAGGGGAACGTGAAACTGCCCACGTGCATCACAATGTGTCGGACAGCACTGCATACTAGGCATGCAGCCGCCATGTTCCATGCACAGACTGAACCACCACACTGGGCCATCGGTGCCCTAAGTAGCCGCTTTCCACTAGTCTGCCAGCCTTGCTAGACAACCAATTAAAAGAGAGGAAATAGAGCGAGGCTGTCGGCCATCACACCCAGGTGTGCATGGGGTGTCCTGCTACTAGGCACTTCGCTGTGCACCACGTGGATGCTGTGACATGTGTGCTCCAGTGCTGTTCTGTGGTGCTGCACTGCAGCCACCCTTGCGATCTGCGGCGCTCTGGTACTAAAGCTGCCCGTATGTACGTAAAGGTAGTTCTGGGTTGTAGTGTCCTCGCCATCTGGTCTGCGTGAGCCATAATCAGGCGAATAGTGTGATGTCTCACATGGCCCTCTCGCACTATGCAGCAGCTCTGTGGCCCCTGTGCACTATGCAGCAGCTCTGTGCTGTAGTATGTCCTTGGACCCTTCGCACTATGCAGCAGCTCTGTGGCCCCTGTGCACTATGCAGCAGCTCTGTGCTGTAGTATGTCCTTGGTCCCTGTGCACTATGCAGCAGCTCTGTGGCCCCTGTGCACTATGCAGCAGCTCTGTGCTGTAGTATGTCCTTGGCCCCTGTGCACTATGCAGCAGCTCTGTGGCCCCTGTGCACTATGCAGCAGCTCTGTGCTGTAGTATGTCCTTGGTCCCTGTGCACTATGCAGCAGCTCTGTGGCCCCTGTGCACTATGCAGCAGCTCTGTGGCCCCTGTGCACTATGCAGCAGCTCTGTGCTGTAGTATGTTATTGGCCCCTCTGCACTATGCAGCAGCTCTGTTGCCCCTATGCACTATGCAGCAGCTCTGTGCTGTAGTATGTCCTTGGTCCCTGTGCACTATACAGCAGCTCTGTGTTCTGGTTTTTTAATAGCCCCTGTGAACTAAACAACAGTTCCACGTTCTAGTATGTTATTGATGCCTGTGCACTATACAGCAGTTCAATGTTCTAGTATGTTATTGGTGCCTGTGCACTATACAGCAGTTCCATGTTGTAGTATGTTAATGGTCCCTGGCACTTTACAGCAGTCCCATGTTGTAATATGTTATTGATGCCTGTGCACTATACAGCAGTCCCATGTTGTAATATGTTAGTGGTGCCTGTGCACTATACAGCAGTTCAATGTTCTAGTATGTTATTGGTGCCTGTGCACTATACAGCAGTTCCATGTTGTAGTATGTTAATGGTCCCTGGCACTTTACAGCAGTCCCATGTTGTAATATGTTATTGTTGCCTGTGCACTATACAGCAGTCCCATGTTGTAATATGTTAGTGGTGCCTGTGCACTATACAGCAGTTCAATGTTCTAGTATGTTATTGGTGCCCGGGCACTGCACAGCAGTTCCATGTTGTAGTATGTTATTGGTGCCTGTTGACTGTACAGCAGTTCCTTGTTGTAGTGTGTTATTGGTGCCTGGGCACTGCACAGCAGTTCCATATTGTAGTGTGTTATTGGTGCCTGGGCACTGCACAGCAGTTCCATATTGTAGTGTGTTATTGGTGCCTGGGCACTGCACAGCAGTTCCATATTGTAGTGTGTTATTGGTGCCCGGGCACTGCACAGCAGTTCCATGTTGTAGTGTGTTATTGGTGCCTGTGCACTGTACATCAGTTCCATGTTGTTGTGTCGGAATGTCATTAGTGCACTGACTGTAGTGATCAAGGAGAGTGAACTAGATCCAATTGGAGCAATACCCTGTATTCCTTCTCACCGGCTCTCTAGATCCCCTCCCAGGCAAGAAAGATCTCCGAAGCCTCGGTGGTGCAACATTGGTGTTGATCTTGAACACAATCAATGTGTTTATTTATTTATTATGTTATCTTTTATAGCTCAAACCCTTCTCGAGAGAGGCAAAGTGATTTACAATGTGTGGAAGCCGGGGAGGGGCCCGGCGGTTTTGTAAAGTAGTGCAGAACTGCTGGAGGGAGGGTGAAAAAACATGGATTAAATTGTGCAGGAGGTATCGTTGGAGAGCCACGTTTTGGGGGATTCGTACAAGTGGAGGATGTTGGGGGCGTTTCAAGCCTTGCCTAGAGGGATCCAGTTCCAGAGGGCTGGGCCTGGCAGGAGAAGGACTGTTTGAGGGTTTTCTCTTTGTGGGCCAGCTGTGACTCCAACCTTTTGAGGGATTTCCTCTGGTAGGACCAGGGATGTTGCCGTGCCCTTCAGGGCTTCCTTGTAGATGGTGCCCGCAGTTTGGAATAGGATCTAAGTGGGCAGAGGGAGCCACTGAGGCTTGCACGGGGAGAAACAGATGTGATTGTATTTGCTGGCACCTATGATGTGGAGGGCTGCGGCGTGGTGCACAGCCTGGAGGGGGGCAAGTGTGTGGTGCGAGCCATTTAAGCGTGCATTTCCCCCATCAACAAGGCGCAAGCTCATCAAGAGCCGGTGAGGGGAAATTAAGTTTATTATGCTACAATACAGAAAAATATCAGAAGAACTAACACTGTGCAGCCTGAGAGAGTTACTTAAAAATAACTAATGTGTAAAGAATATTTTCAAAATAGAACAGAAGAGGTAGGCAGACGGGTAAACACCACATATATATTATCAGTGACTGTTCTACAGCCAGGATCTCAAAGTAGCTTCAATTGTACAGGGAACATTAGCACCCTGGAAGTGGGTGCTGGCCAATGAGGATTCTCGGAACGCGCGGCTATATTGTATGATACAAGCCTGCATACAGAGCTGCCTGGGTGCTGCTAGCCAGCACCCCCTTCGCTTCCCCAACCCTCCTTCCTTCCTCCCCTGACCTCTCTTAGCACGCGTGTAGTTTCTGGTGCAGGGGCTAAGAGTGTAATTTAAAATCGTACCTCGCTTCATGGCCCGGCGCCGCCCCATACTTTCCCAAATCTGTTTCATTGTTGATGATGTCACAGTCATCAACACTGAAAATGGACTTGCGGAAACAATGGCACGGCGCCGGGCCATACTGCAAGGTACGTTTCTTTAAAAAATCGAACCATTAGCACCCGAGTAGAAAACTGTATGGGTGCTAACGGCATTCGCTCGGGCCCTTAACTTGAGCAGTGGGCATTTACCAACATGGCTGGGCTTCCGCCAGTGGGCTTATCGCCTCAATATAGACCAGTGTGAGAAACCTGAGGGTATGTTCACTCCTATTCCCCTTGGATCCTCTTCTCAGGTAGCCAGGGAAAGGCCATCATTTTTGGATCCTGATCCTGGGGGTGGAGAAGCGAGGGAGGGTCACCTGGGTAAAGGGTCCTTGGGGATTGGGACTGGGGTGCCCTCAGGTGAGACATGGTATCGCCCTTTCCCTATTGAAGGCCAACCTAACCGTCCCCCAGCCTTTATAGGCTACTGCAAAACATCTCCCCTCATTTCCCCACATTTTACCTCTGACAGTACTGGGATGAGGAAGAGGCGACTGGGAGTAATGAACTTTAAAACCTAATTTCACCACTCTAGTACAGGGACGAGGAGGATGCCTGCAGAGTACTGTGAGGGTCAGGCATGTCCCTTTAAAGATGTTCAGGCTAGTCCATTTGAGATTCCACACCTGCAACCTGTCGAGTGGTTGCAGGTGTCTAAAGAGAGACCAAGAGAGCAGCAGAGAGAGCAACAGGGAGGCCTGTGTAGGAGATACCAGCAGAGGACCCTACTCGTGAGAAGGCAGCCTTGGTGGGGACTGAGAGGAAGTCAGGACCCTGGCCGATTTCCCTGTGGACTTGTGAATCCCAAGGCAAGCTGGGCTGATAAGCTCCCACACGTGTTGGAGCCTCCATGTTGGGGAGAGAGCAGCTGAAGATGCGAGCGAGGAAGAAAGAAAAAAGGACACCATCCATGTCGGTGCAGAAGAAGCTGAGCTGCCGGCGTGGCAGCACCTGGAATGCGAGCGGGGCTCACCGAGGCCAGTCTGCCAGCCTAAGAACCAGAAAAGACGCAGCAGAGCTGCCGGAGAGGAACGCCGAGGACCAGCAAGTGTCGGGGAATGTCACTCAAAGCCGGGGCCCTTCTAGAGGGCTACGCATAAGTAACAAAGTGCTGTATGAGTCCTATTGAATCCTGAAATGCAGGAAAACATGAAACAAAGCTAAACTACGCATATTGAATACGAACTAAATGAAAATCGGAAACAAAGCCAAATTAACATATTGAATGCCGAACTGAATTAAAGGTTATGCACAAAGCTAATAGCTGATGAAAGCCAAAAAGCAAAACGGGCATGTGCCCACTTGAAAGCACCCTAAAGAAAAGAGCGCAAGTGTTAAAGAGTGCAACTGAAAGGTTTGGCATGAACAAGACCACCACAAAGTGAACATTCGGAATGGATACAGTGTGGCATGGCCAAAGACTGGCAATAGATGTGTGACAAGTTATGGCAAACCCAAGAGGCTAACCTGGAAAAGGCAGGAGAGTGTAAAGCTACATATAAAGCCATAGAGGCCGACAAAGAGAAGCTGCGTGACTGTGAATCTGTACATGGGGCAGATACAGAAGAACCTGTGTGGGCTGAAGGGCCATGGGTTCCTGGCTGTGTGACCTGTGATAGGTGGACCGTGTGGTCTGACAAATGCGCCTAGACCAGTGGCCCTACATTGTGAAAGCCAAGGACATTGTGAAACAAACCAAGAAGGAGAACTGTAAGTGAACTGGTGATGCCATCTAGAAGGACGGTCAGGTTGAACTAGACTTGTGTTGAACTTTGAAAGACTGAAACAAATACCAGTTGCTACATTAAAGTCTTGGGGAAGGGAACCCTGAGATTTGATGAATTGCAAATGCTGTCTTGAGGATAGAGCCTCAATAACTTTTTTTTCTTTTGAACTGTGTAACCTAAAACTTGGGGAAGGGAACCCCGAGGATTGTGTGGAACTCTCTTGCCTTGAACTGGAGAAAGATAATTTTGATACTTTTGGGGAACTTTCTTGACCTTGGGGAAGGGGAGCTGAAAAGGAAGCTAGGGGACTGAAAAAGCTCAGAACTTTGTGTTAATCACCATTTCTTTGATTACTGACATCCTTACACGTTGTTTAGCTTTAGTTGTTTCTGACACAGATAGGCGTTCCCTAGTTTTGTTCAGGTAGGGACATCCCACCTTAGCATAGGGGAAGTTAGGCCTTCCAACATCCCAATAATTGATTTAATAAAGCATTTTATTTTGAACTTTGCATCTGTTGTCTGTGTCTTGCTTCATGTTGCCTTCACACCAGCCACGATCAATGGGAACAATATAGACAATAGGCAGTAATGTAATGTACTATGGACCAACCACTACCAAAATGGAACAATACAGACCAACGATGTCCACAGGGATCAATGAGGACCAACCAAGACCATATGCAACAATATGGACAAACCGCAGCCCTAGGGAACAATATAGACCAACCAAGAGCATAGAGAAGAATATGGACAGACCACGAATGTAGGGACCAATATAGACCAGTCACGACCATAGGGAGCAATATGGATCACCAACAGCCCTAGAGAACCATATGGACCAATCACGACCAGAGGGAACCATATGGTTCAACCATGACCATGGGGATCAATGAGGACCAACCAAGACCATAGGGAACAATATGACCAACCACAGCCCTAGGGAACAATTTGGACCAACCACGACTGTAGGGAACAATATGGACCCACCACGAGCATAGGGAAGAATATGGACAGACCACGACTGTGAGGACCAATATAGACCAGCCATGACCATAGAGAGCAATATGTACAATAGGTTGTAATGTAATATGGACCAACCACGACCACAGGGAATAATATAGAACAATGTTATCCTATTTGGTTGTTCAGAAAGTAATCTTAAAGTTGTCTTTATGGAAAAGGAAGACGGCTCCAGGTTCATCCTTTGGGTTTCAGAGTAGTTCTATGCCCACAGATCGTTACCATGGAGATTGAAGACTGTTTAGTCAATCTGCCTATGATTAAACAGAGACCGCAGGCTGCAATGCGGGACCAGGACATGCTGAAAGAGGCTTTTGAGTCCTTTCTCGGTTGAGGAATAGTTCTTCATGAGCCTAAATTTGGTTTATGCTTTATTTTACTGCTTATAGCACAAACCTAGTTCAAGAGCAACAGAGCGCTTTACTACAGAATTGTGCCAGAATTGGGCTTGGCATTTTATACAGTAACGCAGTACTGTTGGTGGAGGGAGCAGGGGATTTTTATTCGTGCAGAAGATATTGTTGAAAGAGACACGTTTTTAGTGTTCTAGACACGATTACCACATTTTGAGCCGTCAGGACTGGGTGTCTACTGTCCAGCCATGAAAGGATTTCTCTCCAGATCTTGAAGAAGCAATGGTTTGATTGCTCGGAAGTCGTCTTATTACCTTACTGTTCAAGTGGCCCATATGTTGATACCTAGATATCGACCGCTGTAAAACCTGTGTTACTCACAAAGTCAAAATGAAAGGAAATACCACGTCAAACAAGTCAAGTGGGTTCAACGTAAACTGTCCATCAGTGAAAGAAAATGGAAAAACCTCATTAAAAGTGGTGTTCTTACTTTCTTATCATTGAAATGATTTAGGAAGAAATCCTACTCAACTTTTTTTCAACAAAGATAAAAGATTTCCAAGAAGGTCTTTTATCAACAAAGATGACAAAATAAATTCAGATGTTCCATGACATCAGGGGAAAGCCCTGAGTCCCCATTACAACTCTCTGTCTATATATGTATTTTTAAAAATAAGAGAAAAGCAGAGAATCCATTAAAAACAAGAGAAACAATCTAAGCCCCTTTAGCCTTAGCTAGTTCTGGTGGAGATTACGGAAGAGTTAAAATGAAAACTAGGTACAGTACATTTCATAGGTATCAATCTATTGTACTCTGATGTTGTGTTTGACAATTTAATAGGAGTTGACCTTTGCAACTGATAAGGCCTGTATAATGCTACCCCAGTGTTTTCCCTGGTTTAGGGATGGCTACCGGGCCTGCAGAGGAAAGAACAGGGTGTCTGGATCGCCCAGGCTGTGGCTGAACAATCATACCTCAAAAGATGGGAGTCATGTATTATAAGCTTAAGGGGCGCAAACACTATTGTTTCAGAGAACAGACACCCTGCTGGAAATGTGAGGGCCGCAGTCAGCCATTTTACCTTCCTTGTATGTTGGTTGGCAGGCTGAGAAACTCCTCAAGCCTCGTTTTAACATGCTCAGGTGCTATGCTAACGTGTCCTGCTGGGAGCTTTGCCCATCGGAGTCGAGGCAAAGATTTGTTCTGCGTTCCTCAGACTGTTTAGGCAAGGACCACAATCTGGGCTCTTTTCTCCCCGAGTCCTACTACGCTGTCTTCCGTCATAGTCCAAATTGAAGTTCCACCCACCCTCAAAGGCCACACCTCACCAGGTCTGATGTGACACCAGGACTGCAATATCAGAGTGACACTACATCCCAGTAGAAGAAAGGATGGACTTTCCACTAAAACTCAGAGTTTGCCGCCTCCCTGCCACATTGCTAGGTATGTGTCGCTGGCCAATTTCCTGGCAAGGCTAGATACCACAGCTAATTGATGGAACCAAAGCAAATCGGCCATGCTTTATTCATCCATATTTTAAGAGCTGCCCTTCTAAGCGGGGGAGGGGGCTGTCAGGGATTAGAACATGAACAAAGTGAGAGCTCTTCCCCACAGGGTGTCTCCTGGAGCCAGGAAGGTACTGCTCAACTCATTAACAGCTATTATCAATACTAAAGAGAGGAAGGGGGAAGAGAGGCTGCTTTTCTGGAGTAATTGGGGGGAAAACTGAATTGTACTGTTGTGTTTACAACTTTTACGCAAGTTGGTATTATGTCTGGGGAAGATTGACAGAGAATTGTGTTAGCGGAACTTTGACCTGGTTCCACAAGCTTCGAAAAGGCATGTGTTTTTGGCCATGTGGGCCCTCTTTCATCGCCCCTGGGCTCTTCATTTAGTGGGACTGCTCTGCTGTCTTAAACTTGAGCATGCAAGGTAGATACATTGTATGCAATTTAGGTGGGTAGTTCTGCTGTCCATGGTCTGATCATGTACAGAGTCGGGAGTGCAATTTAGGGGAGAAAGCCCTGCTGTCTAATGCGTGAGCCTGTAGGGTACATTATATTCAATTTATGGGCGATAGCTCTTCTGTCTAAAGTCTGATACTGTATATTGCAGTATGTTGAATTTTGGGGGATACAACACAATGTATCACAAGTTGTCAGGTAAATAATTGATGTTCAGAGTTAGATTTTAAAAGAATACCTCTTAACACACACTTTCGAACAGCAATAAATATCATAGCCTTAACGTGGTAAGCAATGACCCCCCCAAACAGGTTCTGAAACCAGAGAGGGCTAGAGCGTCCATAGGATAGAGCAGGGCTTATGTCAGTCTATGCTGCGCTGTTATTCTGTGGAGGCTGGGTCTTCCCCTCACCCACGGCCATGGTCTTTGAGCTGCCCTTGTCTTTGAAGGGACATTGGTGGGGTGAGCAGGAATGTGTTGCGTTCCCGTGAACCTGGAAGAACGAGAAGGTCTTCTTTGGTGCCTTGTGTGAGTGTTGCATTCGTGGTTGTCGTGCTGCTGGAGTTTCGGTGAGGAGCATGGAGGGTGGACGTGCAATGTTCTGGTGGCCTTCAACAAGTTCCTGTGGTTGGGGGTCAGTGATAGCAGCTTCTGGTGTCCGTTGGCATTTTGGATAGTCGTTTATGCTAGGGCTCACAATGGGTTCCTGATGGGCTGGGCAATTGGTGTGCCATGTGCCGGATAGATGAACCTTCACGGAACTACCAGCCCTTGACCTTCGAAGATAAAGAGGAGGTAAGTTTGGGTAACAGGACACCCCATAAGGTGGGGGCCCATCCCTTAGGATAATTATCCCAGAACGATTACCGCAGTGGCTGCAGGGCCCAAGGAGTGGTGGTGAGGAGGTCACGCTGCATGGCATCCATTAACACATATCATGGAAACTCGGTCTGGTTGTTAGGTTTTTCTTGGCTGTTGGTGGAGGAAGTGGTAGGCATTTCCCCTAGATACCACCACTCAGGACTGGATGAATCCTGCATTTCAACCTCACACTGCTTCGAGACTGCGTCGAAGGCACTGCATCATGGGATCACAGGGAACAGAGGCTCTGCCTTCTGACACCTAAGGAGTGCATATGGGGCAAGCAAGAAGGCTACAGGTCTGCCAGGGAAGCAATGCATGCTGGGTGGAAAAACATCACGGGGTGCGGATTTTGGATCATCTGAATACCTCTATTCATAGACTCTTAAGGGCTACTGTGGGCGGTGGTGCATGATACTTTTCTGCAAGAGGGCCCGCCTGGTACAGCCCATTTCTCATCATGGTGAATCCGACAGAGACTTTCACAATTTCTTCTCTGCAAACGGGCAATTTCAGTGCTAGTTACTGGGTGCATTAATACATTGGCTGCACATTGAGTGGCCCAACAACAAGCCAGGTTTCATGGGGCAAGGCTACTTCCAAAGAGCGTAATATACTTAAAAAAGCATCTCCTCTGTGCTTGAGCAACATTTTGCATATAATGCTTTGACCGCTCTGATACAGAAGGGATCTACTGTAAACACTAATATGTGTATGTAACCCTATTTAAAACATGTAATATAGCTAATGTGCCTGTTTGGTTCATATCCAACCAATGCCATATTTTGGAAACCTAGAAAACACTGTACCCATTTTATCAACATCTCCATCACCATGCATTTGCTACTTTGTGGTTTGCCTTTAGCACATCATCATCATTGCATATGCACAATTGTTGTGTAGAAATCCATATGAAAAGTTAGATATCCATATTTGAAATGCTATTTGCTATGCTATGTATGCACAGTAACCTTGATATCATCTACATGTTTCTTTCCCTATAATGGCATGAGGCATTCTTCAGGATGTTAAATGTTGCAATGTATTGTTCTTTCCGTATCATATAGGAATGTTTGTTGTTGTATTGTGAAGTATGTTAACTGTTCATGTGTAGTACACTGATCTAGCCAAACCTTCTGGTCTGTTTGATATTATCTAATCCATCAATATGTATTACACTGCTGTTCTGTGTTGCTGTTGACAGTGACAGCCATCCTTCTAAATTATACTGCAGTTCTGTATGTTGACATCACAGCTGCTCCTATGTATCATATTGCTGGTCTGTGTTACAGTCTCTATGGCATTCCTGTGTACTTTACAACCTTTAGTTGTTAGGAAATTGTCACACCTTCCATGATTGACGTAGATCTTTCTTTTCAGCCATGACTTTATTGGCGAGTTCACCACAAGCTACCGAGAGCTATCCCGTGGCCAAAGTCAGTTCAGTGTGTATGAGGTGAGCACAGCACCGCTCCTTTGCATAACTTATCTGGAGTAGCTGCGGGTCTCCATGTCTTAACACATGGAGTGCAATAACAGAATGGACTATAAGATGCTATGCTGTAGAGCACAGACTATATTCTGGAAATTGGACAAAGTAAATGTATAGTCCTGATATATAACATTTGACAAAATGCCATTTCCTCAGTAATATGTCGACACATGTTTCAGAAACCGAGTCATTGTGCTGAAGTCTTCTTCAGGACTGAAAATAATGACTGTATTCGTTTTAATTGGTATCGTTCTTAACAACATCAAACTTTTGTTATTACCATAGATAATGCTGTATTAGTTTTAGTACCAGGATGTCAGAGCCATAAATCGTGTTTTCAGACAACAGACTCAATAAAAGTACTACAGCTTCAACCAAACAGCCTTATTAATTGCCCATGTTGCAGAATAAGGATTGCTCCTCTCAGAGGTAAACTTTTTTTTCTTGAGCATTAGAATTAAAAGAGGCTTAATGTCATCACACAGCTTTCAGCACCATCCAAATTTAAATTCCATGCAGTTATGACAGCACTAACTCATCGCTTGGAGCGCACACTCCAAAGACAGTGTGAACTGCCGATGTACTCTTTTGTCCCAGTGAGTCTATTGTGGAGCATCGAATGAGACTTACATTTCTGAAGAGTTTACTAGGCTTTATAAAATTAAATAATAATTTGATTCCCATCTTTATTTAAAAATACGTTCTCCGCCTACACCTGAGGGGGACGGGCCTGATGGGTGAATCTGCATGGGGAGGTCAGGGCTCATCTTCTATGTAGATGCCACACAGCATCGTGGGACATGTAACAGAAGCCTTGCACCAGTGAAAATGCAATTAGCACTACTAGCCTAGCACAAACAATGTTTTTGTTTCATGCATTTTTGCTGACTGGTTTCAAGAGCACATCTGAGCGATGGATGCACCGCTGCCCTTGCTCCATACCATGTGCATGATGAGCACACCTGATTGGAACCAGAGTGATGCATGCACCACTATCGGTGCTCTACATCATAAGGGTTCTGATCACTTGTGACTGGTACCAAGAGCACGCCTGAGTGATGGATGCACTGCTGTCCTGGCTCTATACCATATGTGTGCTGAGCATTTGTCGCTGGTGCCAAGAGCACGCCTGCGTGATTAATGCAACGCTGTCCTTGCTCTACATCACATGTGTGCTGAGCACTTCAGAGTGTTACCACGAGCACACCTGATTGATAAATGCACTGGTGCCCTTTCTCTATAACCCATTGGTGCTGATCAGTTCTCACTGGTTCCAAGAGCACACCCGAGTGATGAATGCACCATTGCCCTTGCTCTAGGTCGCATATTTTGCTGATCAGTTCTCACTATTACCAAGAGTACACCTGAGTGATGAATGCACCATTGCCCTTGCTCTACATCGCATATTTTGCTGCGCACTTGTCATTGGTTCCAAGAGCACACCTGAGTGATGAATGCACCATTGCCCTTGCTCTAGGTCGCATTTTTTGTTGAGCACTTCTCACTGGTACCAAGAGTACACCTGAGTGATGAATGCACCATTGCCCTTGCTCTACATCGCATTTTTTGCTGAGCACTTCTCACTGGTTCCAAGAGCACACCTGAGTGATGAATGCACCATTGCCCTTGCTCTAGGTCGCATATTTTGCTGAGCACTTCTCACTGGTTCCAAGAGCACACCTGAGTGATGAATGCACCATTGCCCTTGCTCTAGGTCGCATATTTTGCTGAGCACTTCTCACTGGTTCCAAGAGCACACTTGAGTGATGAATGCACCATTGCCCTTGCTCTACATCGCATATTTTGCTGAGCACTTCTCACTGGTTCCAAGAGCACACCTGAGTGATGAATGCACCATTTCCCTTGCTATACATAGCACATTTTGCTGAGCACTTCTCATTGGTTCCAAGAGTACACCTGAGTGATGAGTGCACCATTGACCTTGCTCTAGGTCGCACATTTTACTGAGAACCTATGACTGGTACCAAAAGCACACATTAGTGATGAATGCACCGCTGTCCTTGCTCTACACCACATGTGTACTGAGCACTTCTGATTGTCCCAGGAGCACGCCTGCGTGATGAATGCACTCTGTCCTTGCACTATAACACAGGTTTGCTGAGCACTTCTGATTGGTACCAAGAGCACACCTGAGTGATACATGCACCACTGTCCTTGCTCTAAATCACATGTGTGCTGGGCACTTATGACTGATACCCAGAGCACACCTGAGTGAGGAATGCACTGCCGACCTTGTGCTATTCCATCTTTGTGCTGGGGCCCTCCTGATTGTTTACCAACAGCACACCTGAGTGATGAATACACCGCTGCCCCTGCTCTACCTAACATGTGTGCTGCTAAGCACGTTTGACTGGTACCAAAAGCACACCCGAATGATGAATGCACCACTGTCCTTGCTTTGTTCCACATGTGTGCTGATCATTTCTGACTGGTACCAGGAGCACACCTGAATGATGAGTTTACCACTGTCCTTGCGCTCCATCATGTGTGATAAGAGCTCTTGACTCATGCCCAGAGCACGTCTTAGTGATGAATGCACGACTGCCGCTGCTCTACATCACATGTGTGATGAGGGCACCCGACTGTTACCCAGAGTGTGCATGGGTCATGAATGCACATGTGTGCTAAGCACTTCTTAGTTGTACCCGTGCACGGCTGAGTGATGGATGTGCTGCTGTCCTTGCTGTATACCACATGTGTGCTGAGCACTTCTAACTGGTACACGTACACGCCTGAGTGATGAATGTGCTGTTGTGCTTGCTCTATACCACATGCGTGCTGAGGACGCCTGGCTGGTACCAAGAGTACGGCTGAATGATAAATGCACATCAGCCTGTGTTCTCCATCCGGTGTGTGGCGAGCTCTCCTGGCTGATGCTCGCAGCACGCTGGAGTGATGGAGGCGCGGCTGTACTTCCTAATGGAGATTAATGCGCTGAAACTCTGCCACTGGAACTTTTCCTTAATCTGTCACTTCTGTTTTATTTAGGTATTAAATCCGAAAAAAAAGGTCAAAAAGAAGAAATACATCAACTCTGGGACGGTGAGTGATTCCCCCCAACCCTCCTTCCCATCCCAGCCGGAGGTAGTCTGGGTCTGATCTCTCATTTGGGTAGCGCCTCGGGTAGCGCCTCCTTCCCATCCCAGCCGGAGGTAGTCTGGGTCTGATCTCTCATTTGTGTAGCGCCCCGGGTAGCGCCTCCTTCCCATCCCAGCCGCGGGTAGCGCCTCGAGTAGCGCCTATTCTCTGTTCTCGAGCTACCGTTCCAAAATCCACAGTCTTTCAAAGCCACCAGTGTCAGGCGGTAAGATAGATCAGCGGGCTAAGCACCTGCTGCAGAAATCCGTGCACAAACCGCAAATCACAGGGTGGCATCTAGGCAGGTCTGTTCCGCTTTTCCTCCGCTAAATCCGGGGGGTGGGGGGGAAGGGGGTGCCATATTAACACCTGTGCATCTAAAAGGCTTTGATTCTAGGCTACACGGCAAGGAGGGTTTCCCAAATTACTCCTGTTGCCACGAAACAAATTAAGAGGTCCTTGGAAAATTGCGTTGTATTCCTAAACATCTCTTTATTAGTTTGGAGGGGGTGGGGGTGGGGGGCGGTGTTTACCGTCCGCAAAAGTCAGTGTGGTGCGGTCTTTACCCCATGTGGTATTCCTGGAATACGAGTTCTGCTTGTTTATGAACTCATGTACACACACTTTTACATCCGCACAAAATGTAGGTGCGTAAAATGTTTAACCTCCGCCCCCCCCCCCCAACCCACCCCACAACCCTCACCTATCAAAACATGCGTATCCTTTCAGAGAAGGTTTCCACTAGCGCCTGCTGCCACCTTAAGAGACGCACACGTGGTACTGGGGGCTCTGATGGGCTTCTTGGACACCCACATTCACACCCCTGTTGGTGAATAATGCAAAGGCGGCTCTGTGCGTCATTTTACAATATACAGTAGCGCTGTGAAGCGCGGACATCCCCTGTACACTCCCGTCCACCAAACATGACCTACATTCAAGGCTTTCTGGGGCCTGCGACCACAATACCTCCAGCTCTCTCTACCCGAATATCTTCCTACCCCAGCTCGTCTCTCCTCCACCCCCCGCTCATTGAGAGTCACTCGCTTCTCCAAGAAACGAGTTGGGGGCAGATAATAATAATAATTTAGCACTTATGTAGCGCTACGAACCCTCAGGTATCTGAGCGCTGCTTCTTATTACCCAAGGTGTGTGGAGCTCATTTATCGACTTCAAAACGGGATTCGAACCTGCGTCAGCAGGCTCTGCACAGATGTCAAGCCTCCCTCTGGATCAGCCTCCCGGCCTCTCTGAAACTTGAGGAGAACTATCTGCGTTCTGGAAGCACCTCAAAACCTTCCTCTTTGCTTCTGCTTTCTCTCTTCCTCTCACCTGCTGATCTCCTGTCTGATACTCGCACTGGTTAGCTGATCACCCTCTTAAACCCCGGGTTGAACTCCAGCTGCACACCCGCACTGCCTCTCGGCACCCCTTACACTTGTGGTCTGTGTCTGTAACCCTACAGTCCCCTCTCCTGCACTTATCTGTAACCTTACAGTCCCCTCTCCTGCGCTTATCTGTAACCCTACAGTCCCCTCTCCTGCACTTATCTGTAACCCTGCAGTCCCCTCCCCTGCGCTTATCTGTAACCCTGCAGTCCCCTCTCCTGCGCTTATCTGTAACCCTACAGTCCCCTCGCCTAGAGTCCCCTCTCCTGCACTTATCTGTAACCCTACAGTCCCCTCTCCTGCACTTATCTGTAACCCTACAGTCCCCTCTCCTGCGCTTATCTGTAACCTTACAGTCCCCTCTCCTGCACTTATCTGTAACCCTACAGTCCCCTCTCCTGCACTTATCTGTAACCCTGCAGTCCCCTCCCCTGCACTTATCTGTAACCCTGCAGTCCCCTCTCCTGCGCTTATCTGTAACCTTACAGTCCCCTCTCCTGCACTTATCTGTAACCCTACAGTCCCCTATCCTGCGCTTATCTGTAACCTTACAGTCCCCTCTCCTGCACTTATCTGTAAGCCTAGAGTCCCCTCTCCTGCACTTATCTGTAACCCTACAGTCCCCTCTCCTGCACTTATCTGTAACCTTACAGTCCCCTCTCCTGCACTTATCTGTAAGCCTACAGTCCCCTCTCCTGCACTTATCTGTAACCTTACAGTCCCCTCTCCTGCACTTATCTGTTACCCTACAGTCCCCTATCCTGCACTTATCTCTAACCCTACAGTCCCCTCTCCTGCACTTATCTGTAACCCTACAGTCCCCTATCCTGCACTTATCTGTAACCCTACAGTCCCCTCTCCTGCACTTATCTGTAACCTTACAGTCCCCTCTCCTGCACTTCTCTGTAACCCTACAGTCCCCTCTCCTGCACTTATCTGTAACCCTACAGTCCCCTTTCCTGCACTTATCTGTAACCTTACAGTCCCCTCTCCTGCACTTATCTGTAACCCTACAGTCCTCTATCCTGCACTTATCTGTAACCCTACAGTCCCCTCTCCTGCACTTATCTGTAAGCCTGAAATCCCCTCTCCTGCACTTATCTGTAACCCTACAGTCCCCTCTCCCGTACTTATCTGTAACCCTGCAATTCCCTCTCCTGCACTCATCTGTAGCCTTACAGTCCCCTCTCCTGCACTCATCTGTAACCCTACAGTCCCCTTTCCTGCACTTATCTGTAACCTTACAGTCCCCTCTCCTGCACTTATCTGTAAGCCTACAGTCCCCTCTCCTTCACTTATCTGTAACCTTACAGTCCCCTCTCCTGCACATATCTGTAACCTTAGATAACTTACTTATCTGTAACCCTACAGTCCCCTATCCTGCACTTATCTGTAACCCTAGTCTCCTATCCTGCGCTTATCTGTAACCTTACAGTCCCCTCTCCTGCACTTATCTGTAAGCCTACAGTCCCCTCTCCTGCACTTATCTGTAACCCTACAGTCCCCTATCCTGCACTTATCTGTAACCTTACAGTCCCCTCTCCTGCACTTATCTGTAAGCCTACAGTCCCCTCTCCTGCACTTATCTGTAACCCTACAGTCCCCTCTCCTGCACTTATCTGTAACCCTGCAGTCCCCTCTCCTGCGCTTATCTGTTACCTTACAGTCCCCTCTCCTGCACTTATCTGTAACCCTACAGTCCCCTCTCCTGCACTTATCTGTAAGCCTACAGTCCCCTCTCCTGCACTTATCTGTAACCTTACAGTCCCCTCTCCTGCACCTATCTGTAACCCTACAGTCCCCTATCCTGCACTTATCTGTAACCCTACAGTCCCCTATCCTGCACTTATCTGTAACCCTACAGTCCCCTATCCTGCACGTATCTGTAACCTTACAGTCCCCTCTCCTTCACGTATCTGTAACCCTACAGTCCCCTCTCCTGCACGTATCTGTAACCCTACAGTCCCCTTTACTGCACTTATCTGTAACCTTACAGTCCCCTCTCCTGCACTTATCTGTAACCCTACAGTCCCCTATCCTGCACTTATCTGTAACCCTAAAGTCCCCTATCCTGCACTTATCTGTAACCTTACAGTCCCCTCTCCTGCACTTACCTGTAACCCTGCAGCCCCCTATCCTGCACTTACCTGTAACCCTAAAGTCCCCTCTCCTGCACTTATCTGTAACCCTACAGACCCCTCTACTGCACTTATCTGTAAGCCTACAGTCCCCTCGCCTGCACTTATCTGTAACCCTACAGTCCCCTCTCCTGCACCTATCTGTAACCCTACAGTCCCCTATCCTGCACTTATCTGTTACCTTACAGTCCCCTCTCCTGCACTTATCTGTAACCTTACAGTCCCCTCTCCTGCACTTATCTGTAAGCCTACAGTCCCCTCTCCTGCACTTATCTGTAAGCCTACAGTCCCCTCTCCTGCACTTATCTGTAACCTTACAGTCCCCTCTCCTGCACTTATCTGTAACCTTAGATAACTTACTTATCTGTAACCCTACAGTTCCCTATCCTGCACTTATCTGTAACCCTACAGTCTCTTATCCTGCGCTTATCTGTAACCTTACAGTCCCCTCTCCTGCACTTATCTGTAAGCCTACAGTCCCCTCTCCTGCACTTATCTGTAACCCTACAGTCCCCTATCCTGCACTTATCTGTAACCTTACAGTCCCCTCTCCTGCACTTATCTGTAAGCCTACAGTCCCCTATCCTGCACTTATCTGTAACCCTACAGTCTCCTATCCTGTGCTTATCTGTAACCTTACAGTCCCCTCTCCTGCACCTATCTGTAAGCCTACAGTCCCCTCTCCTGCACTTATCTGTAACCCTACAGTCCCCTATCCTGCACTTATCTGTAACCTTACAGTCCCCTCTCCTGCGCTTATCTGTAAGCCTACAGTCCCCTCTCCTGCACTTATGTGTAACCCTACAGTCCCCTCTCCTGCACTTATCTGTAACCCTGCAGTCCCCTCTCCTGCGCTTATCTGTTACCTTACAGTCCCCTCTCCTGCACTTATCTGTAACCCTACAGTCCCCTCTCCTGCACTTATCTGTAAGCCTACAGTCCCCTCTCCTGCACTTATCTGTAACCTTACAGTCCCCTCTCCTGCACCTATCTGTAACCCTACAGTCCCCTATCCTGCACTTATCTGTAACCCTACAGTCCCCTATCCTGCACTTATCTGTAACCCTACAGTCCACTATCCTGCACTTATCTGTAACCTTACAATCCCCTCTCCTGCACGTATCTGTAACCCTACAGTCCCCTCTCCTGCACTTATCTGTAACCCTACAGTCCCCTTTACTGCACTTATCTGTAACCTTACAGTCCCCTCTCCTGCACTTATTTGTAACCCTAAAGTCCCCTATCCTGCACTTATCTGTAACCTTACAGTCCCCTCTCCTGCACTTACCTGTAACCCTGCAGCCCCCTATCCTGCACTTACCTGTAACCCTAAAGTCCCCTCTCCTGCACTTATCTGTAACCCTACAGACCCCTCTACTGCACTTATCTGTAACCCTACAGTCCTCTCTCCTGCACTTACCAGACACTTGTGTGCACTCGCACTTGCCACCCGCTGGCTGCTCTACCTGTTGTTTTTCCTGCTTTTCCTTGTGCCTCACTTGTCCACCCTCCCACACACACCCGCATTTCTGCCCGCCTCCCCCCCCTGCACTTGCGCGATCTGAGTATCACTGCGCCTACTAAGATCGTTGTTTCTTGTCCTCTCTCTGTTTCTCCCCCTAGCCTTGGTGCGCCTTGAAACACCTATGTAAAGGCACGTTATAAATGCCATATGATATCATTAAACGAAATATTTATGTTTACCATTTAAATGTATTTCAGAAAATGTGGATGTGTCCCTGAGTTCACTGCCTTACATTTGTGCGGACACTCTCAGATTGCCACGTGTGGTAACGGTAATTACCACTAGCGGTAGTTAACTCGTGAACCGGTCCTACGCGATAGAAAACAGAACCTATGTAACAGACCAGTTATGACATCACAAGTGGTGATTATCCCCTCGATGTAATGCCACTGGGCACCTTATCATTTTGTGTTACACAGAATAATACACCCCATCAGGAACATTTCACGGGTATTATAATATTAGCGGTATAAATGAGCATGTATTCTCATCATGTGGTATTATATAGAGGGAGCACTGTACCCCCAGCAAGTAAATAGCGAGGATATTATGCGTCGCCTTGGGGTCATGTGCTGTATATATCGGGGAGCGTGTTAGCTACTGAACAGGACCTTGTAGTGTGCAGTTGGGGTGAATTAGTCGGAATATTACCGCACACCTAACCTTATGCACCCAGCGAGCCCCCCTACTCCCTTGTCTTCGGAAGCACTATGCCCGTGTACCTCTGGTTCCCCGCCAGTCACCAGTGCACTGTGCACAGCCACCCCAGACCCTCAATACTAGCCGCCCCAACATCACACTGCCCCCGCCATGCCCACCTGCCCAAGAGCCCCCCAAACCTCCTGGTAACAGGCACTAATGGCGTCATTGTAGCCGCATTACCCACCCCATCATTCCATAGCAGTCTGGCCTACAGGGGGCATGGGGGGGATTTAAGCACAGGCTGGCAACTCTGCAAGACCACTAGGGCCGGGGCAGAGCCAGTGACATGCCAGGGCACTGCAGCCGTGTCTTCTGAACAGTGAACTCTCAGGGGCACAGGTAACCCCATCTGCTTATTTGCCCCCCAGGTGACGCTCCTGTCGTTTAAAGTGGAATCAGAGTACACATTCGTGGATTACATCAAAGGCGGGTAAGTGCAGAGGAGACTGTGGCTGAGCATGCGAGTAACATGATATAGTGCACAGGACTACCCCTCCACCCTCCCTCCCCCCGTTATGCACAAGCACAGCCAGACTCCACGCATGCTTTCAGAGACAGAGATGCAGTCCCAGACAGACACAGATGTGCACGCGCCCATTCTGTGATCCTCATGGCCGCGTGTCCTGCTCCATCACTGGACCCGCATTTAGAGGGTGGGATATAGCACATGTGTGAAGCGTTCATAGAGGATGCCTGGAGCCACTAATGCATGTAGGGTTGCATGTAGCGCCCACCTACATAGGAAGCCACGCAGCGCTGTATATGCCATTGAGGGTCACTAATGAGGAAAGGGTTACAGGATGTTGCATCCACTGGGATGGGATGTGATGCTGGGATGCAAGGCACCTAGGAGATTTATTTATTTATTTATGTATTTGTATTTCGCCAAAAGCCCGCAGGCATCAGGGCGCAGTGACATAAAGCCAGGAGACAAGTACGAACTAAGACAAAAAGGCTGGATCTACCTCTATCTAAATGGAGTTTTACTCGAAGGGATGTGTCTTGAGGTGCTTCCTGAAAATTCTGTAATGAAGTTCTAGGCGGATGGCAGGGGAAGCTTGTTCCACTGCTGTGCTGCCTGCACAGGGAAGGATTTCCCGGCACCCGTCACTCGATTGACCAACGGCACCTGCAACCTGCCATGTGCTTCAGACCTCAGTGGCCTATTGGGTGTGTATCTTGTGAACTTAGTCCTGAGATACACCGGGGAAGCCACACCATGCAAGCATCTATGCACTAGCGCCATGGATGTGAAGAGAATTCTGTCCTGAATCCTGAGCCAATGGAGTGCTCTCCTTCCTTCGGTCACATAGTCTCTTCTCTTGATCCCTTTGATATGGAGATTGCCAGGCCCAGGGCTTCCAGAGGAGGGATATCCGGTACCAGGAGGCTGGGACATGTTCTAGTCTCTAGTGAACCCAAGTGATAATGAGAATTAGAATCTTCTCTTGCTGCCTATGCGATTTGCGGGGCAGAGCTAACCTTTTAATAGTCCCCAACGTGCCATTGTTTTGCAGGCCAGCGATTAAGGACCTTAGCCTTCAGTGCTCTCCTGTTTACATGCATGTTTCTCCGAAATGCAACATGAATAACATGACAATTTGAAACAATGTCCCTGACTGCATGACCTGCTCATTTACTTCTAACGTTGAAGCTTTTTAAAAAGTGAATGGCCCTTGCCTGTGCGGGCTAATTTGATGAAGGTTTGAATGGCACCTAGCAAACTGCCTACGAAGGATTTGGGCTTTATACATAGCGTGTATTTATTTATTTATTTGTTTATTCATGTATAGAGCACACTAAACCCAGAGGCATCAAGGCGCTGTTACAACCAGTTACGCATATACTTAAGAGGAAGGGACAAAGTCAGGGGGATGGGGGACGCAGGTGCTTGATTTCCGGGTTAGGCAAACAGCCAAGTCTTCAGTGTTCTCCTGAACACCCAGTAAGATTATACCTAATAGAAGTTTCTTTCTACAGAAGCAATAGGTGGTTTTCTGTCTGCTGGTGAGGAAAACAATGCCCCCTGCTCTTTGAGTCAAGCCAGTTGAGGGTTATCTGTAATTCCTTGAGGAGACAGGCTGACCCCTGGCTGACCTCTTAAAAAATACAACCAGTTGAGCTTTTTTAAAAAAAATGTATTTTATATGGTTACCTAATTTCAACCTTTACAACAATTGAATTGATCATAAAACAACAATATAAAATCATTAATAGTGGTAATACGAATTATTAAAATGTCCACAATTAATATAAAAATAATCCATTAATACAAGATAAAATCAACAGCATTAATCCTTCTTTTCAATCTATTAGCCGTCCATGCTGGGTAAATGTAAAATGTTTAGGAAACATAATGCCACTCAACGGTCTGAAGTGGGTTGACCACCCAAACATCATAAACCTAAAGAATCACAGTCATTCAGCATTTCCCTAGGTATCAAAAGGCGCTCGCCTTGGAAGCAAGATGTTGCAGAGCAACACAGGCTCGATACCCGGGTCCGCGCTTAGAAATCTCTGGGTATGAAGCGCGTTATAAATAAATAAATAATCATAATTATTATTATAATAAAACACCTGCCTATTCAATGCTTGAGAGTTATTACCCGGTGCACATTTAAATGATTGCATACCACCGCACTGTTACTCCCACCAACATATTTCATGCTAGAACCAGCACCAACTTGACCCCTTACAGCCCCCCTCAACGCACTGTAAACCTTTGATTTTGAATCAACACCCACATGTTTTCCATTTGTAGTGGGCAGATCCACCTCGTCCTTAGTTAACACCAGTTTTGAATCCTTTGCAAAAAACAATGTCAGTGCTCATCATTGTCTGCACACAGGATTGACACACTTGCCCGCCACATAGTTACGTACACTAGACCTACTAAACATACATTTACCTACACATAACCACCAATCAGTAAAAAAAAAAAACTCTACATATAACCCGATCAACAAATTAGGCCTCCACGCACCAACTACCACTTAAAAATGTTCTACACATCTTTTGCACCTGCATTTCACTTGCTTATGCCAAAACATTGTACACACTTCTGCTATAAATGCACATATGCATTGTGCAGTAAAAGAAGTGCATGAAGGGAAAGATGAGTAGTGATTACCAAGTGCTGATAGGAGCAAAGAAGGAAAGTGCCATGACATGCCAAACTGGGAGGCCACTAGCTACCTGCGGGGTCAGGGGCAAAGGAGTCCCGTGGGTGTGGGACAAATCTACCATATGGTAGACCCGCAAGGGCAGTGCTGAAAGGGGGTGGTGTTCTGGTGTTGACTATATGAAGGGCCTGGAACCTGGGAGGTTCATAAGGGACTAGGTCACCAGTCTCAGTGGCAATGGCATGAGTTAGCAGTGAAGGGATTAAGTAAAACAGGAACACAACAGTAGAGTTTACAGACATTTCCGGAATTTAAGAAAGTCCAGCTCAAGTATAAGAGCAGCAGAAAGGCTGTTCCTAAGACAAGCACCGGCTGAAGACAGGGACATGCCTCCTGCTCTCTGTCTCAAAAAGCATTGGACAAGCAGAGTATTGGAGTTACAACAGCGGAGGGCTCTAGCAGGGCAGTATTTAGGGAAACAAAAGTTGGACATATTGCAATTATCAGGAACCAATGTATACATTTTAGGACTACAGCAATACGACCCCTGGGCTTGAGGCCAAGGATATGTCTTGCAGCCCCATTTCAGATTAACGGAAGAGGGCATAGACAACAAAGGCGGTCATTAAGGAAGAGCCTGTTGCAAAAGTCTAGCCTACACAGGACCAGGCCTCTACAGACGTTGATCTTCTGGGTGAAGGTGGGAAAGGTACAATGCCTGTAAGGAGGTCAAGCTGAAAGCATGCGCTTTCTTTACAAGCTCCAAAATGTAAGGAGCAAAAGAGAGAGAGGACTTAAAGATAACCCCAAGGTTTCTGACCTCACAAGATGGTGAGAGTAGAGGGCCCAAAGACAGCGGCCAGAGGGTAGAAGAAAAACAGGGCACAGGTGTCACAGTAAAAACTATCTACATCTTACTTTCATTGAGACACAAATTGTTGGCGGCACACAATGCCTCAATGGCGGTCAGACAATAGAGATACAAAACGAGAACAACAAATGAGTTCAGGGAAGTTTAAGGAAACCCATATGTTATTAAAATAACACTGGAAATGAGAATAGAAGGACATCAGGTTTGCCAGAGGAACGAAATAGAAATGGAAGAGCAAATGGAAGAGCCGCAATTATAGGATAGAACCCTGGGTACTCTGCAGTTACACTGTGTGATGGTGCAGTACAAACAGCCCAGTTGCAGCTGAGAAGGCAGCTAGTGAGGAAAACAAATCAGCCAGTCCAGCGGCCTCTCCATGATGCTAATGGTATCATGTAACCGTTTAATGAGGATACAATTGTTGACTTTGTGAGAGGTGGAGTAGACATCAAGGAGCACTATACTCAATTGTACTACAATCAGTGGCCGAAGTGAGCGGGAGCATTTGGCAGCGGTGCTCCTCTACACTTTGACAATACGTTTTACTGTTCCTATATGTTTATTTTAAAAAGAAAGCTTTCCGGAGGGGGGTTTATTTTCGAATGAAAGTGTAGGAAGAAGCTGAAATGTACACAGAATGTTCCCTTAAACAGCAGGTGCATGTGTTTGGGGGTTTGTATTGTGTGTGGGATGGGGCATGGTGATGGGGTTTATGGGGAGAGGGTGCAGGCCAGCAGGGAACCTAGTTCCACTACTTCTTTTCGTGCACTTCAACCACTGACTACAATCATAAATACCATATAAACTTTTATTATATCATTCCAAAATATTACAAATACTGTATACTGCCAATACATTAAATTACCTATATTTACCTAAAATGACTATACACACATTACTATTGTGGTGGGTGTGGCCAGTGGTCAGATTCTTGGGGGCATGGCCTATGGTCATGCCCTAAAGAATTTGGCCACTGACCACAATGACCACAATAAAATTAAACCATTTAACAAGTACGTACAATACACATTCAAATAACAAAACTCAACCTGAACCCCCTGCAAATGAAATGATGTCCACGGACACCAATATTGTTTGCTCACGGCGATGTCCATGGACTACTGCAGTGTCCGCGGTGCTTTCCGCAGACTACCGCAGTCTCTGCGGACTGGGCGGCACCCGCCTCCACCTTTTACACTTATAAAAGCAGCTCCATATCATCTGTACTCCCTACCCTTTCCAGCCCTTCCTTTGACCGCCAAATAACCCCAAATGTGTTTTCAAACTTTTTCCCTACGGCAGATCCAACATGGCGACCTTTTTGAAAATTATGATGCACTTCATGCTTTTCACCATCCAATCAGCGGGCACGTCCAATGTCTGCGGACATCACACTGGCACCCGATTGGTTCAATGGGCCTGTCCAGAGATCAAATAAGGAAGTGAGTCCTCGGACCGGACCCAGATATCACAAAGTTTATTTTACCTACTATTTGGCTTACAGGTGCGTGTGGATGCACTTTGACGTGCTAAAAAACACAAGTACAGCAGCTCAGGGCTGTCCAAATGTCTGCTGCTTTTTGGATAAAGAGATTTTTAATATTTTAATAGGTGTTCTCCGTCTGGCAGGTGCCGATATGTTTTTAAAATACTGGAGGGTGAACACTTTGTTCTCCAGTGGATTCCTCTTTTTTCTTCTTATTCTCTCTTCAAATTTGCATTTAATACAAATTACAGAATTTGTTGGGCCCTTAGTGTTCAATAATAGAGGGTCCTAATTCGGAAGAGACTACCTGTGCTTGATCCATATGCACTAGGTCAGGTCTTCCAACAGCCGACCGGTTTCTGTGGTAAGAAGTAGTTACACCACATTCCTCAGGGCTCATGGGAGGCAACTAGAGGGGTGCCTCCTATGTTACAACGGCAGCGTGGTCTGCATAATTCAATAGCCTCTCCCTGTAAGGATGACAGGAGGGGTGGGGAGAAAAACACAAGGGGAGGGCATATTAATGAATAAAGTTGTGCCCTCCTTTATGGTTTTTTACATGTGGTCACTATTCAACACACTGCACATGAGTAGTACAAAGTAAATGGAAGGGCTCTTACCCTTGCCATGTAGCTAGTAGTTCTGTGCACGGGAGGGTGAGGCAGCCTGAGACCTAGGGGCCAAACACATTTGTCAATATCAGCTTAAAGTGCGTTCACTCGCATTTGTAGGCATGGGCAGGATGCATAATGGCATCCTAACATCTTTATAAAGTGATTATTTAACCAAGATTGCAAATGATTTACTGTGGGGAGATGGGCGTACACTAGCGTGTCATCTCTAACAGCAAATATACCAAAAAGACGGGTACCGAACGTGCGGTCCCGTCTGCGTCTTTGTACAAAGTCAAACGCGAGTCAGTCCTCCTTGCGATCGGGGGAAGACCCAGCTACGCGCTTCAGCTGATGTCTACGGACAGAGGCTTACCTCTCGTTTTCATCCGAAAGTGGTCTGGTGGGCCGCGCGCATGCTGTCCTATGCATCGCGGCCCGTCAGACCATTTTGTTTATAGTTTCCATAGCACCGCTGCGCGTGACGCGCGTGGCGGGCAATGGCCGACCTGGGAGGTCCTGTGGGTGGCCATTTTGAGGTCAGGCTCCTGAGTCATTCGGGCAGGCGCACTACTCCTGGGTATCCATTATATGTTTGGGGTTGACAGATTGGCGAGGTTGTGGCCCACTGTCTGGTCTAAGATAAACTAAAATTAAAATTGAAATTGAAATTCTGATTCCATGTGGAACGTACAGACAGTGTATAGTATTTTCTTGGTGGTATATGTAGGGCTAGTCTATCCGTCTTCTAGTACACATAACCAATTACCCGCCCGTGACTGGGGTATATCTGCATTGGCCTACTTGTCCTCTGAGTGGCCTGGTAAATGTACGGTGCCCTGACACAGTGAACATCATGCACGGTTAGAAGATTACAAATAGGTTACATGTGAGGGAGTCTGTGCAGATCAATAAACATTGGTGTCTCGAATATGGCATACTGAGCTGTGCCTCACAATGTTCTGATTCACCGTCTTGACTTCAAAGTTCCTATTGTACTCACAGAGTTATTTTCAAAGGCACACATTGGTGAGCATGGTAGCAGGTAATACAAAGTAGGTTGGTTTCCAAATAGTTCACCTCATAAACGCACACACATTGCTCAGGATCTCACAGCTAACATGTCATGGTGTAACCATCTGATTCTCCTGCTGTTTACATTGTAGCTAACGTTTGCCAATTGGTCGGCTCATTCAGTCCTGTCTTATCAGTTTTCAACCGGTAGATCTATAGTTGTTCTCTTCTGTAGAGAAGATCATGGATGTTGCCGCCCCTTGTGGGTACTGCCATCTTCTCGATAATGGACCATGTAAAGTCCGCTGGACTGTGTTGGTGTTCAAGAAAATAGTCCACCATAGGTGCGGATGACTTTTTTTGTGCGGATGCAGGACCTATGCTCCGCGAGACGTGTTCTTATCGGTCGCATTGTCATACCCACGTAGCGTTTGGCACATGGGCAGGTTATGATGTAGATTACATTGCGACTATTGCAATTTGTAAAGTTCTTTTGTGTCCAAGGAAAATGCCAGCCAATTTAAATGCTTGTTGATCTTTTGGTACTAGAGCAGGCGCTGCACGATCCACATGGTGTGTGCCCAGTTGTTTGGGTTGCACCCCATAGGGTGTTGGATCTGGGAGTTGTGTCCTTAAATGAATGTACCAGGGAATCCCTCAGATTTGTACGTCTTTTGATAGCAAATCTTGGAGGGTCCGGGCTCTGGGTACTGACATTCAGAATGGGCCAGAGTTTGAGAACTTCCTTCTTAATCTTATTGGTCAGTGGTGAGAAGCTTAGTACAGCTGTGATTTGCTCAGAAGATTCATTCCGTTTCATGTGATGTTCCAAAGTTGCTTCTCTTGGGATCTTTCTGCCCCTTTTTCTTGCTTGTTTCACTAGTGTTTTGGGTAGCCCCTATTTTTCAATTTAGTGGCCAGTGCTGATGATTGCTGATTGTAATCTGTCACTTGTGTGCAGTTCTGACGGTATCGAAGGAACTGGACACAAGGTAGGTTCTTTTTAAGGCTCGACGGATGGTAACTCTTGTATGTAAGCATTGAGTTCCTATCCGTGGGCTTGTTGTAGATGGTACTTGTAATGGTTTCATTGCTTATCTGTAATGTCAAGTCAAGGAAGTGTACTGAAACAGTACTATGTGTTTCAGGGAATCTCTGGAAGGGGTTTTGCATGTTGAGCCATTCCATAAAGGCAATAAGGTCTGCCTCGTTGCCTGTGAAGATCAGCAGCACGTCGTCAATGTACCTTGACCATCATTTTATTTTATTCAGCCGTGGGTTGTTGGGCTGATAGATCCTTACCTCCTCGAAGTTAGCGACATAGAGATTGGCATGGCTCGGTGCGAAGGTAGCTCCCATCGCCATGCCCAATATTTGTTCATAGTAGTTGTTGTTATAGTTGAAGAAATTCTTTGTCAATGCAATCTCTGAAAGTTGCATCACGAAAGTAACCAGAATGGGGAGTGGTGGTTCTCTCTCTTGTAGAATCTTCTCTATCACTCTTAGAGTGGCCATCTGTGGAATTCTAGTATACAGCAATTCGATGTCCAGTGTTACTAGGTTGTGGCCTGAGTCGAAAGGTCAGTCTTTTATCAATTCAATGACTGCCGTCGTATCTTTCAGATATGACTTCATTTTGGTTACTTCTGGTTTTAAGAAGAAATCCACAAATTGTGACAGTGGTTCCAGGATGGAGCCATTCCCGGAGACTATGGGTCTTCTTGGTGGTGGAGTGATTCCTTTGTGCACTTTCGGAAGTGCATAGAATGCTGGTTTTCTTGTGTTTCTTGGGTTGAGGAAGTCATATTCTTTGTTGCTGATCACTTCTTCGGCGTTGGCTTCTTACAAAATAGTTATTATAAGTTGTCTGATTGCTTCTGTTGGATCAGCCCCTAGTTGTTTATAGCTGGCGGTTTCCTGTAAGAGGGTCTGAACCATTAGATCATATGCCATGATGTCCATTATAACCGTGGCTCCGCCTTTATCCGCCGGTTTGATGGTGATAAGTTCATTGGATGCTAGTGATTGAAGTGCTAGCTTGTTTTTGTTTGAGAAATTCTTGTAACCAGGAGTTAGTTCGGCTTCTAATTTCTCGAGTTGTTTAAGCAGCGCATTTTCAAATGTAATTGACTCAGGTGAGATGCCATTCGGTGGGGGGTAAAAGGTAGACTTGCCCCTCAGGTTTGTTGCACTTTTCTCTCTGGCGGTGGTGGTTATTGAACCGAAGTAATGTTTCAACCGAATTTTCATGACTAATTGTGCCATTTCTATGCGGGTCTGGAACGGGTCATGGTCTGCTGATGGAACGAACGAGAGACTCTTTTCAAGGACTTCTAATTTGTCTGCAGTCAGGTTATGTTTCGATAGATTCATCACTAGACTTTCTCGATATGTATTTGGTATTTCAGATTCTGCATCTGTCTGGGGGTTTCTCATGTCTGTGATCATATGATTTGTTAAACTGATGGTCCTGGTTGCAGTTGTCCTTGTCCTCGGTGTCTGCTGCGAGTTACAACTGGTGACTGGTTCTGCCAGTGGACTCGGGGTTGCCAGTTGCCTCTGCCCTTGTTCTTTGCTTTGCCTTGCCCACCTCGAAAAAAAGGTATTGATGGATGGTTAGCATTTTGGGGGGCATTTTGGGGGCAAAGTTGTTCATGGAGCTATTTGAGCCTGATGTGTTGGATCCACTCCCTGAGCTCCCGCTTGAGAAGGACCAATTGTTTGCTCTGGATCGGTTGTTCTGAATCCTCTTTCTATTATGTTGGTTGAACTGCGGGCCTGTTGTTATTGGGTTGTTTGCACTCATGTCTTCAAAGTAGGTGTCCATGATGTACGATAGATTCTTTCTTGAGAAAAGACCGCTAGATCTTTTTTTAGTTTGGTTATTTTCTTGTTGAGGTTCAAGTCTCTAAATTCTTTCATCGCTGTATCCAGATCTTCTAAGCTTTTCTTATATTGGGCAAGTGCGATGGAGGATTTCATAGTTTCCTGTTTCTCTTCTATCTCTTTCATCAGTTTCTTGGACACTGCTTTGGCAGTGCTGATTATTAGTACGAACCCGTCCCTTGTACACTTGTTGGATATGTAGCTCCAGTCTTTCCTGAATTCTACATGTTCGAGGAAGATTCTCAGCTCAATCCTTATAATTAGGCCCATCGGCGCTGCATGTGCTCATAGGTATTCAGTCATTAATGCTCCATGTAATTTGGTTCTTATGAGTTGTTTCTTCAGGACTTCCAGTTCGTTCCAGTCATCGGTCGTTGCGCCTGGTGTAGGTATAGTACATCTTCCCCCAGGATGGATGGAATGGCTAAAATTGTTTCGACTGGATCTTCTGTGAAGGCTAAACATCTTGAATAAGACGTAGGTATATTTGCAAAATAACAGAGGCAATCTGGTGCAGGGTTGCTTGTAGATTTCAAGCTTCAGTCCACAGCCCGTGGCTGTCAGAAGGATACAAATTACAGGTCAGGTCTTCCAATAGCCGACCGGTTTCTGTGGTAAGAAGTAGTTATACCACATTCCTCAGGGCTTATGGGAGGCAACTAAATGGGTGCCTCCTAGGTTGGTGTAACTACTTCTTACCACAGAAACCGGTCGGCTGTTGGAAGACCTGACCTAGTGCGTATGGATCAAGCACAGGTAGTTTCTTCCAAATTAGGACCCTCTATTATTGAACACTAAGGGCCCAACAAATTCTGTAATTTGTATTAAATGCAAATTTGAAGAGAGAATAAGAAGAAAAAAGAGGAATCCACTGGAGAACAAAGTGTTCACCCTCCAGTATTTTAAAATCATATCTGCACCTGTCAGATGGAGAACACCTATTAAAATATTAAACATTTCTTCATCCGAAAAGCAGGAGACATTTGGACAGCCCTGAGCGGCTGTACTTGTGTTTTTTAGCACGTCAAAGTGCATCCACACGCACCTGTAAGCCAAAATCAAGATACAGACTTATTTCAATCTATCCCAGCAAAGAAACTGTGTATTCCTAAGTGTGACTAGAGTATTGGGTAACCCACAGTAGGAAAACCCACAACAGTCCCCTGTGTTTTGTATATTACCTACTATTTGGCCATTTTAAAAGAAACTACTGGACGGATTGACACCAAATGTACAAAAGCACACTTTCAGGACCAAGCCCCCACTTCTGCTGCAAATTTGACGAAAATCTGTCCAGCGGTTTGGGCTGTAGGTGTGAACAAAGGTTTTTTTTCCATTGCGTCCATGAGGATTTCCACACACATTTGGCACCCACCCTATAACTGTCCCCCAGTTTTTTTTGATAGATGCAATGTAAGTAAAAAATGTGATCACGTCTACAGCCCAAACCGCTGGATGGATTTTCACCAAATTTGCGGAAGGAGAAGCGGCTTGGCCCCTAAAGCGTGCCTTTGGAAATTTGGTGTAAATCCATCCAGTAGTTCTTTTTAAAATGGCCCAAAAGTAGGTAAAAGAAATGTGTGATATTTGGGTTTGGTCCGCGGATTCACTACCCTGTTCAGTCCACGGACGGCATCTGATTGGCCTGGGGGTGACGTGATGTCCGTGGACATCAGACGCGCCCACTGATGGATGGTGAAAAGTGTGAAGTGCGTCAGATTTTTGGAAATGCCCGCCATGTTAGATTCGCGGACAGCCGCTGGTGTTCGCAAACATTGTGGTAAAAACATATTAAAAAACACAACATTGCACTTGTCAAACCTATCATGCACTCTCTGGGGAGGTGAGGGGTGATGAGGATGGGATGGGATATGGCCATAAGAAGCCAAAAAACAGGTGTTTTTCATCCCCAAAGTCCAGAAACAGTCTGGATGTTCGGGTACAGTCCTGTGATGTTCACAAACACTTCAAATGTTCAGGGACATCTATGCCTATTTCTGTATTATAGGGTTGGTGAAAAGCAGTTTTTGGATGGCTTATAACATTGGAGCCACTCAATGAAACTGCATGAAATTCTGGAACTTTTTTCTAGACCTGATTCTGAATGGTTTGGAAAGTGTGGAGCTGTTTTATCAAGAGGGAACAAAATTAGAGGGGGTGCCAAAACATTGTAAAGGCTTATAAATGTGGTGCCATTTCACGAATCTGCACATAAGTTAGCAAAACGATTCTATATCTAGATATAAATGTTTCTGAAAAGTTTGGTGGTATTTTGTCATGAGGAGGCTAAATTAGAGGGGGTCTCAACATTTTTAGATGGCTTGTAACTTTGTTGCCGTTTGCGAATATCAACAAATGTTTTCAGAAAGATTATAGACCCAACTTGAATGTTTGTGCACAGTCTGAATGAATGTTGTCAAGTGGGGCTAAGTTAAATGACTACTGTTTGTGCATACATTTGACACTTTTGAAAAAATAAAACATGGATGGATTTCCAGCAAACTCGTGTAAGGAGCATTGGCAAGGACCTTAAAGCATGGCTTTGCAAATGTGCCCGTATTTGTTTTGGCAAGTGTCATAATGTAGGCACAAAAAATAGTGATGTACCTTTGGTGACTGAGGTGTAGCCTGTGGCCATGGACAGTGGCCAGATTTTCCGGGTCATGGTATAAGCTCATGACCCGGACAATCCGGCTACCGGCCATGACCACAAGGGACGACAAATGGGCTTAAAGTGGCCATGCCCACCTGGGACCGGCTATGTGATTAAGTTATTCAAAAGTGGGATATATATGTCAGTGAACAAAAACAAGTGGCTCAGTTATGTGAGGCCATCAGTGATGTCATCAATGACATTTGTGATGTCATCTTTGATGTTCTGGGTGTTAGTTTTAGCAGTGCACGGTGGTGGCGCGAGTTATGGTTGCTTAGCTTACCATAACTGGCACATTTCTGGGGGGTTTCGGTTTTACTTGTAACCCTAACGTCTCTTCAACAACGTTCGTTTTTTCAGTGAATATGTATAGAAGAATAAATGCAATTAGCTCAATTCAGCATTAGAGAAAGGGGGCCAATCACATGCCTCCCCCCCCCCAGTCCCAATAGTCTTTTTACATTTAAAAACCCTGTCTCGGCTTTGCGCAAAGGGCAGGTGACAGCAAGTATGAACTCATTTAATATCACATCAATTCCCGAAAGTTGACATTGTAGGATGTGCTCCAACACCCAACCTTCCACCACTGACTGATTGTGCCACCGAGAGTGGCTTGGCGATGAAAGAACCTCAAGCCCCATAATACCAAGCCGAGCAAAGGCCCGTTTTTAATTAACATGCTAAGATTCACAGCCAAGACTGCACAATGTACACTATATATAGTATAGATTATTTATATAGAGGAGCAGTGCTGGAAATACTGTTCTATGGGTGTTGGGGAAGGGGCAGTAATGGTTGGGCCGCAAGGGAGTAGTCCTTCTTTTATGTTGTTTGCCATCCCCGTTTTTCGTCTTGGAAATCTGGTCCCCCAAGGCGGGGACAACTAGCACCATTCGTCCCACTCCGCTTCCACATCCCGCACACTCCGCCAACTGCTATCCCACCCTTTCCCCTCCCCCAAACAGCACTTACCTGTCTTCAATCGGCCAAAGAGACGCGTGTCACACTATTGTGTGTCTGTCTCTTTCCATCGCGCTTTTGTACGTTGCGCTTCTCCGTTGCAGTCTACAGACCACAAGCGCCCAGAATACAGCTCAAAATAGAGGGCTAGGATTTCAGTTTCCCCTGTCTATGCTGAATTTGTATAAAAGTGTGTTTTTAATGAATGAATGAACGAATGATTGTGTGGGCACTACGCGCGCTCTAATATATCCTCCTTGCCCTAATCGATCAGCCGAGCCTGGAGCGATCAATTCTGGGTTAACAGTCCTTGGGTTTTAGCTATGTCGTACGGATGAATTGGAAGCAGCCGGATTATGAAATGTGTTCTGCCTTTATTGATCTCTGAAGGATGAAAGACCGACTGGACCCACTAGGTTGCAAATTTAGCACATTACTAGGTGTTACGTGGTTAACCCACTGAGCTACATAACTATTGCAAGATGTGTAATATCCTTCACTTCCAAGAAGGTGGGACCAATAGCAAGCAGTTATCAGAATTACAAGGGCAATTTTGATTGGGAGCACAGGAGCCACATGGTAATAATAAGATGAAATAGTAGCAAAGTTCCTAGTTAACTCTATTCTGTAGTTATTTAATTTCTTAGTAATAATATTGTCTATTTTGATTTTTTTGTCACACATGTTTATATGTGTTCTTTTTTTGTAACCTGAAATCAAATTTAGGAAATACGCTTCCAGAACCTGCCTTTTATTTGAGGGTAAATGTTTCAGAATTTGAAGCAATGACTGTGAGGTGGGGGGGGGGGGTGTTTTGCGTTTGGTCCATGGTCTATCCTAACACTGGTTGTGGAACGGTGAGCCCTTCAGCCAATGCTGTCTGGCGGGCAATCAATGTACAGAAGAACCAAAATCAAGAAATTATAAATATGTTCAAAGCTGCCAATCACTGCTGTTCTGGGACTTCAGTGCCTGAAATCTACCAATCACTGCTGTTCTTGGACGGCAGTGCCTGAACTCTACCAATCACTGCAGTTCTGGATGGCAATGCCTGAAAGCAGCCAATAACTGCTGTTCTGGACTGCAGTGCCTGAAACCTACCAATCACTGCTGCTCTGGGACTGCAGTGCCTGAAAGCAGCCAATAACTGCAGTTCTGGACTGCAGTGCCTGAAATCTACCAATCACTGCTGTTCTGGACTGCAGTGCCTGAAATCTACCAATCACTGCTGTTCTTGGACGGCAGTGCCTGAACTCTACCAATCACTGCAGTTCTGGATGGCAATGCCTGAAAGCAGCCAATAACTGCTGTTCTGGACTGCAGTGCCTGAAACCTACCAATCACTGCTGCTCTGGGACTGCAGTGCCTGAAAGCTGCCAATCACTGCTGTTCTGGGACGGCAATGCTTGGAAGCCACCAATCACTGCCATTCTAGGGCAGCAATGCCTGAAAGCTACCAATCTCCGCCATTCTGTGACGGCATGACGAAGTGAATTCTCTTTCATTCAACGTGATTCATACACCAAAGTCTTCTGCCCTGAAGAAGGGCACTTCTGTCCGAAACCATGTTTTGGCTAATGTCATCGTCTCACCTCCAAACCCACAACTCACATTATACTTCTGAACAGTTACAGGTTCGGAGTCTCTGCTTTCACCATACATTTGTGTTGCAGCTTTTTATACAGGACGGTATTATCATCTATTGAATGCCCCAAGATAGAACTCGCAAATACTGGCTGGCATTCATGCAAACCAGAAAGCTAGTGGGTACCCTCATTGCATGCACATTGCCTGTTAGGTGGAGTTATGCTACATTCAAGGACCAGGTCTAGTGCAAGGGGGCACAATCCCGACGCTCAAGCCCACAAACTGATTGACATTTCAGGATAACCACAAAATGTGTTAATTATGCCCTATGTTGATCCATTGGGTGCAAATTTCTATCTATTCTAACACTCATTGGTTCATAGGTCGCCATCCCTGGAGGATAGCTCAGCGGCAACGTTCTCGCCTTGGAAGCAAGACTATACGAAGCAGCACAGGTTCGATCCCCGGGTCCGCGCTTAGAAACCTCTGGGAATTTATGCGCGTTATAAATACGCAACTAAGAAGAAAAAAAAATTCAAAACGAAAACAATTCCTGTAACAGCACCTCGATGCCCGCGGCCTGTGTGAGCGCTATATAAAAATGAATAAATACATAAAAAGGAGACACACTCTAATTGGATCGTGGAAGGAGGGCCCTCTGTGGCCCTACTACAGGGAGTAACTCCATGGGGAAAATTTAGTGAAATGTAGTTATGGGCCTGTAGAGAGACTTGCAACATGCAGGCAACCCACTCCCCTTATACTAACCTCCATGCACGCTTTTGTGGTGGGCCTGGTGGCTCTCCGCACCAAGTCCAGGGTTGCGATATTTCTAACCCCACCTGCTCAGTGCGGAGAGCAAAACTCTGCCCGGTGATTGCTACAGAAACTGAGTTATAAGTTAATCTGCGAACTGCTTCATCAACATCACAGTGTGAGCGGCTGTCACAGAACTTTAATTATCTCTCTTTTTCTCTTCTTTTCCTCTCCAGGACGCAGTTAAACTTCACGGTTGCCATTGATTTTACGGCATCGAACGGTGAGTGCAATGTGTACCTGCTTCCTCTTCCCCTCTTCAATTATTTTTTTTTCTAGCTTTGACTGACTGAGGATAACGAGAAGGCCAGGGTGGACGAAGAGCAATTGCTGCGGAGACTGATGAAGCCGGTCTTCAAAATATTGTCCTGGCGGCAAGAGCAGCTGTCTTCCCAGTTAATAGGGCTTTGATAGGCAGGGCCAGTGGGTCGGACGGCGAACAAGCAATGGTTCATAGAAGAAGGATGAGCAAACGTCGCTTTCTCGCTGCTCTTCCAGCATCAAGAAGAGCCTTCTTTTTTTTTTTTTTGGTCTCCTGTCCAGTGAAAAAGTATGAAGATATCTAAGGATGTCACTGATCACTAGATTGGTGTATCAAATGTCACGGTTTATTACACGACACACGCAAGCTTGGGATCTCCTTCCCCTGCAAAGACTGTGGCACGCAATAAAACGCGTTATATTTCTTTAGTATACTACGGAATTCTTTTTGAGTAGGCCTACAACCCGTCCCACACCCAACCTCCACAAACACCCCGTGTCACAATGGATTAGGAACCAGTCCGGTGTGTATCAAGACAAAATGTAATAATCTCTACAAAACAACCAGGTTAAGATATACTGTCACAGTTACAGTTTTTTAATGTCAGAACAAAAAAAGAACAATTTACCACAAAATGATAGCATTAGCGTTAAGCACTCCCCGTGCAACACTCAACCCCCCCCCCAAACATCAATTGGACTTGATCCTTTGAATGGAAGGCAGTGGCAGGGAGTATAAATACAGGGGAAAAATCGGTTTTGGTGTGGTACCCACAGAAACAATATGGAGAGCCAGCAAAGCAGGGGAAAATCTGTTTTTGGAGCACCAATAGAAGAATGTTTTTTTAAAATTATTTTTCACCACTGTTAGGGGAAACAGATGGAAAACAGGGAATTTGCTTGCTTATGTTTAGAAAGACAGGCAGAGCTTTTAGGGAATACTAATGAGCACACAAAGAGAAACTCAATTTTTAGAATATACAGCACATGAGCAATGGAAAGGGAATGCAAATGAAAAATTGTTTTTTTGACCACACAATAGGGAAAGAGGGACAGAAGCGGAAAATCGTTTTTTGGGATTTTAAGCTCAATTTCATTGGAAAATATATGCAAATGGAATTTGTTTATTTTCTGAGGCTGCAAATGACAGGTAGGCTCTGGGAAAGGGGGTGGCTCACACAAGGCAAATCAGTTGTGGGTTAGGATAACAGATGCAGAGAGGAAGATGCAGTGGCAGATGGGAATTTACTGAGGCTGCAAAAGACGGGACAAATTAGTTTCTCAGATCACAAAGGGATTCATTCTTTGGGCAAAACTTTATAACGATAACAATTAACAAAAACACTGGGTAAAAGATTGCTGGTTTCGAATTCCACCAATCCCATTCCCGTGAAATTCAATGGGGGAATTAAATGATTGATTTACAAAAATTCTAAAGATTTACACCGACAAATGAGTTTTTTTTTTAATGGGTATATGCTAGCAAACACAGGCAAACAAAAGATTCTTCTATGGGTAGATGACCTTGTTAGGCAGAAACCTGTGCAGTTCCCTCTGGGACCACTGCAAAAGATTTAGGACTACAGGTGTTTGGCAGTAAACCCACTTGGTAGCAGTCTGTACCACACAGATGCACTTGGTAGCTGTGGCTGAGCAGTCAGACTTCCCTCAAGAAGAGGTAGGCAGTATACAGAGTATTCACAATAGGTCAAGAGCACACAATAGAACAAGTAAACACTGACCAGGGCTTGGTGTAAAAGAGATATTTATTTATTTAAAAACCACATATAGAAAAACGCACAGGCACTAATAGTAAGCAAATCAAAAACACGGTCACTAAAAGATATACACTCCCTTAAAAGAATATTAGACAAGTCTTAAGTAAAGCCCCACTTATTTTCAGACTGCGGTGAGCCCTTAACGTAGATGGCACTCTAATAGTTCGTTTTTAAAAGGGAGAAAAAAGCTGAGAACAAATTGAAACAGATCCCAACACTTTTTACAAGAACATAACAAGAGAGGAAGGCAAAGTAAACCCGTGAATTCAGAGTCAGTAGGCCGGATCCGCTTTAAGAGGATCGAAACAAAATGTGTCCAAGGTCACACGGTTGCAGTGCACAAAAGTCTTGTAAAGGTTCAAAAAGGAGTTGGACCAAAGAAAAGGACCAGTTAGAGGGTCAAGGCGGCCAGGCCAGTCCAGAAGGTTAAGGAGTTATTATTACCTTGTAGCAATCTTTAGAAAGGGAGGCCTGGCAGACAAGGTACCTTAAAGTGGTGAGAAGACTCCAGCGGGGGCAGTTCTTCCTGGCAGCAGATGCAAGTTGGTGCTTCGCCCAGGGGAAGAGAGGATCTTGTCGTGGAGGAAGACAGGAGTCTGTTGCACTGCCAGGGAAGAAACCAGCCGCTGCGTTTCTCAGGTACAAGGAGCGGTCCGTTGATTCGCGGTTCAGTGGTGAGTGGCTATCCGGCCGCCGGGGTGCTTGGCACGGCAGTTCCACCACAAACCGGTCTGAAGTGCAAAGAAGGAAGGTAAAAACTGGTTGTGCCCACCAGTCAGGGGAAGAAGCCTCTCCAGCCGGGAGATTTTCTCTGTCGTCATGAAGTGGTGAGTCGGTTCCGCAGGGCTCCACCGGTGGTGTCGTCGTGGTAGGTCGGCTCAGCTTCTCCCTTGTCAGATTCTCAGGTCCTGTGGCGACTTCTGAAGTTCCAGTCCCCAGAGCCCTGCTTTTATGCAGTATACCCCCATTCACTCAGCCTAGCTGTCAATCAAACATGCTAAGTGGTGAGCCAGCCGGCTCACCACTTGGGCTAATCACACAAGAGTGCGACTTGAGTTACCAAGGTAACTCAGTCCAGGGTGCCTAAACCCCCTCCCACACCCCCTGTGATACCCAGACAGAGTGGCACCACTTTTGGAGGCTTCTGTGGAGAAGCCCACCAAAAAGTGGAACAAAGGGCTCGACTTGGGTTGGAGTCACAGAAGAGAACACAGACGCCATTTTGGAATCGAGTCCTGGCAAAAAAATACCAACCGGTGAATTAATATTAAATAAATAAACCGGCGGTATTTTCGAGGCTATGAGAATTAAATAATTAAAGTTGGTAGCCTCGAACAATGGGAAAAAATCCCATAGGAAAATATTCGTGGTCCACTGCCACCAGCCAAAACTCGATCAGGGGGGACGGAGACGTGCCCCCTCGACTAACAGACCCCGGGCCAATCGAATTGCCCCGACCAGTACGTCCACAATATGATGGTTTGTACTGGTTTCTGTTAATAATTAGGGACTAGTAAAGCCAATGGTGACTTTACATGCCCTGGGAGACAGTAGTCAGTCCCAGGGTATGGAGTCTATGGTGGGGTGTCACTATGACACCCCTGTGTTACTGCACGGAGGGTGCTGTGTAACACACATAGTAAAAACACATGAGACCCTATGGAGTAAAGGACCCCATAGCCCATAAAACACATTAACATTCAAAGGAACACCATAAATCATGTCCAAGAGTGAGAGAAAAAGAGTCTCACTCTTGGCAGGAGGAAAAAACAAACTCCAGAAATCCAGCAAAGCTGCTGGGGGACTCACTAGGTTAGGGAATTCAGACTACAGAGAGAATGCTCCCTAACACTCGCCACCCCCCCCCCAGACTAAGGGACAGGAGGATTCAATCTGCTCCTGGATGAATCTCATACCTCTAGTCGATGACATACATCCTAGAGAGACCATCAGCATTTTGGTGGTGACACCCTGACCTGTGCTCAATGGTGAAATCAAACCCTTGCAGGCAGATTGACCATCTCAATAGTTTTGGGGTTTCCCCTTTCATTTGCATTAACATCTCAAGGGTTGGTGGTCAGTCTGAATGACAAATGTAGAACCATACAAGTATGGCCTAAACTTCTTCAGAGCCCACACAATAGCAAAACACTCTCGTTCAATGGTTGCCCACCTTGTTTCAGGATCCTTCAGTTTTCTACTGATGAAGTAAATGGGGTGCTCCCTACCTTTCCCATCCAGTTAACTGAGGACTGCACCTTTTCCTACATTTGAAGCATCTGTTTGCACAATGAAAGTTTGGTGATAGTCAGGAGCTCTGAGTACTGGGGCTTGGCAAAGAGTCTTTTTCAGGGTTTCAAAGGCCTGATTGCATTCCTCATTCCACCTAACCTTTTTAGGGAATTTAGGAGAGGAGATGACATTCAGTGGAGAAGCTATGGACCCATAGTTCTCAATGAAATTCCTGTAATACCCAGTGAGACCTAAGAAGGCTCTCACCTGGGTCTGAGTAGTAGGTGTTGTCTAATTTTGCACAGCTTCAATCTTACTGGGCAAAGGCCTTATTTCTCCACCTCCTACCTCATGTCCAAGGTAGACCACTTTACTCTGTCCAATCTGGCATTTACTTGCCTTCATGGTCAGATTGGCCTTTCCAAGAGCCTGCAAAACATATCTCAGGTGGTCCACATGTTCTTCCCAGGAATTGCTGAACACAGCTATGTAATCCAAGTATGCCATGCAGAAGTCCTCCATCCCATTCAGAACCTGGTTTACCATCCTTTGAAACGTAACAGGTGCATTCTTCAATCCAAAAGGCATAACCTTAAACTGGCATAAGCCAACTGTGGTGGAAAATGCAGTTTTCTCCTTGGCATGGTCTGTCAGGGCTATTTGCCAATAGCCTGACGTCAAGTCAAATGTGCTGAGGAACTTGGCTGCACCAAGTCTATCCACCAACTCATCTGTCCTTGGCAAAGGGTGGGCATCAGTCTTAGTGACTGCATTAAGAGCTCTGTAATCCACACAGAATCTGAGTTCTTTAGATCCTGCCTTTGGTACTAACACAACGGGGCTAGACCATGGACTAGTAGAGGGCTCTATTACCCCGAGATCAAGCATCTTGTTGACCTCACCTTTGATGTGGGTTCTTACATTTTCTGACATTCGATATTCTCTGCTTTTGACTGCCAGACAGTCACCAGTGAGTATGTCATGCTGTCTCCAAGGGGTCAAGCCTGGTGAAAGTGAGAACAGAGAGACAAACTGATTTAACATAGATTTGCACTCTTCCTGTTGCTCAGGTGTCAGATTTGAAGAGAGATTTACTCCTTCAATCTTTTCGTCTAAAGGTAAGCCTCTGAGGAGATCAGGAAGAGCTTCACTCTCTTCTTCTTCCTCTGATGATGCTAGAAGCAAAGCTCCTACATCAGGTCTGGAGACATACGCTTTTAGTCTGTTGGTGTGGAAGACTGTTGGAGCCTCCTTGGGGTTGCCCAAGTCCACCAGATAGTTGACCTCTCCAAGTTTACCCACAACTTTGAAGGGTCCCATCCATTTGTCTTGCAAGGCCCTCTGCCTTGTTGGAATCATAACGAGAACTAGCTGGTCCTGAGTAAACTCGACCATGTTAGCCTTTTGGTCATACCAGTGCTTGACCAATGCTTGTCCAGCTTTCAAGTTATCACTTGCTTCTACCATCATGTGTGACATTCTCCTTCGGAGACCTATCACATAGTCAGTCACTCTGACTGGCTTGGGGGAAGGAGCACTCTCTAACCCCTCCTTGATCAGGGCCAATGGACCTCTGACCGGATGACTATAAAGAAGTTCAAAGGGAGAATAACCTACTCCTTCCTGAGGGACTTCTCTATAAGTAAAGAGAAGGCATGGCAGTAGAAGGTCCCACTTTCTTTTAAGGGGGTCCTCTAAAGCACCTATCAAGCTCTTCATGGTTCTGTTGAACCTTTCAACCAGTCCATTTGTCTGAGGGTGGTATGCGGTTGAGACCTTGTAAGTAACTCTGCAGGTTTTCCACATGGCTTTCATGTAGTGGGACATAAAATTTGACCCCGTGTCAGAGATTACTTCCTTAGGAAACCCAACCCTGGTAAAAATACCAAGGAGGGCCTTAGCCACAGCCAGAGCTGTAACAGTCCTCATAGGAATTGCCTCAGGGTATCTAGTAGCATGGTCTACTACAACAAGTATAAACCTGTTGCCTGAGGAAGTTGGAGGATCAAGGGGACCAACAATGTCAATCCCTACTCTCTGAAATGGGACTTCCACTACAGGGAGAGGCACTAAAGGTGCCACATTCTTGGAGCCAACCTTACCAGAAGTCTGGCAGGTGTGGCAGCTCCTGCAGTATTTATCTACCTCAGCCCCCATCTTTGGCCAATAAAAGTAGAGTGAGAGCCTTTCCTTAGCCTTCTTGAAACTCAAGTGGCCAGCCAAAGGAATCTCATGGGCTAACTGCAAGAACTGTGGTCTGTTCTCTTGGGGTACTACAAGTCGTTTGTTGTCCCCAGGTGCAGACTCGGTCGGTTCACTGTAGAAGAGGCCATCTTCCCAGTGTAACCTATATTTCCCCGGCTCTTGCCCTTCAGCCTGAGCATCTGCCTGGTGGCAAAGACCTTCCAGAGTTGGACATTCTCTCTGTCCCTTACTGAAGTCTGTTCTGTTGGGTCCACCTTCTGCCAGTAAAGACTGCAGCTCAGGATGGTCAACAGGATCCAGATCTCCAATGAGTTCCTGGCCTTCCACTAGCTCTTCTTCAGAGTCTAGTTCAACCACACAGGGTTGTACCTCCCTCTCAGCCTCAGCTGGAGGGGGAGTTACTCGTGTAACTTTGGACAACCTAGGGGAAGTCCTTGTTGGCTGCACTGAAGTGCTGGCTGTGAGATTCTTTTTAGACGTTTTAGGTTTCCCTTTTTCTTCTAGTTTCTTAGAGACAGCAGCTGACATCTCCAGTGGAGCAGGAGTGATCTCTTTCTTAATCATCTCCTTGGGAGAACCTCTCATGGTTCTCTCCCTTGCAGGTCTGGTGAGCTCCTGTAACCTTTTACTAGGAGGTCTGGGGGTATGTGACACTACTCCAAGAGTTTTCAAGTCATTACCCAGCAGAACCCTTCCTGGCACCTCACTTTGTATGCTGACAGGTATCTTCACAGTCATGTCATTACACTGGATGCGAACTGGTAATTGGGGAAGCATCTGCACAGCCCCTCCAGCTAACTTGGTGAGGCGTTTGGGTGCCTTAGCAACATCCTCAGCCTGAAAAAATGATTTGTCCACCACAGTTATGCTGGCCCCAGTGTCCCTAATGGCAGGAGTCTCCTGACCATTCACCTGGACACTGTCCTTATAATACTCTTTAGTATTATCTGGGATAGAATTATAGACATCTAAGTTCTGTTGTTCCCATAGACCCAGAGACACTAAAGAAACAGTAGCTGAGACTCCAGTGGGTTTGTCAGCCAGCAATAGAATGTTTCCACTTGCCATTTGGACTTCCTCCTCTGGAGCGAAGGCTAAGGAGACAAGCTGGACCCCTGAAGGTTTACCCTTACATCTGGGATCTCCTTTCACATGGTCAGTAGAGCCACAAACAAAGCATTTACCAAATGCTTTCTGGAATCGTGGCTTGTTCTGACCTCCTCCTGGTTTGGCACTAGGAGGTACACTAGCCTGATTTGGATTCCCTGGTGGCTTACCCTTTTGGTTCTGTTTGGGGCCCTCTTTGGAATTGGAATTATTAGAATTCTCTTTGGAGTCCTTTTTCGACTGTTTTCCCTCATCCTTTTTCTGAGTAGCCCCAGAATCCTTGTGAGTGGCCCTGTTGGCAACCCACAAGTCAGCAGCCTTAGCTAACTTCCTGGAATCTAATTCCTTTGAATCAGCCAAGTGCTGTCTGAGCTCAGGAGATCAGGCATCAAAAATTGACTCCAACATTACAAGATTCTTCATTCCTTCATAAGTGTTAACTCTGTAATCCTTCATCCATCCCTCTAAGTTTTTCAAACTTTCACTCAGCCAGGTAGCCCAAGGGGTACCATCATGCTTTTTGAGGGTCCTAAACCTCTTAAGGTACTGGGAAGGGGTCTTCCCAAATCTAGCTATCAAAGCTAGTTTCACACATTCATAATCCTTCTTATCCACCTCCCCCAACTCCATTACCACATCAGTTGCAACAGGGGGAAGCCTAGAGAACAACCAGGGGAGTAACTCATTCCCTGTGATGTCCTGGAAACCATGATTATACTCAAACATTTTCAACCAATCCAACACATCCAATCTAGGTTCATACATACCCACTAATTCCTTAGGCATCCGGGGTCTTTTGGGACTGGAACTCCTAGAAGAACCAGAGGAGAGAAAAGCATTTTCCACAGACAACTTTTTCATTTCTAGTTCATGATTAAGCTCTATTTCTCTGAGTCGTAACTCGGCTTGCTTCTGCTCAGCCTGGGCATTCATTCTTCTGAACTCTAGCTCTTGGTTTCTTTCAGATTGAGAAATAAAACGTTTGTACTCTAATTTAAGCTTCATTTTTTCAAGTTCAAAATAAGCAGGGTTACATGTGGGACCTGGTATAGGCCCAGTAGGTGCAGTAGGTAAGCAGACAGAGGCTCAGAGTGGCTAACTTCATTAGGTTCACTTTCCTCTTCTGACTCATTATCAAGACTTTGATTCAGATCAATACCATCACTGTTTTCTACATTTGCTGGGGGGGTAGATTCCTCTGTACCACCCAGACTTTGGTTTTCTAACAATCCTTCTATAAGTTGAAGTTTCTTGCCCTTTTCAGAGAGATTCCTATATCTACACAATACTTTTAAGCAATCAGCAGTTTTTTCAGACAATGATTCTAGGGTATAACTCTCCATAGCAGACATAGTTAGAAAATCACCTTTTTAGTGCTAAGCTCTGTGGTTAGTTGTCCTAAAGTGTTCAACAAGCACTCTAAAGTGTGTACTCAATACAAATCCCACCGCTGTACACCAGTGTTAGGCAGTAACATGTGCAATTCCCTCTGGGACCACTGCAAAAGATTTAGGACTACAGGTGTTTGGCAGTAAACCCACTTGGTAGCAGTCTGTACCACACAGATTCACTTGGTAGCTGTGGCTGAACAGTCAGACTTCCCTCAAGAAGAGTTATGCAGTATACAGAGTATTCTCAATGGGTCAAGAGCACACAATAGAACAAGTAAACACTGACCAGGGCTTGGTGTAAAAGAGATATAATTATTTATTTAAAAACCACATCTAGAAAAACACACAGGCACTAATAGTAAGCAATTCAAAAACACGGTCACTAAAAGATATACACTCCCTTAAAAGAATATTAGACAAGTCTTAAGTAAAACCCCACTTATTTTCAGACAGCGGTGAGCGCTTAACGTAGATGGCACTCTAATAGTTCGTTTTTAAAAGGGAGAGAAAAGTAGAGAACAAATTGAAACAGATCCCGACACTTTTTACAAGAACATAACAAGAGAGGAAGGCAAAGTAAAACCGTGAATTCAGAGTCAGTAGGCCGGATCCTCTTTAAGAGGATTGAAACGAAATGTGTCCAAGGTCACACGGTTGCAGTGCACAAAAGTCTTGTAAAGGTTCAAAAAGAAGTTGGACCAAAGAAAGGGGCCAGTTAGAGGGTCAAGGCGGCCAGCCCAGTCCAGAAGGTTAAGGAGTTATTATTACCTTGTAGCAATCTTTAGAAAGGGAAGCCTGGCGGACACGGTACCTTAAAGTGGTGAGAAGACTCCAGCGGAGGCAGTTGTTCCTGGCAGCGGATGCAAGTCGGTGCTTTGTCCGGGGGAAGAGAGGATCTCGTCGTGCAGGAAGACAGGAGTCCGTTGCACTGCCATGGAAGAAACCAGCCGCGGAGTTTCTCAGGTACAAGGAGCGGTCCGTTGATTCGCGGTTCAGTGGTGAGTGGCTATCCGGTTGCCGGGGTGCGTGGCATGGGCAGTTCGACCACAAACCGGTCTGAGGTGCGAAGAAGGAAGGTAAAAACTTGTTGTGCCCACCAGTCAGGGGAAGAAGCCTCTCCAGCCGGGAGATCTTCTCTGTCGTCGGGAAGTGGTGAGTCGGTTCCGCAGGGCTCCACCGGTGGTGTCGTCGTGGTAGGTCGGCTCAGCTTCTCCCTCGTCGGATTCTCAGGTCATGTGGCGACTTCTGAAGTTCCAGTCCCCAAAGCCCTGCTTTTATGCAGCATACCCCCATTCACACAGCCTAGCTGTCAATCAAACATGCTAAGTGGTGAGCCGGCCGGCTCACCACTTGGGCCAATCACACAAGAGTGCGACTTGAGTTACCAAGGTAACTCAGTCCAGGGTGCCTAAACCCCCTCCCACACGCCCTGTGGTTCTGTGGAGAAGCCCGCCAAAAAGTGGAACAAAGGGCTCAACTTGGGTTGGAGTCACAGAAGAGAACACAGACGGCATTTTAGAATCGATTCCTGGCAAAAAAAATACCAACCCGCGAATTAGTATTAAATAAATAAACCGGCGGTATGTTCGAGGCTATGAGAATTAAATAATTAAAGTTGGTAGCCTCGAACAATGGGAAAAATCCCATAGGAAAATATTTGCCGTTGAATATAAAAAGTAGTTTCCACTGCCACCAGCCAAAACTCGATCAGGGGGGACGGAGACGTGCCCCCTCGACTAACAGACCCCGGGGCAATCGAATTGCCCTGATCAGTACGTCCACAATATGATGGTTTGTACTGGTTTCTGTTAATAATTTGGGACTAGTAAAGCCAATGGTGACTTTACATGCCCTGGGAGACAGTAGTCAGTCCCAGGGTATGGAGTCTATGGTGGGGTGTCACTATGACACCCCTGTGTTACTGAAATAAGATTGAAAATCACCATTCACACCTATTTTATATTTGTGTAGTATTGCATATGAAACAATGACTCAAGGTAATTAAGTCAGGAGTAGTATGATATTTGAGGTGCAGGGGAGAAGTGCTCAGCTTTGGTATTTAGGCTGGAATATATACATGGGACAATAGTTTCCTAGTTAAGGAAACCAGCGTCCCCTGCACACTATCAACAAAAGGCTAAAAGCCTGTATAAGAGTTTAATAGGGTGCAACTAGTAACCTAATAATTATTTACAAGAATTATTTTTCAGTTTCAATAGTTTTCATTGCTTTGTTTAGCTCACAAAGCTATTCTTGAATCACCCAATTATTTCTTGACAACTCATCTGTTTATCAAACAAACAGTAATTTATTCATTTTATAACAACAAATCATAGATCACAATATAATGTGGCCCAACGCGTTTCGAGTATCAATTTTCACTCTTCATCAGGGGCAATGTGTTCTATACTCTTAACAATACGTATAATTTCTGAAGAAGAAAAATTGTATGGATTAAATTAAATTAATTTATCTAATATATGTATTCATGTTTATACTTTAGAAACACAACAGGGTACTTCGTTAGTCAGATAGTGGCACAAAAGAGTATATACAATTAACAACATCATTGCATATCTTTTAGTCTTTAAAACAGTTTCATTGCTCTAAAAAAATGAAATTGTCCAAAAGATCAAATTTTTCACAAATGATGGGAGCCTATTAAGTTTACAGACAAAAACCCACCAATTGATTGTAAATATTAATAGTTCCCCATTGTAAACCAAAGTGCAGAACGGGGTATAAAGATCCTGATCTTTCACATATTTCAATGTAAAAATGATATTGTGAAAATTGCATTAGTGAAGCTTTCTAAACACCAGGACAGGAGTGAAAAACACGTGTAGACTAGAGCATGAAGTTGAACTTACTCAACAATGTCATGTATGAAACCACCAGCAGTCAAGAACGGCTTCTGTGTGGAAGGGCTGTTATTTTCTGTAAACAAAAAGTCCAAAGAGTGAAAATTAACTAAAGAGTAGTGGCAGAGATACCACCTAAAAGGTAAATGAGTCCTTAAAAAGTGGTGGCCAAGTAGCATTCTTACAGTACAAATAGGTATCTCTATGGTGGTAGGATCTGGGGATACTCCATCCGCACACGAATGCGGGATGGAAGCGAGTCGTCAATTTGTAGTCGTGAGTGACGTCATCCGCGCATGCGCGTGATGACGTCACGCCGCAAGCTCCAATTCCAATTGGTCAATGATGTAAACACGGCTGCGAGTGACGTCACCCGCGCATGCGCGTGATGACGTCACCGCGACTATCTTGTCACGAAAAGTCGTGTAAAATTAATTTAGGGAATAGTGGTTTATTCCCCTAGTTCGGAATGATATATAAATGCATTAAAGTGACGTCCTCCGCATAAACACGGGAAGAAGTTACCGTAGCCATCATTCTCGCTGTCCTACAGAAAGGCACTTGAAGATAACTAGACCAGCTAGACCAGCCAGTATGTAGAGATATGTGTATGCGTCTGAAGACTTACTAAATGTAAGGACACATAAAAGAACGTCACCGTGGCCATCCTACTAGCAGTCCTAGAAGTTCTAGGGGCTAGTAGTGAGAAAAGGAACAAAGTATGTCCACACACTGACTGTGTGATGTGTATAGAAAAATGATATAGAGAGGATACCATGCGAAAACATGGTAACCTGGTGAGTGTTAACCTCCAGGTAGAATAAAGGCAGGTAATAAAGTCTCAAAGATGTGAAGAACAATAATAATAATAGTAAAAAAAAGCCTATTTGTCTTTAATACAAAAGAGGCTCCCATGCCTGGTGAAGTGTTAGATTCCTTCTCAAGATGGACGCAATGACGAACCAAATAAGTAATACCTAATCACGGGCGGTGGGAGTGGGAGAAGGGATCTTACTACCAACTACATTTATTGATCAAGAGATCAATAAACTGTGAAATAAAACTTTGGAGTGCCCCCCCCCCCACAACCCAAGGCCAATCATACAAATAAACCTTTAAAAGGAACTTTTCCCAATCCTGCGTACAAACCCTTAACACTGACTGATCAGAAAAGAACACTTCAATCTGTCGAAGCAGATCTAAAAGTATTTCTGGATATCTTAGCTCCAGTGTCTCAGAAAAAACTCAATTAGGTAATGACACAAACCAATACATTTTGAAATAGCTACCCATTAAAAAACAAATGTAGATCTGCCAAAAGCATTGAATTGGAAATTACCTGTGTTAGACATGTGCAAGGCCACAAACTAGCAAAAAAGGCAAGCACAAATTCAATTAAAAAGGGATACTAGAAGCACACAAAAAAAACACAATAAATCTTCCTAACCCCCAAGGAATCCTCAACCCATAGCCACTTTAAAATGTGATGATCCTAACACAAAAATGTACAGATGATGTGTCCAGTTTGTTGATCAACAATAAAATAAAAACAGGTTTCAGAAATACTAAAAAGACACAACAGAAGAAGAAGCCAGGAGTAACACTAGGATCACCCACTCAACCCCGAAACAGACCAACTCTGAGACAGAGGTTATAAAAGCTGTCAGGGAAAAGAGGGCCCAGACTGCAGTCTACTCCCCCTGTTCAGCCTCCGCCTCCGCCATAAAAAGACCAACAAACACGCTTAAAAGAATAGCAAATGGCATGTCAGGGACCAGCAACGTCAGAACATACATGCTGGTGGGTCCCCCTGTATAGGTCTTGCACGTCCATGAGGCAGCGTGGACAAGGGAAGAGTAAAAACGAGGCAAAACATAAGCACCACCAGCAAATACCCTGAGCAGGCGGCTTTTACTTAAGGCCCTGTAAGGCCCCCTTGCAGGTGAAAAAGTTGGGAAGATTCCCTAGGAATCCATTTGTGGTACGCCTGCATGAAAATCTCCTGCAGGCGTAGAACGAAACTAACTGACGCGCCAGAAGAGGACTTCATGGCAGAGATCTTATCCACACTCCATTGCCCTGTTCCGCCTCTTCACTGCACCAAAATGAAGTGGAGTGTTAACTGGAGGTGTAACTGCACCAAAATGAAGTGGAGTGTTAAATGGAGGCGTAAAGGCATTACACCTCACTTTCACACCTCCACCTAGAGTGATCAAATATAATATATAAATGGTTATTTATACTGCGCTTAATACCCAGAGGTCTTTAAGCACAGACCCAGGAATCGAACCGGCGTTATCTTGCTTCCAAGGCGAGCGCGTTGCCCCTGAGCTATCCTCCCTAGTGCCCTGCCACCTTAAAAATGAGGCTTCCGGCGCTTCGCTTATCAAAGTTGCTGCAAAAAAACATCATCCTAAGTAGAGGTAGTTGCAACTTTATTAAGCAAGTCACCCTCCGACCGCAACTAAAAAAAGCTCTGATGGTCTAGCGGTGCCGGCCAACTGCGCACCTTACATGAATTTACCATTCATGGGCAGAATTCACAGCTAAACTGTGGCACTGCAACAATGCTTGGGGACATTAAAGAAGCTTGCTCAAAAATGGAAAAGCAGGACTCATCCACCTGGCGGCCTCCCCTCCCCATATGATGCGGATGGGAAGCCGACACAATGGCCCTTCACTGGCAACAGATCTACTCAGATCAAAACGAAAGACTGTGTGGCTACGCCTAAAATTCTGGAGTGTGAAGACCTACGAGACTCCTCAAAATTCCCCTCGATGTTTTACTGAATACATTCTTCCAGCGGAAAATCTTGTCCACACCTACAAGGATAACTTTCAAGGAGGAAGGATAGCTCAGCGGCAACGCGCTTGTCTTGAAAACAAAACGTTGCAGACCAACACAGGTTCAAATGCCGATCCCGTGCTTAGAAATCACTCGTTGGTATTAAGCGCGTTATAAATTAACATTAAAATAAATCAAATAAAACTTTATGTGGTTGACACCCTGCTGCAGTGTTCGGTGGGTGCCCCACCACCTCTCTGAACATTAGGCCTCATGCAGGGGGAGTAATAAGAACACTGATCTGAAACGCCTTTTGCAGGCAATGATTACAATTGAGTACGTGTGAGTCAGTCTCACGTCTGTGCGGCACCATAAGCATGGGAATTGAAGTTTTTGTGGGAGCTATGTTGACTGCCAGTGAGAGAGGAAGAAGTGGTCACTGGTCAAAGCGTGATCCTCATCCTCATCACTGAGCAAGGGCATGCCAGAGCTGGCACACACCTACAGAGACTGAGCCGGAAGCTGCAGCATCCGTGACCTGCCTATTCTAGCTACAGCTAGCAAATCACATAGAGCAAGGTAGGGTAATTCTGGGCAGTGGGAGGCAGACTTGCAGTACACTGGAGAAACGTTCTGACCATGCATGAGGCTGCTGAGGAAGGCTAGAAATTGCTGCCAAACTCACATCACAGTCCCACTTTCGATCTCACCCCGCCTCCCTACTGTCACTGTGACAAATTAACTTCCTGGGTTTCAGGGGTCCAGGGGTGAACATCTGTTTCTAAATCATCAATCAGCCCCACACCTCTAATACACCAGAAGGGATCTGAACAGATTGGAATAACCAGAAAATTATAAACCTCCTTGTCCAATTTTGGTAACGTGGACGGAACAGCAGGCTTATCTCTGCAAGGTTGTGTATCATTGGTTAGTTGCAACACAGCCAAAATACAATTACCCAATGATAAAAGGGGCTGTCAGGGATGCACTCTGGATACTGACAGGAGGGTAGTTGGTATGGTTAGTAATCACAACAGTTTAAGTTTACTTTGGTTCAGCACAAAGGGAGCAATGGGTCTTAATATGCCTCTAGGGGCTTTCCGAGAAGGACCAGGGGGACGGAACAATAATTAACCTTGTGTTGTAGGTGTTCCTGGTGCTTGACAGGATCGAATCGGCTTCAGGGTGGTTTTCAGGCTTCTCAAACAGACTTAAAGATGGGAGTCAGCTGCGGGTGTCAGGCGGCAAGACGGTTTGTTGAGTGTACCTGGATGAACGGCTGCAAGCCGGCCTGCACGGCGGTTCAGGGTCAGGAATTGTTGTCTCAGTGCTTATTGGCGGTTGTGAAGCACAGCGGTCAACACTGTAATCGGTTGCATCTCGAGGAACACAACTGGCTAGAAAATGTCCTTTATGGTGGATATCGATAGATGTTCTTCGAGGCACTTCTCCATTCGTCTTCAGTGGTTGTGGGTCATCCTTTAAGGCGGACGGGTCAAATCTGAGGCGAGTGTGGCAGGCAACGGACTTGTCCTTTGTTCAGAGACCTTCTGGCACTTCCTATGTAGGAAGCTTGCTGTAGAGCCTAGCAGGGCACGCTGCGTGCTGGCTGGGTACCAGTTCTGGAGTAGCTAGAGGGTCCTCGTGAGTTCCGGATCTCCCTCTGTTGCCTGAGGGATGTTTGGGAGAGGGAAGCCTTCATATGATCTGCTAAAAGAGGGTCTCATCCCTCTTTTATAGCCAAGTGGACCACAGTGATTGTTTAAGGCTAAGCCTAACTTAATGAACCAATCCTGGGGTCTCTTCCAACAATCTCATGTATGCACGAGGTCAGAACCAGAGTACTTTGCAACAGGAAAGGTAAGGGGGTGAAAACTTCTGATACTAAGTCCCATCTCCCTAACTGTGGTTGATCCAAGAGTCTTTCTGGTTAATTGCTCTATCTGTGGATTCTGATTAAATTGGCAGGTCTCCCTTGAAGCTGCATGAGACCAGGCTCTCTGGCTCCTGCAAACCATATTTGCATACCTTCGGAAACGGATCTTCCTTCTGGGGTGGATTACTGTAAACACAGAGGGCCTCATTACGAGGTTGGAGGTAGTCATGGCGCTATTAGCGCCATGACTACCTCCAATACCGGTACCGAGTCCGCCCTCGTTCAATGGGGACTTACCGGTCTATTCCGACCTTTGCGGGACCGGTAAGTGCCCATTGAAAAAGCCATTCCCCATTCCAATTTCAGCCTCTATAGGGCTCAATGGGAAGGCACCAATAACGGTACTGCAAATTGCGGTACCGTTCTTAGCTCTGAAGTCCCTTAACGGGCCCCGTCCATAACGCCTGGTAAAACCAGGCGTTAAGGAAGGGACCTGCTAAGGGACCTTGGAATAGGACGCAAAGGAATTACCGGCACTGATATCTTTAATGGTGCCTGGTATCCGTTTGCGCCCACCTCATAATGAGGCCCACAATCGCTGACATGACAGTGCAATGTCATTGATACTGAGGGTGGAAGCTGGCTTCAGGGTGACACAATTACATATGAAATGTTTGTGGGTTTCCTGTTTCCTTTGTTAACCTCTACAGCCAGTATCCATGTGGGCCTGTTTTAAGTACCCTCTAATTGGTATGTTAATCGCTGCCACCAGCTTCAGGGCCTAACAAAAGAGGCGGGCGGATCCATGGAAACTTTGTTAGTTAATCAGGCTGGCCAAGTCTGGGGGAAGCTTGGTCCTCCCATTCCTGGAGATGGCTGACATGGTGTACTCCTTGCTGTCACATTCCAACTAAATATGACAGGGCAGACTGTGCCTGTAGACGGTGACCACCCAGAGTAGGGTCTATACATTTGTTGTGGTGTGAGCATAGGAAAATGTGTGCAGATTAGCCACACACATTTTCCTGAGGTTGGTCTACAATCATCCTCTGACAAACTGGCCTGTCGCCTGCTCCAAAGGCAATACCGACTCTCTGCCCTGTCTAAGAAGAGAGCTCACATCGAAGCCTTTGTCTCTGCGACCTCGAACAACATAGCAGAACTCTTCAAAATCAGCAAGGAGCGGGCCAATCCTGCTGCAATCTCTACCTCTCCTGCTTTCTCCCAAACCCTTTGCACGGCTCTGGCTTCTCACTTCACCACTAAAACTCAGGACATCCTCTTCTCTCGCTCCTCTCTTTATCCATCCTCCTCACCCTCTACCTCTCCTGGCCCCCTTTGGGCTGCCTCTCCTGCTCCTCCTCCATTGTCCTCCTTTGCTGTAATCATTCCTGATGACGTTCCAAGATAAGTCCGTTCTATGAAAGTGTCATCCAAGCAGGTGCTGCTCTGCTTCTCCAGAACATTCAAGGATCAAATCGACACCCTTGCACCAGCCTTGGCATATTTCTGCAATCACTCTTTTGCCACTGAAGTACTCACCTGTGCACGCCCTCCTGAAAAAACCTTCCGCAGATCCTTCCTGTCCTGCAACTACTGCGCAATCTCTATCACCCCTTTCCTGGGCAAACTCCTGGAAAAGCTGCCATCTCACAGCTCACTCTCCAGACTGAATCTGTGGGTTGTCTCCATGACCATCAGTCTGGCTTCAGAGCAGCCAGTGGCATGGAAACTGATCTCCTGAACACCCGTGAATATCTGTTCTCTAATCCTGACTCTAGCCTTCCTTCTGTCCTCATCATCCTTGATCTATCCTCTGCTTTTGATATGGTCAATCATGCCACCCTGATCAATCGTCTAAGTGAGAACATGGGGATCACGGTACAGGCTCTTGTATGTTTGACCTCCTTCCTCCTGGACCACCCCTCTCAGGTCCAATTGGGGACATTTCTCTCGACCACTGCTCTTTCCACATGTGGAGTTACCCGGGGCTCCAACCTTTCACCTTGGCTTTTCAACACCTATGTGGCCCCCCTGGCCTATTGCATTTCTGCCTTCCCCTCTAACTATCAGTGTTATGCAGATGACACCCAGCTCTCCTTTTGGCTCCCCTATGCCTCTACTCCTCTCCCCATCATCCCTGTCTATCCGCGATTCAGGAATGGTGCTCCTCCAATGATCTCTGTCTCAATACCAGCAAGACACGATCCTCCTCATTGGGACCCCTGCTCCCGGCTTTCCCTCTCACTTTGGCTGCCCTTCTTGTGCCCTCTCCCTTCACCTTTCTCTGTGGCAAAAAATCTTGGGGTCATCTTCGATTCCACTCTCTCCTTCACTCCTCACATCACAGACGGTCTCTCCATCACTCCTCACATCACAGACGGCTCCAAGAAGTCCCACTACCAGCTGCACCTCCTCAGAGGCATTCGTCCTTTTCTCACCTTCTCCCAGAAGCTCAATGTCTCCAGAGCCCTGGTTCTCTCTAGGCTGGACTACTGCAGCTCAACCTGCCTTCCTCTACTCTCCGTCCTCTGGAACTAATCCAGAACAGGACTGTGAGATTTGTCCTTGGCCTCAAGCCCAGGAATTGTATCTCTCCAGCCCTGATGTCTGTCCACTGGCTCCCGGTGGCTGCAAGGAACAAGTTCAAGACCCTCTGCATTATTCACAATTCTTTCTGGGGACCGCACTACATCCAACTTTCTCTTCCTAAACATCTTCCTTCTAGAGCCCTTTGCTCTGCTGCCTCCAACTCTCTGAAGGTCAGACGCTTCTCCAAACAGAGACTGGGTGGTAAATATCTCTCCTCTACAGGGGCCTCCCTCTGCAATGGCCTCCCTGCCCCATTGAGCAGGACCACCTCAGGTTCCGGAAGCAGCTCAAGACCTTCCTTTTCGCTTCTGCTTTCTCTCTTCCTCTACCTTTCTGATCTCCTGTTCCTCTGCACTGACTGGTTGCCCGGCTATCCTCAGAACCATGATGGATACCAGGCTCTCCCATGGCCAGTAGTACCTGCACTGCCTCCGGGCATACCGTACACTTAGAGGCTGTATCTGTAACCCTACAGTCCTCTCTACCCCTGTACTTACCCTGAGCCAGCTTCGCTGTCCTGCCTGCACTTCCCCCGTCCCTCGCCCTGGCACTTCTCCTCTCCCTCTTCCCTGCACTTGCATGAACTGAATGTCGCAAGCACTAGTAAGATCGTTTGTCTTGTATTCCCTCTATCTCCCTCCGTTATCTTGTAGCACCTAGAATCACTTGTGTACAGGCACGTTATAAATAACTTATCATATCATATCATTCCATTTAATTAAAAAAAATTAAAACCAGGCGAGCGTACACCCACCGTGCCAATGGTTGATTTACTCACAGTGTGTGCATCGTCATTTCACTGTATGTTTTGTAGGAAGCTCCCACATTCTGTGTAATTTCATGAAACCTGTGAAGTGGATTTGGGCAGGGGGCGGGGGGCGCCAGTGTTAGCAGTTATGTGCTGGGGGCCACCTGCATGCGAATCCACAGGTTGACGAGGCGGTGTGAACAAGGAGAGGGCAAAAGCGAGGAAACCTTGCTTTTACTCTCATGGAGAAGCGAACTCCAACTGCAAGAATGCCTTGGAAACAGTGTTTGCTAATGGATTCCTCTGGAATCTGCCCGGTTTGGCTGGTGCATAATTGAGGAGGATTACATAGAAATCTATTTGTTTTGCACCTGCTTGAAATTCTCATGCAGGAATGAAAGGAAGTACTTACACGACAAGGAGAAGATCAGCACGACCGAGATCTTATCTCCGCTCATTACTCCTCCCCTCCCCCGGATGGCGTCTGTCAGCATCAAAATGGGACAGAGAGTGAATTGGGGGCATAAACGTATTACGCCTCGCATTTACGTCTAGATGTCCCTCTCAGCCCATTTTAAATTAGGCCTATCGCGTTTAAGCTCTTTCTAGTGGGATCTGTGCCTGGTGCATAGTGGTCTCTCTAGGCAGGGTCTGGAATTTTTGCAGGACAAATTCTCATCTTACATTCCGGCTAGGGTTCTCCGCTCCTGTGAGGCAAACTTAGTGGTCTTCCCCAAAATCCGCCTTGCCCGTATTGGCGAGCCTGCCTTCTCCTATGCAGGGAGTAGACTGTGGAACGGGCTCCCCACAGGTCTGAGACGCGGATAATCACTTACCGTTTAGAAGGGCACTGAAGACCGTATTGGCGAGCGTGCCTTCTCCTATGCAGGGAGTAGACTGTGGAAGGGGCTCCCCACAGGTCTGAGACGCGGATAATCACTTACCGTTTAGAAGGGCACTGAAGACCGTATTGGCGAGCGTGCCTTCTCCTATGCAGGGAGTAGACTGTGGAACGGGCTCCCCACAGGTCTGAGACGCGGATAATCACTTACCGTTTAGAAGGGCACTGAAGACCGTATTGGCGAGCGTGCCTTCTCCTATGCAGGGAGTAGACTGTGGAACGGGCTCCCCACAGGTCTGAGACGCGGATAATCACTTACCATTTAGAAGGGCACTGAAGACCGTATTGGCGAGCGTGCCTTCTCCTATGCAGGGAGTAGACTGTGGAACGGGCTCCCCACAGGTCTGAGACGCGGATAATCACTTACCGTTTAGAAGGACACTAAAGACCGTATTGGCGAGCGTGCCTTCTCCTATGCAGGGAGTAGACTGTGGAACGGGCTCCCCACAGGTCTGAGACGCGGATAATCACTTACCGTTTAGAAGGACACTGAAGACCGTATTGGCGAGCGTGCCTTCTCCTATGCAGGGAGTAGACTGTGGAACGGGCTCCCCACAGGTCTGAGACGCAGATAATCACTTACCGTTTAGAAGGGCACTGATGCCTTCGGGCGATAGTGTGCGCTATAAGATTGCATAACATAACATCATTTCATCTAATGACCCCTTTAGAGTAACACACATCTGGCAGGTGATGGAGGGGCAGACATGTCTCGTGCCTGCAGGACATCTGTCACTGCTGACTCAGCAGGGAAAGACTGAATCAGAGTGCATATTAAAACCAGAATAGCGACACAAGTGACCCTGTGACCCAGAACACCCACTGAAGGTTCTCCGTAAACCTTTTATAATGATAAACTTTTCTTTGGCCCCTCCCTTGCTCCGTCACCATGAAGTAGGATGCAGGTCCATCTGTGTATGTCTTTAAGCTAGTTATCCATAATCTATCGGTACTGCACTCAAGCGTGCAGGTCCATCTAGCTATATCGATGATCTATCGGTACTGCACTCAAGCGTGCAGGTCCACCTATATATATCGATGATCTATCGGCACTGAACTCAAGCGTGCAGGTCCATCTATGTATATCGATGATCAAACAGTGGTGCACTCAAGCGTTCAGGTCCATCTATGTATATCGATGAGCTAGCAGCACTGAACTCAAGCGTGCAGGTTCATCTAGGTATATCGATGATCGAACTGCACTGCACAAGCGGGCAGGTCCATCTATGTATATCGATGATCGATCAGCACTGCACTCAGGCGTGCAGGTCCATCTATGTATATCGATGACTGATCGGTCCTTGTAACGCTCACCTGATTCTCGCAGAGGCGCCGGTCTTGACTGGGCGACTACCGTATCTTCAAAGGTGATGTGTAGCACCCGGTTGGCTCTTTGGGCTGGACCTCTGTGCACTGTATGCCTGACGTGTAGAGTAAGATGTCTGCAGATAGAAAATATGGGGTTAATGAACTGGGGTTATTGGGGTGTCCCTATCTCTTTCCTCTTCTCCTCTCCTGTAGACCCCCAAAGGTTAACGCTCTCACCTTAGGTAATTGAATGCCGAGCTCTCCATCTGCCTCGGGGCAGGGTGCTGTAACCAGTTTCTTCACTGGATAGGTAGCGCAGGCCTCTTGACTTCAGAGGACTGCTGTCCGTCGTTTACTGCACGAACGGTAAGTTTCGAGTCATTCAAATGTCTTTAAAGTCTTTAGTAATGATGTCTCTTGTTTTGCAGGGTTCCGGCGATGGCGGATGACGGGCTGAAGTGAGTTGAAGATGGAGCCCGTGTGATGAATAGAAGCGCCTGGAAGCACGTAAGTAAGCGCTTGTTGCCTGCTTCACTATGCGCTCTAACTGTCTTTTTATTTTGCAGGTACGAGTTCGGAGCGGCTGCAGGGTGCCGAAATACCCACTGGATTAGATGTGGAAAGGAGTCATGGCACGTGAGTATTAAAGTTCCCCAATGTCTTTAAACGCACCTTGTTTTGTCTTTCAGATGCGGGATGCAGCGCCGAAGAGTAGGTAAGCCTTTGCCTTTCAGATGCCGGAATGCTAACCTGTTCTTTCTTGTCTTTATAGGTGTTGCTGAAGACTGGATTCAGGATGGTAAGCCTTTGCCTTTCAGATGCCGAAATGCTAACCTGTTCTTTCTTGTCTTTATAGGTGTTGCTGAAGACTGGATTCAGGATGGTAAGCCTTTTTCCTTAGGCCCAGGACCGGATGCAGAAGACACAATGAGCGTTCTGCTGCAGAGGTTGCAGAATAACGCAAAGCAAGATTCATCCACCGGGTGTGGTTTAAATAGCCTCCTGTAGTGCTTAGGTGTCTCCTTCCACAGCCACGCCTAAGTAAGAAAAGAGTTCCTGGTAAGAAAAGAGTTCCTGCCTTCCAGAAGAGTTCCAGTGTTCTGAATCTAGGGAGTGGCTCCAGCCCCACCCAACAGGAAAAGTAGTTCCAAACAGAAGAGGATCAGAGGCTCAACTGGCAGGCAAGTAAGCAGCATGGTCTGCTGAAGGTAAGTCCACCCAAGCATTATGAGCCCGGCGCTTCCAGCGCTGGGACTGGGCATATTTATGAGCCTGGTGCCACTGGCGCCAGGACTGGGTCCAAAAGGTCCCAATTGGGACTGGTTGGCACTCGGAACCTGGGTTATGGATCTGCTTCCAACGGAGTTGGGAAAACCCTGACCTCTTGGAAGCAGAGATCATGACTGTACCCCCCCTCAAGGCCCCTCCCAAACCGGGCTTCTCCGGGGGTTTTGGCTTGTCAGGAAATGTTCGGTGAAATCTTTTGATTAGGCGAGGAGCGTGGACATATTCAGCAGGTTCCCAGGATCTCTCTTGGGGGCCGTAGCCTTTCCAGTCAATTAGGTAGAATAGTTTAGATTTGGAGATCTTGGAGTCCAGAATGCTTTTGACTTCAAACTCGAGTTCTCCATCCACTAGGATAGGTTTTGGAGATTTGGTTAGTCGGGTTTGAGGTTGCACGGGTTTTAATAGAGAGACGTGGAAGACCGGATGTATCTTCATGTGCGGGGGCAAGTCCAACTTGACCGCTACTGGGTTTACTATGGTAGTGATGGAATAGGGACCAAGGTATCTTGGGTTGAATGTGCGTGGCCCTTTTAGAGATAGATATTTGGTGGATAACCAGACTTGATCCCCTACTTGATAGTGAGGGGCTTCCTTCCGATGTTGATCTGCTCCTTTCTTGTATTGTTCTTTAGCCCTTTGAAGGTGAGAAACAGCTTCCTTAAAGGCTTGGGTGATTGTAGAATGCAGGTAGTCTACTGCTGGTGTTTCAAGATCTTGGAGGGGATCCAACTCCGAGGTTCGAGGGTGACTGCCGTACAAAAGAAAAAACGGGGTTTTCCCAGTTCCCGAATGGACAGAGTTATTGTAGGCATACTCGGCTATCCAAAGGATATCTTTCCAAGTTTTTTCAGTTTGTTGCAGCATGCAGCGTAAATACTGTTCCAGAGTTTGATTGGTCCTCTCGGTTTGTCCGTCGGTCTGAGGGTGGTGACTGGTCGATAGTCTCACATCAATTTGAGCCGACCGACAGCAACTTCGCCAAAAATGAGAAATAAATTGACTACCTCGATCCGAAATTAGAACCGAAGGAAAACCGTGCAGTCGGACGATGTTTTCGAGAAATTCCCGGGCCAGAGTTGCTGCTGTTGGCAAGCCTTTGAGCGGAATGAAATGCGCCATCTTGGAGAATAAGTCCACGATTACTAGAATCGTGTTGTATCCGGAGCATGGAGGTAGATCGGTGATGAAGTCCATAGAAAGCGTATGCCAAGGGCGAGGTGGGATGTCAATAGGGTGTAAGAGGCCTGCTGGTCTTTCCTTTTGACTCTTGTTTTGGGCGCATACTCCACAGGACATTATAAAGTCTCTGATATCTTTTTTCCAAGACGGCCACCAGAAGTAGCGCTTGATCTTTTCTGAGGTCTTGGCTATACCGGGATGACCTTCCATTAAAGAGTCGTGATAACAAGAGATTACTTTTTTCTGTAAATCTGTGCTGGGTAGGTATAATCGTTCTTGGAAATACAATAAGTTGTCCTTTACTGCAAAGTCCTTTCCCTGCAGATGCCAATTCTGTATGTCTGCTGGAGTTACAAGTTGCCTGGCTTTATCCTTAACTTCCTCTATGGATTCTGTGGCGATTACACCCAGAATTCTTTGTTCGGGAATGATTGGTACAGGTTTAGGGTTGACCAAGTGTTCTTCCACTCCCATCCGAGAAAGGGCATCGGCTTTACCGTTCTTTGTACCAGGTCGATAGGTAATTATGAAGTCAAACTCGGCAAAGAATAATGCCCAATGGAGTTGTCTAGAGGATTGGGCTTTTGCGGTCTTCAAATATTGCAGGTTTCGGTGATCCGTAATCACAGTAACAGTGTGTCGGGCCCCCAGCAGATAATGCCGCCAAGCCTTAAAGGCAGACTTGATAGCCAGAAGTTCCTTGTCAGTAATCGTGTAATTGTTTTCAGGAGGCGAGAATTTGCGGGACCAAAATGCCACGGGATGCAACTGATTGGTTACCGGGTCCTTTTGTGATAGAACTGCCCCCATGGCAAGGCTTGAAGCATCAGTTTCCACGATGTAGGGGAGTTCGGGGCGAGGGTGTTTTAAGATTGGTGCAGAGATAAATTTAGTCTTCAAATCCTGGAAAGCTTGTTCCGCCTCGGTAGACCATTCAAAACGTTTGTTTTTCTTTAACAAGGCAGTGATGGGCTGGACTATTCGAGAGAATTCGGGCATAAACCTGCGGTAAAAGTTAGCGAAGCCTAACATGCTTTGCACACCTTTTACGGAGGATGGTGATGGCCATTTGAGAACTGCATCGACCTTCTTTGAATCCATACGCACTCCGCCAGGTGATAATATGAATCCCAAGAATTCAACTTCAGTCACGTTGAAAACACATTTTTCCAACTTAGCGAAAAGTTTGTGTTGACGCAATCTTTCGAGGACCATTTTCACGTGTTTCCGATGTTCAGATTCCGATGAAGAATAAACGAGGATGTCGTCAATGTAAACAACAACACATACATCTATGAGCTCTCTGAGGACATCGTTCATAAAATATTGAAGGCGGCCGGGGCATTGCAAAGTCCGAAGGGCATGACCTGATATTCAAATAGCCCATACTTGGTGCGGAAGGCCGTCTTCCATTCATCACCCTCTTTTACTCGTACCAAGTGGTAAGCTCCTCTAAGATCCAGCTTTGTATATATGCATGCTTTTCTGACTTGGTCCAGGAGTTCAGGGATCAAAGGTAACGGATATCTATTCTTAACGGTGATCTGGTTCAGGGAGCGATAATCGATACAAGTTCTAAGGTCTCCTTCCTTTTTTGGAACGAAGAACAAAGCTGAAGAAGCAGGGGACTTGGAAGGACGAATAAACCCATTTGCCAGGTATTGATCCAGGTATTGTCGAAGGTGAAGGTTCTCAGGCTCGGTGAGGGCATAAATTCTACTACAAGGAGGAGTAGATCCAGGTATCAGGTCTATCTGGCAGTCATAAGACCTATGAGGAGGTAGAGAGTTAGCCTGATCCTTTCGGAAAACATCTTGGTATTCTAGGTATTCGGGAGGTAACTGGGGAGTCTCTGAAGAAATTGCGGCCAGTGCAACACCAGGTGGAGGGTGACAAGTAGAGACACATTCTGGAAACTGGACCGTTCTTGCTCGCCAATCGATCAGAGGATTGTGTTTCTCTAACCAAGGTATTCCTAGAATAATCTGAAACTGAGGGGCCTTGATCACATCGAACACGATCTTCTCATGGTGTCCATCTTGACTTACTAGCGTCACCTCTTGAGTGGTATGCGTTACTGGCCCGGAGGCTATCTCCGTACCATCCACCGTAGTAATGACGTCCTTTACAGCCTTGGGACAAAGAGTTAGATTCATCCTCAGAACCATTTCATGATCCACATAATTGCCGATGGCACCGCTGTCAACGTAAGCTTCAATTGCATGTAATCGATCCGGATTATCAGGGCTAATGAGGACCATAGGTATCACGAAATGCGAGGTCACGGAACTGGTTTTCACGCTCGGCAAGAGGACCTCTATTCTTGTCGGGCGAGGTCGTTTCCCTGCTCAGAGTTTGTAACTTTGGTAACTGCAGCTCCTACTGCCTTCTTGGCAGGTTTCACCGGACAGTCTCGAAGAAAGTGCCCTGAGTTTCCGCAATATAGGCATAATTGCAACTGTTTCCTCCTTTCCCGCTCCCTTTGTGTTAGAGGACCTTTCAGACCCCCTATTTGCATGGGTTCCCCGGAGTCTACTCCTTTGGAAGGAGTTGGCGGTTTGGAAAATACTCGAGCATCAAACTTGGAACGATCGGCCTTCCTGTTCTGCAGCCTGTGATCTATTTGAACGACCAAGTCTATATAATCCGAACAGTCTTGTGGGGGATTCACTACTTGGGCTAAAACGTCTTTGAGCTCTCCACGTAGACCTCTATAAAACAGCGTAATCCTTTTGTCCTCAGGCCATTGAGTTTCCACTATTAGCCTATTGAAAGATGCAATATAAGCCAAAAGGTCTTGATTACCCTGTCGCAATGAAAGAAGCTCATTGTCCAAGGCCTGCCCCTGTGAATGTCTTGCGAACAGTTTTTCCATACTAAGCTGAAAGGCTTGAAAATCATGGAGAACCGGATCATCTTGATTAACTAGAGGGATCGACCAGTCTGCCGCATTGCCACTAAGGTACGAAAGTACAAAAGCTACTTTTGCTTGATCAGTTGGAAAGGCTGATGGCCGGCATAAGAAGTGCAACCGGCACTGATTGATAAATACTGCAAACCTCTTTGGGTCACCAGAAAATCGTTCGGGCGGAGCCAGAGGTACATTCCCAGGTAGGTTGATCTGCACTGGATTCATAGAGGATGTTGAAGGAAGATTTGCCCCTGATGCGGGTAACGGGGTCTGTCCGGCTTGTGACTGTAGCACTTGTCTAGCAAGATTGTCTGTTCTCTCCTTGGAAATAATTAGTTCCCTTCTTAGAGCATTCGTTTCCTGACGAGCTGCATGCACTTCTGCCCTTAGTTCCCCAAGTAACCGGGCTAGGGGGTCAGTATCCGAGGTTTCCATAGCGCCTGGGCGAGAGTTTTGCGGTAGGCTTTGCGTTCTGTAACGCTCACCTGATTCTCGCAGAGGCGCCGGTCTTGACTGGGCGACTACCGTATCTTCAAAGGTGATGTGTAGCACCCGGTTGGCTCTTTGGGCTGGACCTCTGTGCACTGTATGCCTGACGTGTAGAGTAAGATGTCTGCAGATAGAAAATATGGGGTTAATGAACTGGGGTTATTGGGGTGTCCCTATCTCTTTCCTCTTCTCCTCTCCTGTAGACCCCCAAAGGTTAACGCTCTCACCTTAGGTAAGTGAATGCCGAGCTCTCCATCTGCCTCGGGGCAGGGAGCTGTAACCAGTTTCTTCACTGGATAGGTAGCGCAGGCCTCTTGACTTCAGAGGACTGCTGTCCGTCGTTTACTGCATGAACGGTAAGTTTCGAGTCATTCAAATGTCTTTAAAGTCTTTAGTAATGATGTCTCTTGTTTTGCAGGGTTCCGGCGATGGCGGATGACGGGCTGAAGTGAGTTGAAGATGGAGCCCGTGTGATGAATAGAAGCGCCTGGAAGCACGTAAGTAAGCGCTTGTTGCCTGCTTCACTATGCGCTCTAACTGTCTTTTTATTTTTCAGGTACGAGTTCGGAGCGGCTGCAGGGTGCCGGAATACCCACTGGATTAGATGTGGAAAGGAGTCATGGCACGTGAGTATTAAAGTTCCCCAATATCTTTAAACGCACCTTGTTTTGTCTTTCAGATGCGGGATGCAGCGCCGAAGAGTAGGTAAGCCTTTGCCTTTCAGATGCCGGAATGCTAACCTGTTCTTTCTTGTCTTTATAGGTGTTGCTGAAGACTGGATTCAGGATGGTAAGCCTTTGCCTTTCAGATGCCGAAATGCTAACCTGTTCTTTCTTGTCTTTATAGGTGTTGCTGAAGACTGGATTCAGGATGGTAAGCCTTTTTCCTTAGGCCCAGGACCGGATGCAGAAGACACGATGAGCGTTCTGCTGCAGAGGTTGCAGAATAACGCAAAGCAAGATTCATCCACCGGGTGTGGTTTAAATAGCCTCCTGTAGTGCTTAGGTGTCTCCTTCCACAGCCACACCTAAGTAAGAAAAGAGTTCCTGGTAAGAAAAGAGTTCCTGCCTTCCAGAAGAGTTCCAGTGTTCTGAATCTAGGGAGTGGCTCCAGCCCCACCCAACAGGAAAAGTAGTTCCAAACAGAAGAGGATCAGAGGCTCAACTGGCAGGCAAGTAAGCAGCATGGTCTGCTGAAGGTAAGTCCACCCAAGCATTATGAGCCCGGCGCTTCCAGCGCTGGGACTGGGCATATTTATGAGCCTGGTGCCACTGGCGCCAGGACTGGGTCCAAAAGGTCCCAATTGGGACTGGTTGGCACTCGGAACCTGGGTTATGGATCTGCTTCCAACGGAGTTGGGAAAACCCTGACCTCTTGGAAGCAGAGATCATGACAGTCCTGCACTCAGGCGTGCAGGTCCGTCCATGCATATCGATGATCCATCAGTACTGCACTTAGGCGTGCAGGTCCATCCTAGCATATCGATGATCCATCGGTACTGCACTCAGGCGTGTAGGTCCATCCTAGCATATCGATGATCCATCGGTACTGCACTCAAGCGTGCAGGTCCATCCATGCATATCGATGATTCATCGGTACTGCACTCAAGCATGCAGGTCCATCCATGCATATCGATGATCTATCGGTACTGCACTCAAGCGTGTAGGTACACCTATGCATATCGATAAGCTATCGGTAATACACTCAGTCGTGCAGGTTCGTCTATGCATATCGATAAGCTATCGGTACTGCACTCAATCGTGCAGGTCTATTTATGTATATCGATAATCTATCACTCCTGCACTCAAGCGTGCAGGTCCATCTATGCATATCGATGATCGAACGGTAGTGCACTCAAGCGTGCAGGTCCATCTATGTATATTGATAATCTATCGGTACTGCACACAAGCGTACCGGTCCATCCATGTATATTGATGATCGATCGGTACTGCACTCAAGTGTGCAGGTCCACCTATGTATATCGATAATATATCAGTACTGCACCCAAGCGTGCAGGTCCTTCTATGTATAGCGATGATTGATTGGTACTGCACTCAAGCGTACAGGTCCATCCATGTACATCGATGATCGATCGGTACTGCACTCAAGCGTGCAAGTCCTTCTATGTATATCGATGATCGATCGGTACTGCACTCAAGCGTACAGGTCCATCCATGTATATTGATGATCAATCGGTACTGCACTCAAGCATGCAGGTCCATCTATGTTTATCGATAATCTATCGGTACTGCACTCAAGCGTGCAGGTTCATCTATGTTTATCGATAATTTATCGGTACTGTACTCAAGCGTGCAGGTCCATCTATGTTTATCGATAATCTATCGGTACTGCACTCAAGCGTGCAGGTCCATCTACGTATATCGATAATCTATTGGTCCTGCACTCAAGTGTGCAGGTCCATCTACGTATATCAACAAGCTATCGGTCCTGCACTCAAGTGTGCAGGTCCATCTACGTATATCGATAATCTAGCAGTCCTGCATTCAAGTGTGCAGGTCAATCCACGTATCTACGTTTATTGATAATCTATCGGTCCTGCACTCAAGTTTGCAGGTCCAGCTCTGTATATCAATAAGCTAACAGTACTGTGCACAAGTGTGCAGGTCCATCTATGTATATCGATAAGCTATCGGTCCTGCACTCAAGTGTCCAGGTCCATCTATGTATATCGATAAGCCAACAGTACTGTGCACAAGTGTGCAGGTCCATCTATGTATATCGATAAGCTATCGGTCCTGCACTCAAGTGTGCAGGTCCATCTATGTATATCGATAAGCCAACAGTACTGTGCACAAGTGTGCAGGTCCATCTATGTATATCGATAAGCTATCGGTCCTGCACTCAAGTGTGCAGGTCCATCTATGTATATCGATAAGCCAACAGTACTGTGCACAAGTGTGCAGGTCCATCTATGTATATCGATAAGCTATCGGTCCTGCACTCAAGTGTGCAGGTCCATCTATGTATATCGATAAGCCAACAGTACTGTGCACAAGTTTACAAGTCCAGCTATGCAGATCAATAATGTATTTGTACTGCACTCACGCATGCGGGTCCATCTATGTATATCTATAATCTATCAGTACTGCACTCAAGCATGCGGGTCCATCTATGCATATCGATAAGCTATTAGTACTAATGCCTAATGTGTAGGAGCAGAAAATATCACATTTAAGCAAGTTTTTTTTTAATTTATTTTTTATTTATAATAATAATAATAATTAGGCTTTTATATAGCGCTACAAACCCTCAGGTATCTGAGCGCTGCTTATTATTACCCACGGTGTGTGGTGCTCATTTATCGACCTCGGAAGGATGAAAGGCTGAGTTTGGCCCCGCCGGGATTCGAACCTGCGTTAACAGGCTCTGCACGGGTGTCAAAGCGGGCGCTCTACTCGCTGTGCCACTTGACCGGCTAACGCAGTTAACGCAGTAAGTATTTATATTTATATAGCGCGCAAGCAGCCCAGGTGCATTGAGGCGCTGTTACTTGCAATAACTTAGTTACAGGGTACAGGCATGAAAGCGGTTGTTGACACATTATGAATACTACAAAACGTCATACTGTTGTTACAGATATTGCATTTGGTCATATATTACAACTTATATGATAAGTATTCATGCTGGTGTGTCGGGCCTTATGTGAAGAGGGTAGTTTTCAGAGTTTTGCGGAAGGTGGTGAGGGAGGCCTCACCTTGGATAGTGGGAGGTAAGGCATTCCAGTGAGTGGGTGCGAGATAAGGGAAGCTGGATCCGCCCGCTCTGGCTCTTTTTACTAGTGGCACAGAGAGCATGTTGGTATACGGTGATCTGATTGGCCTGGTAGTGGAGACAGGGTGGATCCTTTGTGAGAGGTATGCAGGAGCAGTGAGGTGAATGCACTTGTGGGTCAGTGTCAGGGCTTTGAATACGATCCTTTCCTTTATTGGGAGCCAGTGGGCTAGTTTTCTGGCCTCAGAAATGTGTTTTCTTTTAGCAATGCCTTGGGCTGCCCGGAGAGCATTGTTCTGTATGACTTGTAGTCTCTCTAAGTTTTTATTGGAGGTCTCTAGAAAGAGTACGTTGCAGTAGTCTAGCCTAGAGCTGGTGATGGCTCTGGCTATGTTGGTGCAGTTCTCTTTGGAGAGAAAGGGTTTGACTGGGTTGATTAGTTTGGCATGATATGCAGCTGCGGAGGCTATTGCGTTGACTTGTCTATCCATGGATAGGCTGGAATCCAGGTAGACTCCCAGAGTTTTGACAGAATCTGAGACAGGAATTTTAATGGAGTCAATGGTGAAGTGATTGAATTGGGCATCTAGATTTTTTAGTGTGTCGGGGATCCTACCAGGAGGAGTTTCGTCTTGTCAGAGTTAAGGCTTAGTCCGTTGTCTGCCATCCAGGCTTGGATGGTGTTGTAGAGGTTGTTGAGGGTCAGGGAGTCGGTGTCGTAGTTACCAGTGAGGGTGAGGAGGATCTGAGTATCGTCGGCGTAGTTGGTGTAGGAGATGCCCATAACGTCGAGGATGAGGAAGAGGGGTCGTGTGAAGATGTTATATAGGGTGGGGGAGAGGCAGGACCTTGGGGCACCCCACAGAGTATAATGGTTGGTGATGCGGCGGCTAGGTCAGAGAATACTTGCATGGTTCTGTCTTGTAAGAAGGAGGTGATCCATGCTGTGGCCTCTGGGGAGAATTTGGCAGTGGAGGAAAGGTGGTGGCATAGGACGCCATGATCCACGAGGTCGAAGGCCGCAGTTAGGTCAAGGAGTAGCAGAAGTGCTGGTTTACCTATGTCTTTAGCATCGTCCATCTGGTTTTTCAGGTCAAGTAGGGCGGTTTCGGTCCCGTGTCTGGGGCGGAAACCAGATTGGCGGAGTCCAAGGAGTTTGTTTTCTTCAATGAAGTGCTGGACCTGCAGGTAGGCTGGTTTGTCCAATATTTTGAGGAGGAATGGGACAGTGGTGATGGGTCTGTAGTTGTTGGGGGAGGTGGGGTCGAGAGTTGGCTTTTTTAAAAGAGAGCGGACCCAAGCTTCCTTGAGGGAGGCGGGGACTTTCCCTGTGGTAAAGGAGGCATTCACAAAGGCTGTTAGGACGGGAGCTAGCGTTTCCGTGCAGTCTTTGATAATGGAGGCTGGGCATGCATCACCTTTCCAGTTACAGGGGTTGATGTTCCTCATTATGTTGATGATGTCTTTTTCCTGAATGGGTTTGAAGGAGAAGGGTAGGGGGGGTTAGGGGTAGGTGGTGTGAAAGGTATATGCTTACTAGGAAGGCCTGTTTGGTGGTTCGTATTTTGTTTTTGAGGAGGCTTAATTTGGTTTGCATGGCCGTTTGTATTTCATCACACAAGTCTTTGTCTTTGGTGAAATTCTGGGGGGCGCGAGTGGATGTCTCGAGCTCCCTGAAAATGGCGAAGGTTTCTTTTGTGCTAGATTTGGCTTCCGAGATTCTGGATTCAAAAGATTTGGCCTTTGCTTGGATGATTGCCTTTTTGTATTCGGTGGATAGGGCTTTAAAGATCATCTTATCTTTGTCAGAGTGGGACGTTTGCCACTGTGTGAGTGCAGCTTTTTTCTCGTTGCGGAGTGTGAGGAGTTCAGGGGTGAACCAAGAGTTGGAGTGGGTAGTGGGCTTAGATTTGCGAGGTTTGAGAGGGGGAATGGAGTTGATAGCTGCTTTGATGGCAGCATCATAGGTTGTTGCGAGTGTTTCTGGGTCTGAAGAAAAAGGTGGTCTGAAGGCTGGACCTTTGAGGAAGGGCAGTAGTCTTTCCTTCGTGAGCTGGCGGGAGCTTCTGACGTGGCAGGGTGGGAGCGGTTGAGGTGAGGGGGCAGCAGGGGAGCTAGTGGTGAGGATGCTAAAGGTGATGATGAGGTGGTCAGACCATGGGGTTGGAGTGTTTCCTGTGATGATGAGTGGGCAGTCATGCTGTGCGATCCAGTCGAGCGTTCTGCCCTGGGTGTGAGTTGGGCTAAGGATGGTGTTCTTGTAGCCTAGAGCCTTGAGGGCTGAGTCAAGGGATTTGGCTGCTACGTCCTTACTATCCCGGAGCCCTAGGTTGACATCCCCAAGGAGAACAGCTTTAGACTGTTTTTTGAGGTTGTCAGAGAGGAGGTGGATGAGAGAGGCTTGAAAGTCTCCTGATGGGCCTGGGGGCGGTATAAAATGTGCACAGTAATGGTGCAGTGGGGAGAGAGGGTTATTTTGACTTGGAGGTGGTCGCTGTTGTTGTGCAGGGATTTCTCTACCTTTTTGATAGAGAGTCAGTCTCTGGCAATAATTGCTACACCTCCACCTTTAGAGAGGCGATCTTGTCTAGTGATGGAATAGCCAGGGGGTAGGGCGAGGGAGAGCACCGGGCCGGAGGCCTCATGAGCCATGTTTCTGAGATCATGAGTAGATCTAGGTCATGGGAGGTTAGGAGGTCGTGGATGTCTAGAGCGTGGGCATTGATGGACCTAGCGTTAATCATGGCGTATTTCAGGTGGGGTTCAGTAGTGGCTGGAGGGGGGTTCACGAGAAGAGGGGGTGAGGTGGAGGGGGTGGTTGCGCTGTGGGTGTTTGGGGAGTTGCACATCACAGATTTTACACTGGGGGGCTCACTTTCAGTGGTGGTGAGCACATGCGGAATCACATTTGGTGTGGAGGCAGTACAATGGTATGAGGGGTTAAGTACTTTGTTGGCCGCTGTATTGGTAGTACTTGTAGTGGATGCGGGCTTTGAAGTTGTGCGGAGGAGCCTGGCCTTATTAGCAAGTAGAGAGGGTTGTACAGTACGTGAGCATAGCCGGGCATTACGGGTGCTCGTGGGGATGGGCTGTGAGCTGACGGCTGCTTGCAAAGTACGGGCGCGTAACCTGAGACGCCTTGAGGTACAGCATGGGTTAGAGAGAAGCTTGCAAGAGTAGTGCTTCTTACCTTCCAGATGCGGCATATGTTTGGGGCAAACGGCAGACGAGCAGCGAAGAGCTGCAAAGAGCACAGGAGGCCTTTTCTCCTGGCCGTTCTCAACCAAACGAAAGATCAGACAGCCAGGCTTTTAAGAGTTTCATAAATGGTAAAAAGTTAGGAATGATCGAGAAAGCAACGAGGAGATCATTTCAGAGGCTTGAAGGTCCTGCCGATGACTCTGTTGTACTCTTTAGCACAGGGGTCTGAAACCTTTGGCTCTCCAGATGTTTTTGTCTACAACTCCCATGATCCCTAACCATCACAGTTAATAGCCAGATATCATGGGAACTGTTGCCCGAAACATCTGGAGAGCCTAAGGTTGCAGACTCCTGCTGTAGCGGATCTTTTGGAGCATGTTCCTATTTTCACTTTTTTGTCAAGCCGGCATGCACAGCGTTACATCGAAGACAGCGCTATCCATGCCAGGAAGGACAAGTCATGACTTTGCTTAGACTTGTAGCCATGTGTTTGAATCCTTGATGTCAATCTATCAGCACAAGTGAGCCCTGCCCGCGGAGAGTGAGGGCGCTCTATAGATTTACTCTGATACACCATCAACATCTGAGCAAAAATATGAAGAGGAGAAGGCGAAAAAATCTTTCTTTAGAGTGGATCTCTTTAGATGGAGTTTTAACAAATGTAATCGAGGGTGTTCGGGTGGACAAATGGTCAAATGGGAGAGAGGTCATTACCAACAAGTATTTGGTCGGTGAAGTGAGAGCCGGAAACACAGAGGCGTAGATGGGGGTAAGTCCAGAACGGGCAAGGCCCACCCAAGATCTGTAAATTCCCACTCAGCAGCACTGTGTGGGCATTGACAGATGTTAATGTCACTGAGGAGGGCCCAACTACATTATCTTCAGGTCCCTCTTGTTCGACAATTCTGGCGACGGCTCTGGAAAACAAGGGTCAGCTGTGGCATATAACATTCGATGCGGAAGCTGGGATCCGTGTTCAATGAGAATGAAACTTTCTTGGAGATATTTGGCTTTAACAAGTGATCAGCACCCTAGCACCCTAACCCGTAGGCCCCCATCTCTAATGATGAACACCACCTGTTTACTGGTGCACAGAGAGGCCCAGGCTCCTAATCAGATCTGTCGATGCCTTTCTGTATAGGTTGAATATTACTAACCTAGCTGTCCAATATTAACGAACCCTCCAAATACACCATGTATCTATAACTGCCTCTCCCGCCTCTCCCTGCCCTGAGTGTGCACTGTGAGTAGGAGTGGCATATCCTGGGTGCTGGTTCGCTTGTAACCTTGGGGCATCCTCAATCTGCAGGAATCCTGGAGAATTGGTCCAATAACAAGCATTGTTGCCTCAGAACACTGGTACTTGGTTTGTTTATCCAGCTGCTAGAAAGATCAATTATGCTATAGCATGCGATCCCGCGGGCCAGATTGGGTGGTGAGGTATAGGCCCGAGCACAGGGTGTTATTGCTGTTAGCACCCCAGGTTTTGAATCCAAAAACCCGGGGTGCCAAAGAAGATGGCGCAGCGGGGGAAGCAGCCATGAGATTGATTGGAATGCTAGCTTTGATCATGGGATTCAGCCCGAGATTCGACCAATATCATTGTTTGGCTCTCACAGGTGCTAATAATTTCCGGAATTACACGCTGGTGCATCGATCTCTCTGACCAAAATACATAACAACTGAAGCGAAGCTTGTTGGCCAAACAGCCTTCAACATGGATGGACATATGGCTTCTTATTGTGTCGTCTCTCTCTGCAGGTAACCCATCGCAGCCCACCTCACTGCACTACATGAACCCATACCAGCTCAACGCGTACGGCATGGCGCTCAAGGCAGTGGGAGAGATCATCCAAGATTACGACAGCGACAAACTCTTCCCGGCATACGGCTTTGGCGCCAAGATCCCGCCCGAGGGGAAGATCTCCCATGAATTCCCACTGGTACGGAGGCACGAGGGAAGGGAGGAGGGGTATTGGGGATAGAGACAAGGTATGAGTGCCAACAGGATTAGAAGGGTGCAGCTGGTCCAAGGATAGATACTGCATCCGAGTGCTCGGCGCAGTATATAAAGGGAGTAACATAGCATGACATGATGCCAATGCCTTCACATGTGGGTCACTGATGGACCACAGGAGCTCCTTCTTAATGTGGTTTATCATCCTTGCACGGATCTCTGGGGCTTCCGTGCACTCCCAACTGGACTGTTGAGTAATGGCGGCCCAGGAAATTAAGCTGAACGCGTGAAGATCACACAAGGTGTCAGCAGAGAATCGGTGCTAGCACTCATAAGACCTGCAATAGAGCGCTACACTCAACTCTTTGATACGCGTGTCGTACCTCCATGTGGAGTGGGGCATCTTTTAGCATCAAGTGAAGACAAGCACGCAACGATAGCCTATTAATCAGATTTCATTCTGTGTTTCAGAACAATGACGTTGAAAACCCAAACTGCGACGGCATCCAGGGGGTGCTGGAGGCATATTTTAAGAGCCTCCGGACGGTGCAGTTGTATGGACCCACCAACTTTGCCCCGGTCATCAATCAAGTAGCCCGGTGAGTTGAGAATGGAAGAAGTGATCTATGTGGGACAGAGGGGTCGGTGGGAATTGGGGGATTTCGGAGCAATGCATGTAAGGGTATTTGCAAGGCCCAGAAAATGCAGTCAGTGGGGTTCATCTTACAGGCATCCGGGTAATGGGC